>NC_090320.1:4483551-5094049 GCF_040869045.1 Eurosta solidaginis | reverse complement strand
CTTCGAGCAGTGTCCTACAACAACAACACCAATAACAACAACAACAACAGCCACAACCATGCTTTAGGCAACTGACAAATGAATATCCTGTAAATAGCTCACTTAATTACATATTCAAACATGATCATTGAACATCATTGGAATACCTAACAACAATGCTTCCACATTTGCGCTTGAAAGTCATTTAATAGGCTTGAGATCAAATCACTTGTAAATACCGCAAATTAATGAAAATTAGTTGTTGAAAATTTAATTTGTTAGCATAGAATCGATGACAAGTTGGTGCTGCCAGCTGAAAGTAGTGGGGATTGGATTGAAGAGTATGCTTGTTTGTGTAAAATGTTCAATATATTACTAGAAATTGAAATTCTTAAGGATGGTTTGGATGCTGCTGTGAAAACAATTAATCACAAATATGACATAACCTATTTAAAGGCGCTTTAAAAGGGGAAAGTAGTGAAATAAATACTTAAAAAAACTTTTCGAAAAAAAATATGGTCTCTGATTGCTTAAGACTTCATTTATTTCAAACCTTTAACATTTTGAGGCCGAGTTGCTAAAGCTGCTATGCTTTAAATTTAGTTATGTGAATTAATATCCAAAATTTCCTTCCCCAACCTCCATAATTGTAATAAATCACGCACGAAAAGTAATTGAAAAAATTTTGAAACTTCAGATTGCTTTCAGCACGCCTTTTTAAAATGTCACCGAAAATATTAGATTTATACCTTATGCAAAGGAATTTTACAATTTACCAAAACAGGCTAAACGCACCTATGGGCTGTCGCAACAACAGCTACGTGGCCTCGGTCTTTAGTAGCACATGGTGTAGAGTGAGAATGTGCAAAAGGCATAAATAATAAATATGCTTTCGAATTAACTTTGGCCACAGCCGCACATTTTGATATTTTCGTATTCAAAACACAAATTCTCACATAAAAACGACACCTACAAAATTTGTTTTATGGTTTTAAGTTTTTTTTCTCATCGTCGTTTTCGGGGGCACCAGATTTTAATATTAACTTGCATATAGTCGGAAGTGAAAATATACTAAAAGCGTATGTTGAGCAGCACCTCATATTTTCTTCAGTTTTTTTTTTCACTCCTTAAACTGGAATTAAGTTCAAATGGCGACAACATAAAAGCAAATACACAAAATTTTAATGCTCCCAGTAGCTGCAACACCTTTCCTTGCCTCGGTGTGGTGTGCTGCCAAATGATTTTTTTTAATAAATACTCACACATACATACATAGAAACTTTCTATAGTAGAGTAGCAAACAAATCTCAGCGAACCATAACCACTTACCACTTCGTTGGAAATATAACAGAAAATGTATTATGACTGAGGTGAGCGACAACATATGTGGTGCCATTTTAAATTTAAATTATTTAAAGCTCACCATGAGGCTTTGGCTGGCTTTGAATAATGCATGATCCTATTTCCAGAAATATACATTAAAGCGTTTTTTTGTTATTGTTGGTATTTCAATGAGCTTAAACTACTGGCTCATGATGATACCGGAAAGCAGGGGTAGCTCCGCTACTGAAGCCTTCAAAGACATCAAATCCAGAAGTTTATTTGGGTCGGAATCCTTTCTGTCATATCAAGAGTAGTGAAGGTATCTGAAACTATTCTGCCTACTTCTTATTCATTGAAACTGCACCCTGCTGTATACCAAGATTGTAGTCTAAACAAAAAATTATATTCTCTGCATTTGCCATGCTCAGCATTGTCACGTGTGTTGAAGATCATGGAGAAACTCAACTTTTCTCGAAGCTCAAAATTTATGAATTAAATTGTCCCAACAACTATTCGCTAACTTTGAACGCGAATTATCTTAGCTCAAAAGTATTAAGCCAAATACAACTTAGTTCTTTTATTTCATGTGAGTCCCAATCTCACTCAAGCACAACTTCCATCTGCACACTTTAGCAGACTGAACTATTTCTTATTTATCCAGACTAAAGGTAAAGACTACCAACACAACGTAGTCCACCGTTCCACATGACTCATGTATTGCTATATATATTTTATTCAAATATCACTAGGTATATACCACTGCAGTGCACTGGTTGCATGATCTCGATGATAATTTTTGGATGAACATTTTTGTTGGGCAGTGTAAAGAGCAGCTATCACTCACATAACTCCATTTCCCTGGGTTTTATGCCATGTGGTTTTCGTGAGCTTTACCCCTCTTCTTTTTCTACTTGTTCTTCCTCTATGGGGTTTTTATTCTTTCTTTGCTTCTTTTCCTTTTTATTCTTTTTCGTTCTTTCCTCGCCGTTTTCCTTTTTTTCTTCCTTTAAAGCTCAAGTCATATTCAGAATACATTGAAATGAGACAAAGAAATTGTGACCAAAATTAGAGCTGAACAGGTTTAGAAAGTTTTTTCAATAGAGTTCGCTCCGCAGCATTGGCCAATGCAACCTCAAAGGTTATATGCCAATAGGAAAATCAAAATGACATAGACAATCCCACTCAAAGGTGACACAAATCTTCTATTTTATATTTTACTAATAGTAGGAGAGCTCGTAAGCAAAGAAAAAAAAGAGAAATATATTTACAACATTTTTTACTTTTTTTACTATATAAATAACTGTTTTTGCGCGCCCACAATGACTAAATGTAGCGTTTTTTCTGTTTGTTGTGCAGACAAAAAAATTAATTACATTTTTACAAATTTAATGTTTCCAAGGATAACTGCACGTCCGCCAAATTTTTTTTTTTGAAACATAAAAACGCTCATACAAATCAACTGCGTACTTGGTAACTGTTAGATGAGCATTATTTTTTTGTTGTATGTCGAATTTGAAATGAAATCTCTAAATTATATAAACGGCTTTTCAAATGGTTGTCTGAAGCTTGTTGGTGCAAATGAAAGCGTTGGAATCACTACGTGGTATTTGGTTATTTTTATTTGTTCAAGTGTTTTTTTCTTGTATTTGTTTCCTAATAGCTTTTACGGGTTTTCACGCATAAAAATTGAAGTCAAGAGTGACTATGTATATTTTTGGGTTGAAAAATGTGTTTAGAAAATTACTTAAATTACTTTCGAGCTTGAGATATTTCACAGCAATATAGCTTATAGTCTAAGAGCTGGTAAGCATTTTTGAGCAGGTATTTGAGGCACAATGAAAATTATGTACGCTTTTTTAATGGTATCTAAGTATAGAAAAGCAGAACTGGCTAAGGGGTGGCGGGGCTGAGACTGCCTTTGAATTTAACAAACCAATTTATTTTTGTAGGCTAAAAATGTTTTTGACGCACTTTGAAAATTAAATATGTTAAAATTTGATATTTGAAAAATATAAAAAGAAATAAGCCAGATTATTAGGTTGGGTCTAAAACTTCTAAAACTTTGCTAGGTCAGTGCAAAATAATTTTTTTTTTTAATTAAAACAAGTATGGACGGGACTATCTTCGGCTGTGCCGAAAACTTCATACCTTTCATGATAATGAAATGGTATATTAATTTCGTCACGAATTCTACAATGGTAAGTCCTTAAAGGAAAATTGATAGAAGTGCCATTAAATATACCGAAATAATCAGGATGAAGAGCTGAGTTGATTTAGCCATGTCCGTCTGTCTGTATGTATGCATACTAGTCCCTCAATTTTTGAGATATCTTGATGAAATTTAGTGAGCGGGTGTATTTAGGTGTCCGATTAGACATTTATCGGAACCGGCCGGCTTCAGACAACCATTTGAAAAGCCGTTTATATAATTTAGAGATTTCATTTCAAATTCGACATACAACAAAATAATGCTCATCTAACAGTTACCAAGTACGCATTTGATTTGTATGAGCGTTTTTATGTTTCAAAAAAAAATTTTGCGGACGTGCAGTTATCCTTGGAAACATTAAATTTGTAAAAATGTAATTAATTTTTTTGTCTGCACAACAAACAGAAAAAACGCTACATTTAGTCATTGTGGGCGCGCAAAAACAGTTATTTATATAAAAAAGTAAAAAATGTTGTAAATATATTTCTCTTTTGCTACCACACAAATGTTGAATGAAGTTTGAAGTCCATAAAATCCCGGAATGGATATCAAATGAAGTACGTACCGCGTGTGACAGTGGTTAGCCGACATTTGTGTGCAAGTGAAATGTGACAAATGCTGCACATTTTCATTAAAATCAAAAGTGTAATTAAACTCTTGTTTTATTCTTACTACTTTAGCTAAAATACTTATTTTATTTCATTTTTTTTTTTCACTTTCTAGCCGTGAGTCCCAAAGCATTTCTTACTTTGCTTTGCTGTCACACATTTTGACTTCCAGCGACTGTGATGGAATTTTCCATTATATTCAAAGTAACATATGTACATTAGGGTGGCCCTTCGTTGTATGGAGGGGAAAAAAAGTGTTTGGATTATTGATCTCACGCCCTAAAAATATGCGAATAGCTCAAAAACGAATATATACAAAGTTTAAGGCCAATCAAAAAAGATTTAAAGGTGGCGCAAAGGGCTTGAAATCGTGAAAAATGACGAATTTTTACAATTTCGTGTTTCAGGCTTCCATATTTCTAAGCCCTACGAAAATTTACTGCTTTTCCATACCGTAGTAAGATCTGCATTTTCTTACTTTTCTAAAATGGCCACAATCTTCAAAATCGGTCAATCAGCAACAGAGTTACAGGGCAAAATATATACATATAGCTTTCGACAAACAAATATGAAAAGTAAATTAAGTATGTGCAAATGTCACATGCTTGTGATATACCGTTGTAATCGTTACGGTTATAAAATGTGTACTACAAAAAATTTCTTCGACGTTTTCTTATTAAAACTATACTGATGTTGAATAAACTAAATTTGAATAGTAGGTTTTTTTAAATAGATAATTTGCGGCACTTTGCATTGGGATGGAAAACTACTTCCAGAAATAACAGTTAATGAAAAGGTGGAACGACTTCCAGTTGTTGTTACTTACAGGAATGGCGAACAGTTAATAGGAGCTCCAAAATTATATGCTGCAACAGGCTCGGAAATAGCTGATACGTTGTATGAACTCTTATTTGAATGGGATCTGAAGGATGATATTGTGGCCTGTTGTTTCGATACGACATCGGTTAACACAGGCGTTATAAAAGGAGCTGCAACGTTATTAGAAAAAAAACTTGAGCGAAAACTATTGTATCTACCTTATCATCATCATATTTATGAAGTTAAGCTGAGAGGGGTTTTCGAATGTAAATACTATTAAGGACGTCAAGTTATTCCGGCGATTTCAAGAAAATTGGAAAAATATCGGCAAAAATAATTTTAAAAATTTGCTACAAAATAACGAATTGAAATTACTTTTAAGCGATAGAAAAAATACCATTCTAAATTTCTCTTAGGAAGAGTTGAAAAAGAAAATAGTAAGAGATGACTAAAGGGAATTATTGGAATTAACGTCTATATGTCTAGGAGCAAGTGATGGCATAAAGTTTCGTGTACCAGTGGGCCACTCATCATGCTCCGTGGATGTCTAAGGCATTGTATTGCTTAAAAATCTATTTATTTCGTGAACAGTTTAAACTAACGGAGTATGAAGAAAATTCGATAGCAAGTATATGCGCGTTTATTATACAATTCTATGTTAAGCTTTGGTTTTACTGTGCCAATCTTCATAGAGCACCTCTTCAAGACATATTTTATTAAAGAAATTTATAAATACAGAATTTTTAATAAAAAATATCTGACATTGCAATAAAAAAGTTTTGTAACCACCTATAGTACCTGTCTGAAGAATGTATTGCATGGGCATTGTTCGATGATACGTCTCTTGTACCATGAAGAAAAAGATTGTGGAAAAACTCAAAAGCATAGACAACTACGACAAGGAAACAGAAAATTTAAAGAGGTTACACTTAAGGCCCAGTGAAATCAATAAATTCATGGAAAAAGAACTACACGATTTTGTGACAGGAAATGCATTTGGTTTTTTGGGCCGGTTTGGGATATCATCTCAATTTCTGGAGGTAGATCCAGTATATTGGGGGATACAGAAACCTATAAAAAAAGCTAATGATACTGTTTATATTATATATATTTATAAGTAGTTAACGACACAGCAGAACGGGGAGTAAAACTTAACGAAGAATATAATAGAATACTTACAAATGACGAACATGAACAACAATATTTATTACAAGTTGTAACTGATTACAAAAAACCATTTGAATCACATAATGAATCATCATTAATTAGATCCTAGGAAATAATTTCATATTATATATGTACGTGTTAGCTAAAGTTTCATAAGATATATGTATATGTTTTAAAAATGTATTTTCAAAGAAGTTTATATTAAAAAAAATTTGAAACAAACTCATTTACGTATACTCATTATATACACATTCTAGAAGTAATGACACCGTGTTTAAGGCATAATTTAATTTATAACTTTATTATTATTTGACCAATTCGCATATTTCTAGGGGGTGAGATCGAGAATCGGAACACTTTGGAAAATAAGGGTCACCCTAATGTACATACAAAAACAAATGTGCTTGCTCTTCCTTCATATATATGTAGCTCCACAGTTACTTACAGTGCCTGTTGAAAAGCTCCTTCGAACGCACTTTTTATAATCTCATACTCACATTATGATATTTTTATTTGTTACACTTCATTTTATAATTTTTTTTTTTTTGGTTTTTTTTTTTTCATTATTCTCTTAGTTACTAGATCTGTCAGCTTCACTACTTCACGTCGTACTTTTCGTCATTACCATCTTCACCGTACTGATTGTGATCATAAGCACCAACATGTGAGGCCCGAACACATAAATACTCATGTATGTAACTATCACAAAAGCAACGTCATCACACTTGCCTCGACAAGTGCACACGTGCCAGCTGCCAGTCGGCATAGTCATTCTCGTTCTTATTCTTGTTTATATACATACGTACTTATCTGCCGGTACGATTTTCTAAAGTCACTGCTCAGTCGAGTAGTAACATTTAGTGTTTTGGTGGGCAGGTAGCGAAACGTATGTTTCAAACAATAAACGCTCAACGAATAATTATACTAGGCAACTTTTTTTGGATTTTTTTTCAGCAGAGAAAACGTCGAAAGCCTCAAATTATAAGGATGGGACCTTAAATAGCACTAAAACTCCTACCGTCCAAGTAGCCTTTCCTCCCGAAACTACTACTAGGTATTGCGTCTGCGTCGTTATTACTACGTTTGAAGAGACCTTATCTCCAAATCGTACCAATTCCTTTACTGTTCGATCCTACTCATAACTAGCACCTCCTGCGGTTGAGAGGGCCGTGTTACAATTTCGTGTTTTATATTGTAACGAATTTTAGTGGTATTCCTCTTATTTCAAATCTGCTACTAACGTTCGAATCACTAAACTCTTGAATAAATAACTCTACTCTTCAATAATGCAAAATGGCCTTTATTAAAGTACTTCACAATAACACTGATACTTCACAACCAATAGCTTGCTTAAATCAAACTGAAATTGATTGCTCAGCCTGCGCTCTTTATACTCTTCGATTTCCTCGTTCGCATGCTTCTAGGCGTTTCTGGAATTTAACTTAGTTACCAGCTATAAAATTACCAGCTATAACTACAGATGCACGTTATAGCTTCTCATATGCGCATGTATATGTGAGCGATACTTGCACAAATGATTGCCTACTTTTGTGAGCATCTCAGGTAAGATATATGCATGCGTTTGTGCGTTTCTCTCCGCTGCGTGTACGTACATATGTGTAGACATAATGATTAATTTGTTTACGCACATCGTACATACAAGTGTGGCAGCTTTATTTATTGTTGTTTTGGCTTTATTTACTTAGTATCAGAATAGTGATGTGAGTATTACTTAGTGTTACTAATATTCGTCACAATATATATTTAGGTAGCCTGATTATTGCTACCGCATCCTTTCTAAGCTTCTTAGCCAAATCATTCTGCTTACGTTAACATCGCACACCATTATCCATTTTGTCGTTACTTTCGAGCATTTGCCCCACGAATGTCTCGGGAGTATAATCTTCACTAAAAATTCCGCACAGTCTCCATCTATAGCATTATGACTTTGGGCATTCCAAATATACATGGTATACATCCTCTACTGCTTCATCTCCGCAATAATCGCGCATGTTATTACTTCGTGTTTAAAATGGTAGAGATACTCTTTAACACATCCATGCCCGGTTAGGAGTTGGGCTAGGAACAAATCCACCCCGCCATGTTCGTCTTTCTGGCCATTATGACTAGATATTTAGTATAGCTAGTATACCGTTATCTTTATAGTTGCATTTAACACAAAATGGTCACGCCTCGCCCTGTTTCATCATTGTAGCTACACAGTTGCAATAATTTTGCAACACATGACTTGTATCCGAACCTGAGCCGTTGCTTTTTGGAAAAATGTAATCCTAATATAACCATGTTTCTGAAATAGGCTTCACACCAACTCCGCCTATAATACAAGAACTCCATTTGACCTATTTCAATAATCTCAAACCTTGTGATATGTGTACGAATAAACAGTTCAATCTACATTTCTAACCTGTATTTTCTACTGGGTTATCCTCACATTATCATTTATACCTTCTCCTCTTGATTTTGACATGTTGCATATGTTTCACTCCCAAAAGTAATTTTAAAGTTTCAACATTTGTACAACAACACTCAGTATGCCGCTTGTTTTCCGTCGGCCACATGTTGACCAAGCACAACCCGTTTTTCTAGTGCACATAGATATGCATTAGGGTGTGCCGTTTTTCGTTGTTATTTTTCGAATTTATAGACTTCATCGCGAATAAAAAGAAAGATAAACTTCATGCAAAATTTGATATTTCATGTTTTTGTGCAATTATTTAGTCTTAACTTTAAATAACTTTGGAAGTGGTTACTTATAAATTGAGGTTGTATTTGAACCTCGCATAACTTTGAAACGCGTAACTAAGCACAATATCATAGATCGTTTTTGTAGATTCCCCAATTTCACATTAGGTTATGCTTTGCCTAATATTTCGTTACTATTCGTTAAACCAGGTACATTGCTTTAAAAAAAATGACCCATGCAATTTGTATGGGAAATGTAAAATGAGACACATCCTAATATTCAAATTTAAAGCTGAAATTTTTACAGGCTAGCTTTTTATATGCCTGAGCAATATTTTCACTAAACTATTTGGTCCACCCTAATATGCATGCATTATTCTAGCGACTTGAAGAAAGGAGTGCAAGTCCAAGCTAACACTTGTTTAACTACGAATAATTGTTTGAAATCTCATTGTGGTATAATGAGATTTCACTGAGGTGGAATTTTTTCCATTTTAAGTTTATCTGTGCTTTTGTTTTTCGATTTTGATGTCGTTTGGATAAAACATGAAACTAAAACAAGTAAGGACGGGACTGTCTTCGGCTGTGCCGAAGACTTCATACCTTTCATGAATGGGGCTGAACAATAATATTATCCCGTTCGTAATCTCCAAATAATCGGATGTATAAGACATACATGTTAAATTACAATTAGAATTAGCAATTGGTTTATATTCTCTAATTCACTAAACAATTAGAAATAGTTCAACTAATTCCCATTATATAATTGAAATTTTTATTCTAATGGTAAATCTAATTGCAATTAGTTGCCATTAGCAAAAAAAATTGGGTTACCTTTACAATTAGAAATCTAATTGAATTCTGCTAATGCCATTAGATATTCAATAAGCTTGAATTAGAATCAATTATTTATATTTATTTACATCATTATTCGTTCACTTCAATAATTTTTTGAAAAAAATTTATTTTTATCAAAATAATTGATTCTAATTCGAGCTAATTGAATATCTAATTGCATTAGCAGAAGGCAATTAGATTTCTAATTGTAAAGGTAAACCAATTTTTTTTTTGCTAATGGCAACTAATTGCATTAGAATAAAAATGTCAATTATCTAATGGGAATTAGTTGAACTAATTCTAATTATTTAATGAATTAGAGAATTTCGCAAATGAAGGTTAATTAGCAATCATTAGCATTATCTAATCATTACTTAACATCTATGGTATAAGATAAGAAATTTATAGTGAACAGATGTACATACCTAAACGATTTTTAAGATAAATATAAAATAAAAAATGGCAAAAAACCCCCTTATCTGAACGATCGGTTGTATGGGATATATATTATATATAGCTCCGATCGAAATGATTTTTACAGGAAATCTTCTATGATATATTAGAATATATGTGAGATGGTTACCCTGAACACCGGTTCAAGCTGGCATCACCAAGACAACAGTCAGTAGTAACTCGTGTGAAGAGAGACATTAGCTGAAGAAAAGTTGACACAGACAGCCGCAAGTTTAACATCCACCTTCGTTCATTCATTTTTATAGTAATTTTATAATTGAAATACATTTTCTTTATTAATTAAATCATTCTAATCAATATACGCAATATCGAATACCAATAAACTATTCATTGTTTACATATATATCACCGAGTTTCACGTTTATACTTCCTCAATTGCGGCAGGAATGACCAAAATCGTCTTATCTGATCGATCGGTTGTATGGGAGATATATGTTATAGTGGTCCGATCCTATCAGATCCGACAAATGTCTAATATAATACAAAATAACATCCTTGTCCCAAATATCATTGAGATATCTCAAAATTTGAGGGACTAGTTTGCGTTCAAACAGACAGACGGTCAGACGGACGGACGGGCGGACAGACGGACATGGCTATATCAACTCACTTCGTCGCCCTGATCAATTCGGTATACTTAATGGTGAGTCCATTTCTATATTTCTTAACGTTACAAACAGCGGACCAAAGTTAATATACGATTTCATGTTCATGAAAGGTATAATTAAACAAAGAATTCCAAGGAATTTTGAATAGAAGTCATATAATTTAACTGCGGTAAGGAAGTGCTCAATTAAATTCTTTTTAAATTAAACAATTTTTTTTTCAATTAAATTTAAAATTTGAGTTACTAAATAACAACGTTCGTCAAGAACGTGTAAAATTTAGGACTCAAAAGACTATGTGAAGAAATTGAAAGCTATTGTTTGTTGTTGAGTGTTTTTAGCATTGTGTTTTTATTATTAAGGGATTTAGTCTTTTCATTCTCTCTCTATTCTAATTTTTTTTAAACCATAAAAAATTTGGAAAAAAATGTATCTACATATGTATATAATTTTTTGTTTTCTGTTGTTTGTTTTTTTTTTTTTTTTTTTTGAAAATTATTAGTACATCGGATTTTCACTTGATACGGATATGTTTGGGTGTAAGTGGTTGGCTTTTAACAGCGTGCTTATTAAATTCATAACCTTCCATATATTTAAATTCGGATAAAGCTTTTCTAAACCATAATTCGATTACCTCTTTTTGTAAAAACATTAAGCAGTCATGTCGTGTGACTTTCGCAGCATCATATTAAAATGTGTAACAAAATGAGTCTGTTATTCAGGTATATAATGCGTCAAATAGATATATGATTTCAAAAGTGGGCGTGTAGGTGTGATGTTTGAATATAATAAAGGGTAATATCTTTTGAATCAAAATTACGCATCACACTTTAACGAAATATATCAAAGCATTCGTGGGTATAAGGATACGGAGAAAAAAGGAAGGCGATAAATAATGATTGAATGAAGCCCAGAGCGAGATTGGTAATTAGAAGAGTACATTTTCTTATAGAGAGAATGTATTTAATTGGAGTATTTCGTTCTATGTTAGGTTTAAGCATTTAAAGGGAGAGATGGCATGTGAAGCAAGAGTGGGCCAAATGGAGCGGAGAGTGTAAGAAGAGCAAGAAAGATGGAGAAAAATCTTTAAGGAGTAAGAGAAGGGAAGTGATGTTCTAAATAAATATATACGGAAATGTGGTTTTGAATTTATCGTCCGATATGTGTAGACAATGGGCCTCATGCATAACAAGCCATCATTTGTTCATACTCGATTTTTTAAGTGAATGTTGACTTCTTTTTTTCCACTGAAGCAAAATACAGAGTTTTTTCTGAGAAAATGCTTATGAAACAGCACTCAAAGTTACATAAAACTATCTGGCACTGGAACTGAGACTGGAACTGGGAATAAGGGATGGAATAGAAGAAAAACGGGGGAAGGTAAAAGAGAATGAGAAAAGGATAGAGTTAGATGAATAAAGATAGATAGGGACAGGTGGAACTAGAGAGAAAAGAAGGGATAAAACAGACGGAGAAGGAGAAAGGTACGTTTAGAGAGGAGTGAGTAAAAAGATAAGAATAGGTGATAGAGGGGAAGGGCGAGTAAGAGGTAAAGACTTCTTCAAAGTTATGCAGATTGACCAATCTAAGGGCAGAACATCGTCTATCGGGTCCGGTAGTATATTTTTATTATTATACTTCATTTTAAACAAGAGAAAAAAATCTGGATGAATAACCTCTTCCTCATGTTATATGTCAGCATTGCATCAAAAATAAAATCGGCATGAAATATTTTCATATTGGTAAGTAAAAAACATTAACTTAAGCAACCCTATTATTATATTTTAAACATACTTTGTATTAAAATCTTTAACCGTAAAAGGAAAACAAATGTGCTCGCAATATCTCCAATATATTACTAAAACAATATTTTATTTCTTAAATATCAGCTATTTATGTTGGCGTTAATAAATCTTGCACTGTTTGCCATAAAATATTTATGTAATACGCTTTCAGCATGACCTTTTAAAGAAAATCAATTTATATAACCGATGAGAGGAAGTACAAGCAACTCTTTTATATATATTTGCAATAAATACTAAAAATTAAAAGCGTAAACAACAGCAAAAAGTAGCATAGCACCAATACCTTCACATATACACCCACTTTTGGCCTTACCAAAAGGTATGTATGGAAGTGTAATCGCTAGTACACGACCAATCCGCATACTTGTTAAATAAATAAATGCAATATAATAAAACTTAGAAACCGCTGCAACACAATCTTCATGATCCCCAACACTCACTCTGCTGGAACTTTGCACATTTTAGCAAAATAGTGCGGTGCTGAAAGAGTTTCTGCAACACTACTATGAAGAACCAATGAGAAATATTGCTTATTACTACCAGCGCACAGTGTTTCGTGTAGAACAAGCTAGCTGGACAAAAACAAAGTTCTTATTCCAAGAAAATTGTAATGAGAAATGAAAGAAAACAAACAAAATAACGGGATTTTTGGGTTTTTTATGAGATTTTTGCTCATATATATTGAGTAATTGAAGTAAGAAGGCATGAGTGGCCGTAAAATGCATTGATTAATTTGGAAAATTCTTGTTGAATATTAAGATTCATATTTCTTTTAAGTGAACACTTTTACATAATTTTTTTGATGGATTCTAAGCTCGAAGGTAAGTAAAATTTTCTAATAGTAATTCTTTCACAATTAGAGTATTTTCAATATATTTAATTAACCGTTATTAAGAAGAAAAGGTATTTTTCCCTATATTTTTAATTTTAGGGACAAAAAAGTTACATACATCCGCGGACATCCGGGCTTAATTTTACATATGTTATAGTCGCAAGTATTCTCTAATAGTCGAAAGAAAAAACCATTGCGAATTCTTTGCACATCTATTTTTAATTTTTTTTTTTTTGTAGATTTAGTTATATCAAATAGGATCTATGTACGTACCAGCTCCGACGAGATATTTGAACCTTTAAAGCTGATCTATAAACGGCAAAACTAATTCCCTGGTACAGGGAACAAACAGGTAACCATAAAACATACAAAAATAAACGCGGAAGGTCAACAAGAGCACGCCAAACGCAAAAAGGCGAAGATCATTGACTTCAACCTGCCACAACCTACCGCACCAGTCACCAAGGCATAAAAACAGGTACATACAATGGATTGATGAAGATAAACCAAAACCAGGTTTCGGCAATACCAATGACGGCAACACTGCTCGTAGGGTTTTCGAAAATTCTGAGGCTAGTGCTGAGATTACGGGATTGGATGTAACGCTCATCAAAAGATTCGACACTCTCCTTCGCGCATTAGCATCTGGGTACAATATAAATATCCAAAGATTTGAAAAATTTGCGGTCGATACTAAAAAGCTATACATATATCTCTATCCATGGTTTAATATGCTTGTTACAGTTCATAAATTCTTAATGCATAGTACTGAAATTATAAAATCAGCAATTTTACCTATTGGTCAACTTTCCGAGGAAGCACAGGAAGCCCGTAACAAAGATTTGAGACGATTCAGGGATTATAACGCACAAAAGCAGACGCGTGAAGCTACGAATAGAGATCTTATGAATATGTTGCTTATAACATCGGATCCTTTAGTTAACAGTTTTAGGAAGATACCTAAGAAAAAATTTAAAAGTCTGACTTCAGAAGTCTTAAATTTACTGTCCCCCGATAATGTTGAGGAGTCAATAAAAACCCAGTTGTTTCAAGCTTTCACAGTAGTGTTGCTGATGTTCATGACTATTCCACAAGTGACTCATCCAATGAAAGTGATGATAGCGAATAATAACATAATTATAAAAGATAACCTACCCTATACCTTTTTGTTGGATCAGGTTTTATTCAATTTAAATCTATTGTCTTTTCTACTTTGTATGATACTTTACTTTTAAGTTTTTGTAATAAATAATTTGACATAATTAATTTAATTATTTACATTGTTATTATTATTATTGTAATTCACTTTTACATTCCTGACTGGTACTATAAAATAATTCTGTAAAAATTGTAGTGCCAGGATAAATACTCAAATAAATACAAAATATGTATGTACATATGTACAGTCACTCACATAAATAAGTAGACACCCCTTTTTGGATAATTCTTACAATTTTCGCTTTCGCAAATTTATTTTAACTAATTTCCCATAAGAAAATTTGTCACGATCTATAACAAAAACTAAATTATATTTAAAAAATTCGACGAATTTTCATAAAAAATTTTAATTTTTTTTTCCGAATTTTTAGAATTTTTTAGAGTATTGAGATTTGTATTCCATTCAATTTAAGTACAATAATGTAATTTTCTTAAGTCCTTTAAATTTTTTTGGATCTATGTTACTTATTCACATGAGTTACTGTATATGAAATAAGCAAATGTATGCATATGAAGTAAAATTTTTGAAAAAAAATAAAAAAAAAGAACATATGGCTGAAAAAAATGACGTAGTTGTAATAAATGACTGCATATGAACAAGCTAGCTTGTTCTACACGAAACACTGTGCAGCGCTCATTTGTGTGCGCACACACATACACACTCTCGCATTTAAGTAAACGTATGTGTTAGTCAATGACGAAGCCAAACACGCCAACATAATTTGCTCCCACGAGCCCTAAGAAGCCAACGACGACACTAAGTCAAGCGGAAGCAGGCTTTTTACATGTTTAACGAAATATGACTGCTAGTAGCTATGTATTAGTGTGTGTGTGTTGCCGTGCTTGCTATTTGCAAATTTTATGTATGTTTATAGGAAATGAAGTAAACAAACTTTTAAATTTAATAATAGCGCACGTAACACCAAACCGCTTGTGCATATGCCTCGAATTATTATTCCGTGCCGACTGCTGAAACCGACAGCAGCCATAGTTAGCAGCAAAGTTAAATACTTGTGAGGCTTTCCTTGCACTTCCACTTCCATGTCCGCTTCCGTTAACTAGCGATATGAGCAAAGCGCTCGACATAATTTTTTTTGTAGCAACTAAGTGGCGATTTTAATTTTTTTTTTTTTGCTTTCATTATTATTTTTGTGTTCTACAACGGTTTATGTTTCGCTACTATCAAATAACAAAAAGCAAAAATCAATAAACTTTCTGTGCTCACAAACATAAATATTCGTCCCACTACCCACAATGGAGTACTGTTGATTCATCACTGTCGATTTGAATTTGAATGTAAGTGTGTATGCCAACAACAGTGACTCTATTTGCGCAATTAAATTAATTTCAATTCAATATTTAAATAAATACGATTTCATAGCGAAATGTCAGCCACTGGCTAAACAAATTTATGAGCGCTTTTTTGTTGCTTTTCCACAGACCATTTATGAGAGTGAGAGAGTCAATAAAATTTTAGTTCTGTTTGTTTGTTTACCTTCCAACTTAGTTCGGAAGTAATTATTCAATGCTTTTTCATAATTCCTTAAATAAATATTGTGTGAAATAAGATCAACATTTCTTTTCTAAGATTTAAAGCACTTACATATTCTAGAACATTTAAGAGATATCACATTTATCGTATATTATTTTTTTTTAGTGGGTAAACTTTTATCATTAGCCAAAGAAAAAGTTGTACATAATACGAACTTCGTTCGCAGAAAAAAATGCAAAAAGAAAAGCTTTGATTATTCCTAAAACAGTACGGATACAAGTCCAAAATATCCCCTAATTGATTTTCAAAAAAAAACCGAAAAATGCCGGCCGAAGCGATCCCGAAATAGTTACGAAACGATGACGAAAATGCCAAATGTTGAGATGATAGTTTCAAAATGATTCCCGGATAGTCAAGAAACGAATCCTACACGAATTCGGAAAAAATTAAATGGTGCAGTAATTGTACTAGACTGACTCGGAAAGAGTCCGGAAATGATGCCAAACAAGACCCGAGGCATTAGCGCAATAGCACCGAGATATTCAACAAAATAATCCCAGGATTATCATGAGTTAATCCTGAAGTCATTCTTTAATAGTTCCGGAATGATCAGTGACAGTGCCAACTTTTCCATATAAAAATATCATTGGTCCAATTAGACTTGGTTCTCAGGTTGGCACTGCCCACTATTCTTAAACTTCTTAGAGATGTATATAGTACCTTTGTGAGCTAGATACTAAATGTGACTAATCTCGCCTTAGTAGACTTAGAGCTATAAAGTCTTAAAGAAAACTGTTCCCAGTCAATGGGCGGTAAGAGGAAGTATAGCACTACACACACTTTTTAAATTGTTTAAAGAAATCAAATAAACACAGAGATGAGGCGAATTGAAAAAAAATTTTCCCAGAGAGAAGAGATAGAGTAAGAGGTGCCACTGATGTAGAGTAGGATTTCACAGCTATTTTATTCTAAAACTATTAACTTAAGACAAATAGACCAGAAATTTAAAACTTTTCATAACAAATCGACTTTTCGATATAAACACGGTAAAAAATTATTAAATTGGGTGCACCTCATAATCCCGACTTTCAAAATCCCGACAATTTTCAGATATCTCGACAAGACATAATCCAGATAAAACAAAATCCCGACATAACGAAATCCCGACAACTCAAAATCCCGACAGCACATAATCCAGAAAAATTTTCTAAAATTTCGTTATTAAACAAATTTTAGTTAAAATTGTTAGAAGAATAATAGAAAATTATAAAATTATTATTATTTCTAAATTTTATTCAGATTATGAAATTACAAGTCAACGTACATGGGAAAATTAATTAAGAGAAAACTTAATAATGCAAATACATATATGTAGTAAATAATATAATATCGGCTAAGGGTTATTTTTTTATAGTGCGGCCGAAGGCCGCCTACGCAGAAGGGTATACTACGCAGAAAGACATCACCGTGGCGGCCGAAGGTAGCCTACGCAAAAGGGGTGCCTAAAATAATAGAATACATAATACCAAAGATGTGTATTTTTTATGGCATCGTTTCATCACTGAGTGAAAACTGAATCCAGCTTATTCAAAAATACTGACAAAATATATAAAAAATGATAAGTCCCCAATTTACATGTTGTCGGGATTTGGTCGTGTCGGGATTATGTGTTTCGGGATTTAGTGTTTCGGGATTTTGTAAGTCGGGATTAAGTTATACACCCTATTAAATTGCTATCACAAAATTAGCATATCGAAAACTTTTCGAAAAATAATAGATCATTTTTTGATAATAAATCGATAACTTTCTGATAGCATATCACAATTTTTTGATAACAGGTGGATAGCTTTTCGATAGCAATTCGCTAACTATGAGAAAAAAATCGATAATTTGTTGATAAAATATCGATGACTTTTAATTAAATACATAAATACAATAGATACATTTTCGACAACTCGTCGCTAAAAATCAGTAACCCATTGACAACCCTTGTTATCGATAGCAAATGTATTGCACATCGATCAAAAATCGATAACACTTTCAAAGACTGTGCTTACATTTATATTACGTTTACATTCTAGATTCTCCCATACCGTCAGCAAAGATACATATTTACACATCAAGAAGTTAGAAGTCTTTGCAAAATTAGCAATGGCGTTGGATATTATATATACTTAATTTCCTTTAATATATTGTGTAGGTGTATGTAATAATTTTTTTACACATTAAACCTTAATGGAATGTTACTATTGAGATACCAAACATCTATCTTTTGTCAAAATTGTATAAAGTGATCAACTAAATTTTGTTATCTCTATTCAAATAAATAGGAAAATTAGAGTAATTTCTCACAAACAATTGTTATCGTATTAGCCTAAGTCCTTACATTAACTTTTTCAGCCACACAAAGACACAATAAACATTTAAATCTAAAATTTCAAGGATTTTGTGAAAAATTGCATTTTTTGTCTTTTTTTGGAGCTTATTTCACTAACAAACAATCCTTTCATTTCCTTGTGTCATCCTTTGAACTCGAACATTTCTAAGCCAATTTATTTGGCTTTAAGTTGCGCATCAACTATGTCACAGGATTTATTTGGTTTTCCAAGCACTTTTGTGTTTGTAAGCTGTTATGTCCAAAATTGAGTATAGCAAAACCATGCATATACACACACGCATATAAACATAAACGATAAAATAACAAAAGTCACACACACCCATGAACATATGTTTAACCTTCGCTGGTATATTATTTCTGATAGTTTGTGGCATATTGAGTGTATCCTTAAGGCAAACAGACAGTTGGTAGACAAATAGCCAACCAACTAGACAGTGTGATAAGCCAGACAGACAATGGACAGGCGGAGCAAACTATACATATGTATGTATGTATGTATGCACAGCGCAATGGATGACAGCATAGACTGGGAAGATAAACAGGAAATGGCGGCAGCAAGTTGCTGGTAAAATTAGTTCATGGTCTGAGTGGGAGAAAACGGAGACAAGTAGTCTCTCTCTAAAATATCTAGGCTGGAAAATATACACACAAGACATCTCAAGCAAAGCACATAAACATTCAGCCGCTGCGCATATACATATATCGATGTATTTGTATTACTTCTAGCAAAAAATGGTGTAGGTGATCATCAAAAATAAGAAATCAGCGACAAGCGATGTTTGCTCCCAAAAGCCATAAAGTTTATATTGAGGTAATTATAATACATGATTTATTTACAGCACACTAGTTATAAATTCATTGTGCGACGACAAATATTTTAAATAATACCGCCATGCTATGGTGGTAGTATGCTGGGCTACCATACCAAAATCTTAGGTTCAAATACTGATGTAAAGTATAATAAAATACTTTAGAAAGAAAATTTTCCCAAGCAGGGTTGGTCTTCGGAAATGGTTTAGCGAACCCTCTGAATATATTTCTGAAAGAAGCAAACCACTTATGGTAAGAAAAGCTTGGCCTAAATTTTGTCGTAGGAATAGCGCGCCAAGGTATCTTATAACTCTTGTGTTTAGGTCTGAGCTTAAATCGGCAAAGACAAATTTAGTTATTTTCTACCATCTCAGAACAGACTTCATCGTCCACTCAGGCTTATCACCTGCTTTTTTTTTTAATTAAACAGTATGGATATCAAACCAGAGGTTTTACGATAAAAAAATGCTGAGTACAGCTGCCACCTAACCTTGATAATATATTTGCCTAATTGCATACGGCAAAGTTGAAAACCTTTCAGCCAAGATTCTTCTCCTTTTTGTAGCGATAAGGGGAATGCCCGAAAGTTTTTGGGACTTTAAAGAATGCCGTTGGTTCTTTGTAGGATAGTACGCACCGGTAATACAACATTAAAGTGCTGGCCCGACCTCAACTATTACATGAGCGGTATTTACATAAGTTTGTCTTTCAAGAAAACGCTTATATAAAAATTGCATATCAGTCTTTTCTTAGAGATTTAAAACTTTTAAATTTAACTATTTAAAAATTTCGCGTATCAGTTTGTAAGCCCTTCGCCAGACAGAGCCCAGCCTTATATAAGTTGCATATATTTTTGGAGGGTATGCGTACATCAAAACAAGTAGACAATCAAATTGTTTGTTGTCTACCATCCATTAAGCCAACCGGGTCAGTGTATTAGCCAATTCGGTATACAAATGATTTCAATTTAATTTTAAATTTATTACAACAATGAAAAAATAAATGTGGTTATACATTTTTGTGGTTAGAACTTTGCTTGATAATTTTATTTTCGGCAATATTTTCGCAATTTTCTGCATAATTTCATTCAATTCATTGCATAAAAGTTTCAAAATCTTACAAAAGTATATATATTTTCATATTTCTGTATTTAAGTTAGTCCCGTCTGGTTTTAGTATGAAATTAAAAATTTATTTTTACATAATTTGCTTTTATTGTGGTTTTATTTAAATTAATAACAAATAAAAGATAGAATTAACCCTCCAGAACACGCGCTATGAGCATTTTGCTCTAGCAATTTTTAATTTCGCGAAATTTCTATGTTCTATGGAATTCTGGCACTTATTGTAGTGAGTACCTTCACTAGTAGTTGTGCTTCGTACTTTCTAGAACATTTTTGAGAATTTCTAGAAAATTTTTGAGTATGTAGTTTTGTAGCCCAATAAATTTTAGTGCAATAATGTGCAAGTTAGAAATAGCACACAATTTTTCCTGAATTTTAAGATTTTTTTTCGGCGAGGACATACATCGCATGGACAAAAATGCATTTTGCATGTGGGAAATTGCTCAACACCCTCGCCAAAAAAAATTCTGAAAATTCAGGAAAAATTTTGTGCTATTTCTAACTTGCACATTATTGGACTATAATTTATTGGGCTACAAAACTGCATACTCAAAAATTTTCTAGAAATTCTGAAAAAAAACTTTGAAAATTTTGATGGTCATTATTGAAATTTTGATTAATTCTCCTTACCTTTGAATAACTTTTGACATTTTTTTGAATGTGGTTTCTGGTAGGGAATTTGCGATATTTTAGATGAAAATTATCAACTATGCTGAGAACCACTGCATTTGAGTTTTTTCAGCATAAACCAAGTGTGTGCTTACTTTTGTGAGTAACTGTAAGTATTTCATGATTTATCTTTTTTGTTGAAATCCTGCACCAAATGGGCACTTGGTGAACCCCTTCGCGATGTTCGCACGAGGTATTGTAATATAATAACACACTTGCCAGAAGTTACAAATTATTTACAAATCAAATACATGCAATTTAACTCAGAGGAGGACGTTTCTGAAGGAAATTGCCCTCGAGCTAATAAAACCACAAATTTCTGATCGGCAGGCCATAAAAACTTTACCTCCTGATTCAAGAAATACCAGCAAAAGAACATGAAAACCAACACGTACAACCTGGTTTTTGTGAACTTTACCCCAGGAGTAAAAACAGACGTTCGAAAAAAGGCTGCAATTTATGTGGAAAATTACTTTGCACGGAACACGTTAAGTATATGTGCCCATCTTGCTTCGAAAGTAACCGAAATGGAAATCTTACCGAACTCTGATTTTTGTATTTTATGTATTTACTTTGTTACAAGTATTTTTTTTTTTTTTTGTTAATATACTAAAGTATGAATGTAAAATTTTTCGTGGTTTTGATTGAATGAATTTATATAATTTTACAGTGTAAATTTCCTAAATAAATACATAATTGAAAAAAAAAATACTTGGTAATATAATTATATATGTTACAAAGGAAATGTTTAAAAATCGTAATCCATTAAAAAGTTATATTGTTACATGAAATGAGCAAAATGTTCATGCGCGAGAATCCGTGCTATCTTACGAGGAGCGTGTTCTCGAGGGTTAACAGTAAGATGTGATTTACATGGCATGCTTTGGCCTCCAGAGCTTCAACTTGGCAGACGAGTTCAATGCATGGTACGGTACATCTTGGCTACGTAGGTTTTATGAAAAAATAAATATTCATTGCAAATGTGCTCTATGAAATTTTGAATGATGTAAGAAAAATGTTTGAGAAATTAATTATTCAGTACACATTGCATAATTTTTGTATACCTCACTTGAAAGTCCATGAATTTTAAATAGTCGTACTTTATCTACTTTACAGACTTTACAGCTCTTTTCACACTCTATTTAAAATTTGTTGTAATAAATTATTTGTATTAATTTCTTTAATGCATCTTTTGTCTGCACGCCAAAGTCCAAAAACGAATGACATTCAGAATAACTCCAATTGCACCTGAGAGTGACATTAAATGGCAATTTAATGTAAATCTACTTTATAGAAGAAGCAATAAAATCCGAAACATAGCTTCAAAGGCCAACTAAAGCAAACATGTATATGTATATTGGACAGGTAAAAAAATCTGGAGTCTTATAGATATTGGAAAGCAGCGAAATAGCATATATTTACAAACTCGTGTTATCCAAACAGGCAAGCCTGAAATGTCTACTTACATCGAAACTATCGATTACAAAGTAAATTATTCGTTTCAATTATTTTCGGTACCCCATGAATTTTAGTGGACAATTTAAATTGTTTTACTCTCACTTATGTCTATAACATATTGACGTTAGATATTTGCCTTGTTGCAAAAAAATGCGGTGTAGAATTCTTTTAAGATATTTTATTAAGGTATTTCTTTATTTTTAATACTTCGAATTAACACCGTAAAATTGCATACGGTCATATTGTTAGGCAGATTTTTATAAATAATATAATTTTTCTCAAACTTTTAGAGACGACATACAAAAATGTTTGATTCACTCACATGTTTTGAAAGATTTAAGGCAAACTAGCTGCAGCACAACAACAACAGTCTAACTTATAACATGCCTATCACCGATGCGTTGAGGGGATTATAACCAGAAAGTTGTGCGCAGGGTTTGAATACCTCTTCGTTACCACCTCTACCAATAAAAAAAAAAAAGTTTATGACTAGTATCGACTGAGGTCTCCTTTTTCTGATTACTATCACAACAAACGGTTTGAAGGAATATGATTTGAAGCGACGTACCTGGATCTGTGGACTTTAACAGGAGAAGTTACAGTTGCCCCGCTGATTGGTGTTCTCGCAAAGGAAAATCCTGACATCATCAACATAAAGGAAGCACAGCCATGAAAAGGGAACCGCAATTTGGAGCGACACTTTTCGTTCTGTGTAAGAAAATACGCTTTGCAGCCTAGTATTTTTAGTTATTGGGCGAGTTTGACGTCGAGAGGCAGCTGTTTACAAAATAGACAGCTGATTACTACACGCGGCTCTAGTATACGTTCACTGAGATCAATCTTCGATCTAACGAAATAACCATGTAAAAGAAGCAGATTTCTTACCCACATTAACGAAGAAGGAGAGACACACCTACTCAAAATAAAAAAAATCGTGTTGCAGAATGGCGTGAGTGTGAGGTGCTACAGACATTTTCGACAGGAAAAATTCAGAATCATTCTGCAATAAAATGCGAAACCAACGGAGGCTTCAGTCAAGCCGACTCAATATCGTACCTCTTTTCTAAGCACAATCAAGTATTAATGCATACAATTGCAGACGCCGTAAGTTCTGTCATATCTTTATTGGATGAAAGCCAAACAGGAATAGGTCCCACGATGAGCGAGGATAAGATGATACATTTCTGTCATCAGAGAAAAAATCAAGGCATTTCGATAGCCACGTCATTGTTAATGGCTATACAATCTAAGCTTAGAAGGACTTCGTCTATCTATTATGGCTTTTAGAAACGAAATCATAAAATTTTACTCCGGTCTTCAAATTTTAAGAAATTTCAAGACTATACTCTACGGTAGATCAGATGGAAAAAATTGCAATATACCGTTAACATAAGCGTCAAAGCAATTTTGGTTGCTTGGTGGGATATTAGTTAATCGAGTATACAGCTCGTTAGGTATTGTATGAAGAAGCCGGCAGGAACGCATAAATTTAAAATTTTTGACCAAGCTCCCTATTGATCTAGGTATGCGATAAGTACTTATACTAAGGACAACTTACTCAAGTAAACTTTAAGGCGCATCTGTCCGATAAAAATATTCTTAGTGAACAAAATTTGTTTTTATAGGGATAATACATTTTAAAGTTTACAACAGAAAGCGGCTGATTCTGTTATTTGTCGTTATTTTAGGCTTAAGAGGCTCAATAATTCATCAAATATGCTTTTTGAGCTCTGAAATCGTTGTATTATATCTTTGTTTGCAAACGAGTTGTAGCGCCTTAAAATATAGTCCTCTATGACCTTGAATCACTTATCTCAAAAATATATGACGTAAGCGTAAGGTTTTGATGAAATTTGAAACTTCTAGCCGTTAAAAAGGGGGCAGAAATCATAATTTATATGGGGTATATAATATATATACCACCGATTTCTACAATATATATGCTATATACGTACGGCAGCAATATATGCTATATACGTAAGCATTCGGTGAAATTTGAAGCCTCTAGCTATTAAAATGGGGCAGTAATTACGAAAAGCTTCTTATCTTAACAATCATTTGCGGGGGATATATGCTATATATATGACCGATTCCATCCATTTTTTCAGACAATAATATGTCTAATATACGAAAGCATGTGGTGCAGCTTGAAGCTTAAATCTGATAAATTGATAAAGATATGACTAAAATCCTCTTTTCTGAAAAATCGGTTGTATGGGGGATATATGCTATAGAGGTACGATCCGGCCGGTTCCGACAACCAAATGTTATCAGAATATCTCAAAAATTTGCATAGAAATAGACAGACGGACAGACGGACATGGTTAAATCAACTCAGCTCTTCATCCTGATCATTTCGGTATACTTTTGGTGGGTCTATATATTTTCCTTTAAGGACTTACAATTTTGAGATTCGTGACGAAGTTAATATACCATTTAATTTTCATGAAAGTTATAAAAAAAAAATATAGTGCTGAGACCGCCAACCGAAGTGTCAATTTACAAAAAGTCTTTTGAGATTTTTTAATTTGTTTGTAGGCCGACCAAGTCTGCTGTACAGTATTACATTTTGCTTCCAATCAGTGGTCCATATAAAAAACTAGCGCTCAAAACTGTACAGTATTATCAAATTGAGTAACTGCTTTTGAGATACTTGGCTTAAGTAATTATTAAAAAACTTTTACAGGTAAGTGGTTAAACAGCAATTTTAAATTTTTTGAGATCATACAAATGTTAATATTATTGTCAATGCCGACTTCAACGACCAAGAGTTAGCGGTTCATAATAAATATAATTTTAAAGAATGAAGAAAGGAAAAAGAAAAGGAAAATTTGCTCGGAACAGCATTTCAAATCTGTGATTTGCTTCTATTTGGTTATTTTAGCAGAAAATGCACTTACACATATACAAGCTAACCTAAATTTTGTCGTAGGCCGCTTTTGTAAGAGATACACACACTTGAGCTACGAATATTTCTTTCAATGGAACTAAAACGCCTGTCGTAAATTTTAGATAAGTGTTTATTGTTGTTATTTGCAAACAGAAACAGCAGATATCTGCGTATGTTCTGAGTAAGTGTTTGTTTGGATAGGTGAGATTGTTTATTTTGATTGTCAGCCAGCAAACTCACAGCGCAATGCGCACCCAAACGCCATCAACGTCCTTACCAATATTTAACTATACGCAGTGTTGCCAGGTGATGCAAAAAAAAGAAGCTAGATTGGCAAAAAAAAAAGGTTAGAAAAGGCTAAATTTAGAAGAAAAAAAAAAGAAGCTAAAAAGGCCAGAAATTTTTTGGTTAATTCATTATATTTTTTTTATATTTTAGTTTACGCATTTGTAAATAAAAACTTATAAACATAACTTAAGCATAACTTACTGTTTCAAAACATATCAGGCACATTTTCTTTGACTAGCATATGGAATTACTTTAAATGATTGCATATGTGTATATACATAAAAAAAATATTACAAACTAATTATTTATATAAAATATTCCCCGTCCGAAAAATCAGAAGAGCTTAAGTCTGCGTATAAAGTTTGGCTATTTACCATAGATATGAGATCATCGGTAATTTCAAAGTCATTACAACATTTAGATAAGCGTTTTAACGAGCATCTAATATTAAGCAGCGCATTAAGCATTTTAATTTTTAGTTTGTTCCTTAATTTAGTTTTCAGAATTTTCATGCCACTAAAAACTAAATACTAACTAAATACTAAAAAACTAAATATGAATTCGACAAGTTCTAAAAAAGGAGGTCCGTTTAATGCATTTTTATGTTCTCGGATTTCCGACCAAAATTACATAGTGGAGTGTACATTTTTCCATTGTATAGTTATAAGTTTTCGCCACTGCAGCTCTATTAATGCTATTTGACTTGAAGAATAACTATACTTCTCTTTTTCAAAGTAAGAAAATACATCTGGCTTTGAAATTTTCAACGAATTTTCAGCAGAAAAAGAATTAATCTTTTGTAGAGAACTCATATTATTCACAGGAACTATTGAAATTATTTTATTTTAGAAATTTTTAATTTTTTCAGAGTAAAAAAGGCTAGAAAAAAGTCACGAAGCTAAACACAAAATTTCGAGGCTAAAGGCAAAAAAAGGCTAAATCTAGCCTCGAAAAGGCTAACCTGGCAACACTGACTATACGTAAGTAAAAGGTGAGTGACTAAGAGAGGATCTTGAGTAAATTCAATTTATTTAAAAGCTTGTCAACACTTCGTCCGCCAACACTTGGCACAAACGCACACAAGCAGCTATTGCATGAGTACACACATACATAGGTACATTTAAAAGAAAATACCAACGAGCAAAAGAATGAATGAATTAATAAATAAAAGGAAAGGAAATAATGGTTGAGTGAAACGAATTCATTTTATGAGCATTTTTTATATTTGTGTGCAGCGCAGTGCACTTAAAATCCTCATCGTTCAGTACGGCAGATACTCAAGTTGGCACGACACACACACACACACACACAGCAGTGAACAAAAAAAAAGCGCTGGCAATTTTTACCAAATTTCGTCTGTAAAATTTCTTTATTTATTATGCAAACCGATCTTATAAAACGTTTCGAGAAAATTCGAAAATTCAAGAAAACCCTAAGAAATTTTCTTAGTTTGGAGTTCTCTAAATTCTTTTGTGTATGCAGTTTTAAAACACAATAAATATCGGCCTTACAAACTACAAGTAAAAGATCTCTAAAAACTCCAATTGATTTTTTGTTTCTGAAAGCTGTTTTAGATTTGTCTCCATATAAACTGCGAAAGTCTTTTATTTTATGGAAGAAGATCCGAAACACCCTTTGTCAAAAATCTACGAAATTTTTAAGAGAACTATTACTTGTAGTTTGTAAGACCAAAATTAATTGAGCTTCAAAACTGCTTACTCAAAAAAATTTCGAAAGAGCTTTAGTTTGTACTTTGCTCGACTAAAATTGCTGCAAACTGAGAAATCTAATACAAAGTTCGAAATTTTCTAAGAAATGATCTCGAATTTACGAATGTTTTTAAAAATGTTTTTGAGATTAGTTTGCGTAGCTTCAGTTGGAAAAAGTTTAATTAACGGATTTTAATAAAATTTACGACTGCTATTTTTCTATTAGCGACTGTACAAATCAAACAAAGTTTAAATATTTTTTTAGGCTTATTGTTGTTAATGTTGTTGTGCAACTACTTATACAGGAGGTAGTTCTGTGATCTTAACATGCCTCTAGCATACAACAAATACAATTTGCTACTACTCCTCTTAGCGTTCCATCGCATCCATCGGCACACTTTTGGCTGTTGAATATGAAGCAATAAAAAAGATTTATTTGTTGAGGTGAGATTTTTCAAAGCACAAATAGCGGAAGTAATTTATGAGCATTGAAGTGAGAACAGCGTAGGTGAATGTGTGCAGTGTGAACACTGTTTTATGTGGAATGGATAAGTCGGTGTAGAAATACTTAAATTATTCAAAGGTATACATTAATATAAGGTTATATGATCTCCATAGTAGGTGGCCAGTGATTTGCTAGCATCAGCTGCAAAAGACGAAACAAATTTTAGTCTTAATGTATTTGGTAATGTACCACAAATAATGCAACAGTAATTTGAAATACCATGATTATTAAACACAGCTTGTAAATTATGTTCTCAGGTGCACGATTTCAATTAAACCAAGTGGTAATGAGACAAATGTCTTCCCATATTTTTTTTTTTTTTTTTTTTTTTGCAAAGGTTAAAATTCTGCAATAGATTAATTTATTAGATAAGGCAACACTTGACTGGATCGAGAAAAAAGTTGTGAAAGACCACCCCTAAATAAATTCGAAGCTTATGTTTTGGACTTTTTTTATTCTTGCAGGTACAGCCAAAATTATCTTTTTATTATGACTTGAAAAGCCACATATTTGCTGCCAATGTCCTTTTGAGCTCTGTAGCTATTTTCGCATAACTTTGTATCCCAAAAGTATTGTGGTCCTTTAAAGTATGCTTCACGTTTCATCAAACTATAAACAAATTACTGTGTGAAAACAAATGATGAACTCAAAAGATCATTAGAAGGAATTATATAGCTCCTCACGACAAAATAAAAATGTTTTCATTTTAAAAATTGAACGGCTAATAACAAAATTGCAAAAAAAGAATATTAGCTGTACTACCAAGGACCAAAGAAATTGTTTCGAGATGTTTTCAACTCGTATTGGTGAAGGGCCAGTCTAAGCAAAGTTTCCAACCCTCAAGTACTCCTAAAAGAACACAATACTTAACACTTACGTACATATATGACCTAAGAATTGGCCTCACTGTAAATCCTTCAAACTAAAGTTAGGGCTAGCTTAGGTTGAGAGGACGTACGTAAGAGTTTCCCACACTTGCACTTCGTGACATTTATGTATACCCATTGAGGATGCTTTCAGTGAGTGGCGAGAAGGACGTATTCGTTCAAACGAACAATTTATAAATGCTCCCTAGCCACTAGCTTTCCCGTAAGAACTTAAGTAGGAGTAAAAGTTTACATTACGACTACCCACAGGACTATCAAAATACTCCTACGGGGAGTAATCTTAACATTTGTTTATGTAGTTGAGAAATCTACTCCTCTAACTGTAACCGCGAATTCGTCGATTTTGCTGCTTCAGTCCCTAAATTTTTGTCTTGCAGACTTTTCCGTCCCCATACTTTCTTTACCCGCATACCCGGAAAAACGATACGTTGAGGTATCCTATGGACAACAGGATAAATAATTCCGTAAAGCTTCCGAGGGGATGAAAATCGATTGCATTTCCTTTGAGCTGGCCTGACTTTTAAGAGATACCGTTATATTTGTCTCTGTAGTTGCACGGAGGTATCTTGATCTTTTATCTACGACACAGACCTCGGCTTGGAAGGCTCTGCAAGAGTCAAGATGCCGATAAGATTTCTTGACCTGCAGATGCTTAGCAATGGCTTGCGTTCTCATTTTTGACCCATCTCAGTTTAAAGTACATCGCGGCTAACAATTTGTTTATTTCGTACGAGCATATTACTTACATACTTCTTTGCTTTGATTATGTATAGTAACATAATTTTCAAAGCAACCACTTGGCGAATCTTCTAACGTACATCAAAATAGATGTTGGCCGACAATGGTAGGCTTTATTTACAGAAGAGCTAATAGCTTTGCTCCTAGCCTTACTCCAATATCTCAAAAGGATTTTGGAGGGAAGCCAATAAGAAATCATTAGTTCGGTGAACCCAAGACTTACTACCAAGATCACTAACTACCTGGAACTAAACCAAAAATTAGGCCGATGACGACAATCTTTACATGGTCCATTTCATTTATTAGCCTATCTCGGAAATTACATATAATCTCATTCAGATACAAAAAAAATGCTGAATGAGCAGCCCAGACTGTGCACACCAGCGGTAGTTAGGAGGCAAACAAACCCCAAGCGGGAAAGAGGGCTTGGAATATACCCGCAGCAGGTATGCCTCTTGTAAGAGGAGACTAAAATACCAAATTGATTTAGGAGGTTATGTAGCGCAACCCTTTCAAGGTGTTTCCAGCGCAAGATATAGCTTCTCCAACACAATTGTCAACCTCTCCTACCCGTGGCGAATCCTGTTACTTTAACAGCAGAGGCTCATGCGTCCCCAAGTACCTCATGGATCTAGGGGGTGGGAGGGTGGAAGGGCATTGAAGGTTTTATGTGGTCATACTAAATCGTTTCCGATATGGTGGGGTTGGTGCCTCAATTGTGCTTGTTACTGGAATGTACCTGATCTGCATCCGGCAAAGGACCATCAACACCGATAACACTCTCCAAGGCCTTCGCGGAGTATCCTTATCGCTACAACAACAACAGGAGGCAAATAATGCTTAGCTACGTCAGATTGGTTCAGAGTTGACTCTGATTCTAATGCTAGTAGTACAATGATATCGCAGGCCTAAGTATGCCACTATTCCCTAAGCAGAAGACAAGACCTAACTTGTGCCAAGCTGACAGCAAGCAAAGATTTTAAATCTAATCAAGCATTTAAGCTGTGTCATTACTGAAATCAATTTCTTGTGCTAAGTCACCGTAAATTAAATATTTTTATGTCAGTGCAAACAAAATTCCACAAAATTTTGCGCAACTTCCAATTAAAATCTTCAGCAACTAACTAACATAAAACTTCACAAGAATTGAAAGTCACGTGCCACTCACACATTATTGATGATTATTCTACATTCATTATCTGTTGTTATATTTAGAAAGAAGTAAACATAAAAAAAATATAAAACAAGTAAGGAAGGCTAAGTTCGGGTGTAACCGAACATTACATACTCAGTTGAGAGCTGTGGAGACAAAGTACGGGAAATCACCATGTTGTAAACGGAACCTAGGGTAACCCTGGAATGTGTTTGTATGACATGTCTATCAAATGAAAGGCACTAAAGAGTATTTTATGAGGGAGTGTGCCATAGATAGATAGATGGACGCCATTTAGGGATATCGCCATAAAGGTGAACCAGGCCTGACTCGAGAATTTGTTTGTACGATATGGGTATCAAATGAAAGGTGTTAATGAGTATTTTAAAAGGGAGTGGGCCTTAGTTCTATAGGTGGATGCCCTTTCGAGATATCGCCATAAAGGTGGGCCAGGGGTGACTCTAGAATTTTTGTGTACGATATGGGTATCAAATGAAAGGTGTTAATGAGTATTTTATGAGGGAGTGTGCCATAGATAGATAGATGGACGCCTTTAGGGATATCGCCATAAAGGTGAACCAGGCCTGACTCGAGAATTTGTTTGTACGATATGGGTATCAAATGAAAGGTGTTAATGAGTATTTTAAAAGGGAGTGGGCCTTAGTTCTATAGGTGGATACCCTTTCGAGATATCGCCATAAATGTGGGCCAGGGGTGACTCTAGAATTTTTGTGTACGATATGGGTATCAAATGAAAGGTGTTAATGAGTATTTTAAAAGGGCGTGGGCCTTAGTTCTATAGGTGGACGCCTTTTCGAGATATCGCCATAAAGGTGGACCAGGGGTGACTCTAGAATTTGTTTGTACGATATGGGTATCAAATGAAAGGTGTTAATGAGTATTTTAAAAGGGAGTGGGCCTTAGTTCTAGACCAGGGGTGACTCTAGAATTTGTTTGTACGATATGGGTATCAAATGAAAGGTGTTAAGGAGTATTTTAAAAGGGCGTGGGCCTTAGTTCTATAGGTGGACGCCTTTTCGAGATATCGACATAAAGGTAGACCAGGGGTGACTCTATAATTTGTTTGTATGATATGGGTATCAAATGGAAGGTGTTAATGAGTATTTTAAAAGGGAGTGGGCCTTAGTTCTATAGGTGGATGCCCTTTCGAGATATCGCCATAAAGGTTGGCCAGGTGTGACTCTAGAATTTTTGTGTACGATATGGGTATCAAATGAAAGGTGTTAATGAGTATTTTAAAAGGGAGTGGGCCTTAGATTTATAGGTGGATGCCTTTTCGAGATATCGCCATAAAGGTGGGCCAGGGGTGACTCTAGAATTTTTGTGTACGATATGGGTATCAAATGAAAGGTGTTAATGAGTATTTTAAAAGGGAGTGGGCCTTAGTTCTATAGGTGGACGCCTTTTCGAGATATCGACATGAAGGTGGACCAGGGGTGACTCTAGAATTTGTTTTTACGATATGGGCATCAAATGAAAGGTGTTAATGAGTATTTTAAAAAGGAGTGGGCCTTAGTTCTATATGTGGACGCCTTTTCGAGATATCGCCATAAACGTGGACCAGGGGTGACTCTAGAATGTGTTTGTACGATATGGGTATCAAATTAAAGGTATTAATGAGGGTTTTAAAAGGGAGTGGCCCTTAGTTGTATATGTGAAGGCGTTTTCGAGATATCTACCAAAATGTGGTCCAGGGTGATCCAGAACATCATCTGTCGGGTACTGCTAATTGATTTATATACGTAATACCACGTACAGTATTCCTTCCAAGATTCCAAGGGCTTTTGATTTCGCCCTGCAAAACTTTTTCATTTTCTTCTACTTAATATGGTACGTGTCACACCCATTTTACCAAGTTTTTTTCTAAAGATATATTTTGCGTCAATAGACCAATACAATTACCATGTTGCATTCCTTTTTTCGTATTTGGTATATAATTATGGAATTTTTTTCATTTTTCGTAATTTTCGATATCGAAAAAGTGGGCGTGGTCATAGTCGGATTTCGGCCATTTTTTACACCAATATAATAAAGTAAGTTCAGATAAGTACGTGAACTGAGTTTAGTAAAGATATATCGATTTTTTCTCAAGTTATCGTGTTAACGGCCGAGCGGAAGGACAGACGGTCGACTGTGTATAAAAACTGGGCGTGGCTTCAACCGATTTCACCCTTTTTCACAGAAAACAGTTATCATCCTAGGAGCTAAGCCTCTACCAAATTTCACAAGGATTGGTTAGTTTTTGTTCGACTTATGGCATTAAAAGCATCCTAGACAAATTAAATGAAAAAGGGCGGAGCCACCCCATTTTGAAATTTTCTTTTTTTTTTTGTATTTTGTTGCACCATATCATTACTGGAGTTGAATGTTGGCATAATTTACTTATATGCTGTAAAGATATTTACTTTTCTTTTAAAATTTGAATTAAAAAAAAAATTTTTTTAAAAAGTGGGCGCGGTCGTTCTCCGATTTTGCTAATTTTTATTAAGCAGACATAAAGTGATAAGATTAACGTTCCTGCCAAATTTCATAATGATATCTTCAACGACTGCCAAATTACAGCGTGCAAAACTTCTAAATTACCTTCATTTAAAAGTGGGCGGTGCCAAGCCCATTGTCCAAAATTTTACTAGTTTTCTATTATGCGTCATAAGCTCAACTCACCTACCAAGCTGCATCGCTTAATGAGTATTTGGTAATGAATTATCGCACTTTTGCGATTTTTCGAAATTTTCGATATCGAAAAAGTGGGCGTGGTTATTGTCCGATATCGTTCATTTTAAATAGCGATCTGAGATGAGTGCCCAGGAATCTACATACCAAATTTCATCAAGATACCTCAAAATTTACTCAAGTTATCGTGTTAACGGACAGACGGACGGACGGACGGACGGACATGGCTCAATCGAATTTTTTTTCGATAGTGATGATTTTGATATATGGAAGTATATATCTATCTCGATTCCTTAATACCTGTACAACCAACCGTTATGCAATCAAAGTTAATATACTCTGTGAGCTCTGCTCAACTGAGTATAAAAATACCAAAGTGACATTACAAATGGAAAGTTAAATAAACTTTTTCGCGATTCATCACCCAGCCCAACCCACTTTTCAACGGCTACGAAACTGTCGAAAAACTTTTAATTCTTTTAATGATTGCGCGCGTCTTTTCTGCTTGTCACTACGACGAAACAAATGTACAAATAAATATGTACATTAGACTGGGTCGATTTAGTAACCGATATCGCGCCATCGATTTTTCGATAGGATTTAGGCTCAGGAAAAAAGTGCCACTACGCATACCAAAAAAAATAATTTTCGAGCCTGCGAAATTTCATTTTTTTTTACTTTTTTCGACTTTGATTTTTAAGGTTTTTATATGACCTACTAAATAAATTTTCATTTGATTGTAAAATTTTCATGTATACCCTGTCCGACCAAAAAATGTCCGCTAAACACGCTGGCAATAACAGTTTTTTGAAAAAAAAAAAATATTTTTTATATACATATGACATTTTTTTTAGTAGATCAAAGTCGAAATTATTTTTGTGGGTATGCGTAGATGAACTTTTTTTCCTGAGCACAAATCCTATCGAAGAATCGATGGCGCGATATCGGTTAGCTTTCGTCCATACAAATCGACCCACCCTAATGTACATATGTAGGTATGTATGTACGTGTGTACATTGAAAGATAGTGGGTGCTGGTGTTTTTTTTTTTTGCCAGCAGTACTTTTTACGTCACCTGCTTACTATTATAAATAAAAGTAACTGTAAAAAGAGGTTTAAACTTTAGCAAGATTAACTTTTCTTTGGCAGACAGCTAGCTATATACCTACTTTTAGATTCACACATACGTATATATTTAACCCTGAGTAGGTGCGGCAACGACTCAAAAGTTTTCACAAAACATTTTTCTTTTAGCCAGCATGGTTGTTTTTGTTTATTCAAGACTACTCTTCCCGCGTATGAAGAATATGTTTGTTTTTTGCTCAATTTTTCTTTTAATAAATTTTTTTGTCCTTGAAGTGTTAGCTCAACGTTTATCAGGCCATAGCGTTGCAATCAACACAATTAATTGTCAACGCTTTGCTGTGTCATCTTGGCTTTCCTTTTTCAATTTCTGTTCTCCTCTCATCATTCTATGCTGATTATCAGCGTGATTTCATTAATAACATGAAACAAAAGTGAAATTGTGTCTCTGTTGAAGGAGTGATAATTTCTACAAATTAAATGAAATGTAAACGTTAAACATAAGAAATGTTACAATTAAAAGTTTTATCATGAGAGAAATTGATTTAGTAAAAATGTTTAATGGAATTAGAAAAGTTTATTTCTTTTGTAGTTATTCCCGCCCTTAATGTTGTTGCTTATTAAAAACTTTTATTCGGCGTCTAGGCCACACAAAAATATGTACATACATATGCATCTAAAAATCAAAAAATTAATTTGATTTTGAATAGACAATATTTGATTTTATTGTTGCTGTTATTTCGACCTCAGTTTTAAGTCAACTTCAGGACCGGAAATTAAAACAAATATTATATTAAAAACATTAAATAAGAAATCACAACTTACACATTTAATTGTTGCTTATCGACTAATTTTAGACATGAAGTAAAACAATAAAAAAAAACACCTAAGACAATATATAAACAAGTAAAGAACCGTAATTGTAAACAAAATTTAAAAATAACAACCATATATGAACTAGATAAACATTAAGCGAAGCTCAAAACATATTGTAACGAATTTAGTGGTATTCCGCTTACTCCAAACCTTCTGCTAACATTCGAATCGCTAAACTGTTGAATAATTACTCCAATATTCAATAATGCAAAATGGTCTTTATTAGACTACTTTGAAAGTACTTCACAATAACACTTAACTTCACATCCAATATCGTGCTTAAATCAAATTGATTACTGACTACTCAGCTTGTGCTGCTTTTATACTCTCTGCCCCAAATGTCTATACGCTTCTTCTTCTAGAATTTTCTACTTGGATACCAGCTATAGGCTTGTGTATTCGTAGTTTATAGCCTATCGCATAGGCATATGCATGTATATATGTGAGTACTACTTCGACTGATCACTCTGTGTGATCTGTGTGTGACTTATCTCTTCGTTGCCTTGTAGGTATGTGGATAAATGATGATTAATGTGTTTATGTTCCTTGCTTTAATGTTTTTGTTGTTGTGCAAGTAACAGCTTAGAGATGGTCCGTCCACCTAAGTCTGATCGTCCCGATCAGACAAATTTTTCGGTCTACACGCTGCCAGCCTTTACAAATGAACCACTTTCATTTTTTTCGTGGTTTGCCAATGGTTTGTATGCGGTAAACTACATCGTTGATTCGTTTTATAACTTTTTTTTGGTCCTTCCAAATTACACTGCAATTGCGGTCATAAACCTGTTTTTCGTTGTGGGTTGTATAGCAACACCAAATCTCCTTCCCGAAAACCTTTCGAATTAATTACTTTATCATATCTGGCTTTCATCTTGTCACTCATAATCTTGGTTCGTTGTCTTACAAGATCATGTATTTCCTTCAGCTCTTCCGCCAAGACACCAGTGGATTTCTAGGCATTTCTCTCCGCATCGGTATTTGTCCCAGACTCCAAATCAGTTGGCAGTCTAAGGTCATTGCCAAAAATTACTTTTGCAGGGGTTTGGCCCGTTGTCTCATGCACTGCTGATCTGTAAGCCATCAAGAATAATGGTATGCGGGTATCCTACTCTTTATGGTACTTGTCTACTACTTTCCTTAAGTGCTCCTCCAATGTTCTATTGAATCGTTCCACCATACCATCGGATTGAGGATGCAATGCACTTGTCCGTGTTTTTCGAATGCCCAATGATTTACACATTTCCTGGAACACAGCTGATTCGAAATTCCTGCCTTGGTCAGAATGTAACTCCATTGGTACACCATACCTTGCAATCCAATTGTTTATAAACACTTCTGTTACCGTTTCCGCTTCTTGATTTGGGATTGGGTATACCTCTGGCCATTTGCTGAAATAATCCATAACTACCAGTACATATTTGTTTCCGCCGTTGCTAGTAGGAAATGGACCGGCGACATCCATAGCGATCATTTCAAATATATATTGCTTCATCTGGCTATGACTTCGGGTTCTGGGCCCTTTCGCTCTGCTGCAAACCTCGCCGTTCGCAATCCACTCAGTGACCGACTGATGGCAACCAACCCAATAGAATCTCTGTTTAATCTTCTCGAGCGTCTTCGTGATTCCAAGATGACCTCCGCTTGTACCATTAAGCAGCTCGCTGAGCACGTCAGGAACCCTCTTTCTGAGAACAACTATCAGTTTCTTCTTACATTTACCATCCTCACTCTCCCGTACTCGATGAAGGCAACCGGATATCGAATCTAAACTGCCCACTGTGCCCAATATGACTTCGCAGTGAGACTCTCTGCTGACATCTCTTCTCTGTTTGGTCTTTCGTTTCGTTCGAGCCCTTGCATAACACGTGACAGATCTGTATCTTCTAGCTGACATTTTCTTAGCTGTTCCTTGTCCCATTTATCTGTACATGTTATAGTTATTAGCCGGACATCTATAATGTCTTCTTTAGCCTCGGCTTTTGAACGGTGCTTGCATACCAAACTACATGGTCTTCGTGATATTGCATCAGCATTTCCATGGGTACTACCTTTTCGATGCTCAATGGAAAAGTCATAGCTTTGTAGTCGCTCGATCCACCGTGCTAATTGTCCTTCCGGATTACGGAACTGCAGAAGCCATTTCAATGCTGCGTTATCTCTCCTGACGCGGAATCGCTGGCCGTAAAGGTATTTGTGAAAATTTTTAATGCACTCTACCAATGCCAACAGCTCTCTCCGTGTAACGCAATAGTTCCTCTCTGGTTTTCCAATTGAACGGCTGTAATATGCAACTACCTTCTCCTGTCCATCGACCAGTTGTGATAAAACGCCTCCTATAGCATATCCACTCGTATCGATATCTAGAATAAATGTTGCTCCTGGAATCAGATATGCCAACATTGGGGAATTGCACAAACGCTGTTTCAATGTTTAGAAAGCCACTTTTTGCTCCTTCTTCCATTCAAAAGCTTTATTTTTTCTTGTAAGCTGGTGGAGGCTATGGGCTACACTGGCAACATTTGGTACAAATCAGCGGTAATATGTGCACAGCCCAAGGAAACTTCTTAACTCATGAAGATTCTGTGGTCTTGGCCAATTCTTTACTGCTTCTATCTTTTCACTCGCGACGCAGATGCCCTCCCTTGTTACTTTATGACCCAAGTAACTAACTTGCTTCTTGAACAGAGAACACTTTTTGGGACTAAGTTTCAGACCAGCACCAGCTATTCTTTGAAAAACCTCCTACAAGTTCTTCAGATGTTCTTCGAAGTTCTTTACCAATACGATGACGTCGTCTAGGTACACTAAGCATGTTTTCCAATGTAGTCCTTTCAGTACCTGATCCATATGTCTTTCAAAAGTAGCTGGTGCATTACATAGTCCAAAAGGCATCACTGTAAATTTCCAAAGACCGTCACCGACACTGAAGGCTGTTTTCTCTTTGTCTTCCTCCTTCACTTCTACTTTCCAGTAGCCACTTTTCAAGTCCAGTGTGGAAAACAATTTCATACCAGATATCGAGTCCAGAGTATCGTCAATCCTTGGCAATGGGTAGCAATCCTTTTTCATGACGTCGTTCAGCTTGCGGTAGTCCACACAAAACCTCATTTTTCCATCCTTCTTCTTCACAAGTGCCACCGGTGAGTTCCATGGATAGTTCGATTACGCCGCTGTCGCTCATTTCTTGTATGATTTGGATCACCACTTCCCGCTTCACCAGTGGAACACTACGAGGAGCTTGACGGATCGGCCTCGCATCTTCAGTGTCAATTTGATGTTTCACTAGGTTGGTGCGGCCTGGTTTGGAGCCATCTTGGTCAAATATGTTTCCCTACTTTACGATCAGCTGTTTTTCCTTACTCTGATAGTATTCCTCTAGCCCCTCCATCCAAATTAATAACTATTTCAGCTTCTTGGCATCTTCCCAATATAGCACCTTTGGTCAGTTTGAATGGTGACTTGAACTCATTGAGTACTCTTACCGGAATACGTCCGCCTTGTTTTGTCATAGCCAGGTTTTTTTCTGCAAGTACATTCAGTGTTGATTTGTTTGCTGCTTCTACAACCTACAATTTGTTTGTCCCACAATCTCCATCAACCTTTGCCCAGATGACTGCTTCTGATTTTGGTGGTATTTACCGACTCTCTTCCACCAGCACTCGTTTACTGCTGTAGCCTCCCTCGTAGCCGAAATTAAGTGGCACATCCATATTCTTATATCGCATCGTCTTGCTTTGCATATCGATCTTCATGGCTTGGTCGATTAAGAAGTCCACTGCAATGGTCATATCTTCTTGTTGACTACATCCGCTCGAATGATGGAATGAGATGCACCCGTATCTACAGTCAGTAAACGTTCCTTTCCATCCAAATGTAATCCTACAGTAAGATTGTTTGACCTTCTTCCAATTTGCGAGATAGAGATTATGGGGCATTCAATTGAGGGAGCCAGCTGTCGCCCTTTGCGGCTGACTCGCTTTAGTTTAACGATTGAGTGGACTTGGAGATTTGCTCATCTCCTTCAGCTCTGCGTTTACGGCCACCCATGTTGTTGGAACTGTTAAGGTTGGTACTGCAATAACGTGCAATGTGCCCTGACTTCCCACACTTAAAGCATTTGATTGCATCATTATTCTTCTTTTGCGTTCCCTTTAAAGCTTCCAAAACTTCGTCTACCCACTCTGGTCTTTCTATTTCCACACGATAAGCTTTGTGTGCTGGTTTACTCAATAGTGAGGCAGTTTCCTGAGTCAATGCATGTCATACCGTGTCTGCAAATGTTGGCTTTGGGTTTGTGTATGTAGCTCGCTGTGTTTCGACGTCCCGTATGCCATTTATAAAGCTCTGAATCTTTACCCTTTCAGTGTATTCCACGGGTGCATCCGCATTTGCCAAATGAGCCAACCATTTAACATCCGATGCAAACTCCTGCAATGTCTCATTCGCTTTTTGGTAACGGTTTTACAACTCTATTTGATATATCTGCTTCCTGTGTTCGCATCCATATCGCCTTTCTAGAGCCCCCATCAAAGTTTCGTAGTTGTTCGGCTCTCCCTCGGGAATCGCCTGTAGGACTTCAACAGCAGATCCTTTCAATTCCACAAATAGTGCAGCAACTTTATCTTCAGCATTCCAGTTATTCACTGTTGCAGTCTTATCAAGCCGGAGCTTAAATACCGTCAAAAGATGGAGTTTTTACCTTCGTTTGCTTGCTGAAACAACTGCGCGATTTAGTTGCAGCTCCTGTATACGACCTTTTAAAGCATCTACCTCAGCCTCGATTTTGTTCTCAAACTGCATTATTTTTGTATCCTGTGCTTCCAGCTTTGATGTTGCCCTTGCTTAGTGTGCTTCTAACTGCGTTGTGCCACCTGCAATGATAAGCGCTTCTCCTGTGATTCCATCTTGGATGTTATTTGCGACCACATTTCTGAAATGCGTGCCTCCTGTGCTTCCATATTGTATGTTACTGTCGATGTGTGTGCAAATATTGCAGCCAAAATCATGTTCAAGTCTGTGCTCGTAACGTCTGCGGTGTTTCATTTTTCTCTTTTTGTTGTCTCATCGCCATCAAAATGAAAGACATACTCTTCCACGTTAAATCATTCTGATTCCATTGCCTCTCGTAGTCGTGCCTGAAGTTCGAGTTTATTACGGGTTGTATTCAATCCACAGCTTTGCAACTCTTTCTTCAGTTGCTGGATCTTCAATTCACTCAACTTTACCATGTCCTTGTTGTACTCTGCAGTTCTGGAATTTATTCAACAATTCCTCTTCTGACACCAATTGTAACGAATTTAGGGGAATTCCGCTTATTCCAAACCTTCTGCTAACGTTTGAATCGCTAAATTGTTGAATAAATAACTCCAATATTCAATAATGCAAAGTGGTCTTTATTAGACTACTTTGAAAGTACTTCACAATAACACTTCACAACCAATATCGTGCTTAAATCAAACTAATTACTGACTACTCAGCTTGTGCTACTTTTATACTCTCTGCTCCAAATGTCTAGACGGTTCTTCTTCTAGAATTTTCTACTTGGTTATCAGCTATAGTATGTATGCGTGCGTATGCGTAGTTTATAGCCTCTCGCATAGGCATATGCGTGTGTATATGTGAGTACTGCTTCGACTGATGACTGTGTACGATCTGTATGTGAGTTATCTCTTCGTTGCCTTGTATGTATGTGGTGATGATTAATGTGTTTATGTAGCTTGCTTTAATGTTTTTGTTGTTGTGCATTTACTTAGTAACATCTTAGAGATGGTAATATTTGACACAATATTTATCACTAACAGGTTAGTTGTTGTCTAACAAGAACAGACGAGACTTAGCATTGTTCGTATCACTCTTAAAATTCATACGTATGTTGTAGGTTTGTATGGGAGAATTTATAATGTGCAACATTATTTTATGAGCTACTTCGGATTTCTCCTATGTTTCGATTTTACTTTTTGCGTTGCTATATATTTGTGGCAGAGTATTATCATATTTAAGTGCTATTCTAACTGTTTCTTTGTCATACATATTAGTCTGGTACAAAGGCGACTGTCTTATATATTGTATTTGCTCCTTTTTATTGTTTTCTGTTTTAGCGAAGTGATCTTGGATGCATGTATCTGTTTATAAGATGGGTTGGAAAGTCATTATCCTCCAGTGTTCGCTTAATGATATATCTCATCACTGGTTGAAAGTACATACCCGTTTTAAAAAATTTTTGGCAGTATTTATAATAATTTTTTTTTTTTTTTTTTATTTATAATAATTGCTTTATCGTGATTGGAACAAAAATTTATTAATCTTCCAGACGCAGTCGGTTTTCTTATATCAGTCGAAGGTTAGGTGGTTATTTTTCCTTATTACCAATGCATCTGAGAACGGCAATCGTCCATCTCTCTCAACCGTGTAAATTTTATAGATTTATTGTACGAATTAAAGGTTGCCAGAATGTCTTGAATGGCATATGTTTTGGCAATAGCAAATAAATCGTCAACAACTTGGTTATTACACGAAGTGTGTAAATATTGTTCAAAATTTACTTTTAGGGGCGCGATCAAAATTGTCCAAACTTAATTGTTCAACCTCAAAACAAGAAAGTAATTAGTGAATATTTGAGTAGTGAGTAAATTAATTTTCGTCTCGAATCGTAAAAGTCGATTAGGGGACTCAATTTCAGTCATATCCCCATTTTAAAGTGCGTGAAGTTAGCAGAGCAAGGACAGCAAAACAAAAAACGTTTATATACTAAAGTAGGTGCTCATTAGGTGCTCATTCAGTACCGCATTTGTGAATTAAGTGCTCTTATATTTTTCGAGAAATTAAGTTAGGCTAGCAGAGCATTTAATTCGCAAATGGGACACTTAATGATCCCCTAAAGAAGACCTAATTTTGTATATAAACGTTTTTTGTTCTGCTGGCCTTGCTCTGCTAACTTAACGCACCTCAGTTATCGGTTGCGAAAAGTTTATAATTGCATCAACTTTGGCTAAATGCCTTCAGCAGACACTAAGTGGCCGAGAAATGTTACTTTGTCTTGTCCATAATGAAATTTCGAAACATTTACTGTTGCACCGTATGACTGAAGGCGATTAAACAATTGCTCAAGATGTAAAAAGTATTGCTCAGAGGATGCAACAACAAATAACAAGAACATATCCTACAATCTATTCAAACATGATTTAACCTTACAGACGTGAACAAAATTTGGTCTCACAGCAAAAGATATTTAAATGCGTCACCCTTTTATTGCATACAATAAAATATATTTATTTATTCGTAATCATTATACTTTATTTCTACATGATACAATAAAAAAATATAAATATTTGGACTGCTGCGTGGAATATCACCATATATCAACTGCTGTTTGTAAAACGCCCTAACTCAAAATAATTCGTAATTCGGCGTTCAGTCGAATTAGGGTGATATTCCACTTAACACTCAATTTATAACAACACCCTTCAATTACTACTTGATATCTTGGATTTTAAAAAGGTGGCAACTATTGGATGTGTTACATCTGTAAATATAGCCGGATAAAGGGTGTTTACACAACCACCGTGTACCACCCCACAAAGTTGTCCTCCCACAAGGCCTGCTGCTCCAGCATCTCCATGATACGGATTCTTTCCAGTAACTCCAGCACACATGATTGTATCTGCAAAATATGGCGCATGTGTTCTCACAGTACTCTTGCATTTCTTTTTGTCCATTATACGCAATTCAGAAGTTTTGAGAAGATTACTAGGTGTCTTACTATTTGGTTTTATTGAGCCCCATCCACTAATTTGCAGAGTTGAGCCCTCATTTAAGGGTTGCTGACAAATAGATATTGAGTTTACTTGATCAGTCCTTGAAAACTCTGATTCTACTTTAACCACCGCGATATCCATAAATGCTGTTGTACGATCATAGTTACACTCATGTATTTCTTTCGCTTTGATTTGTTGTCCTATTCCTGGGATTAATCCTGGACTTATATCGCTGACACCAGCTAGAACGATTATCGCATCCTCATTTGCCTGTGCTACGCACTGCGCAGCTGTTACCACCGTATCCATCTTGACTAAGGCGCCAACGCAAATATACTTCTTGTCTTCAAAAATTGCTACCGTGTGTGGGGTCTGCTCTATTTCTATGACATCGCCATTTAAAACGCGAAGTTGTGCATTCGTATGGGCAAAATGGCAACTAAGAACGAGTGACAGGATCGCGTAAAAAATGACTGAATACATTTTACTTGAAGACCTTTAGCACTACTTTTTAAGTATAAAGTATGAGAAATTTTGTGGGCGCTATTTATACCAAATTGTGTCGTGTGAATAAAAATTAAGTAAACACTTTTTCTTCTAGATTCTAGGAGTTTGACATAACGAAAACAATTTAAATTAAAGCTATACAAAGAACATATTTTTTTTAATTAGTTGAACAAACAGATATTGGCCTTTTTACACATGCATATTCTAGCGAAATGAAATGAGCCCCGCCTTGAACAAATATTTTGCTTTAATTTTGCCAAAGGAAATTTCCTAGCACTTGTTTGTTTATATATGTACTCGCAGAGTTGAATTGCGTTATTAATTTGAAACGTGTACAACAACTTTATTTTTAATGAGTAAATAAAAAACAATGTACACTTAATTAATTTTAACTGTTTCTAACTGCGTAATATGTACTATTGTTTACTGCCACAAAACCATAGTTGGAATGAGCCCCGCCTTGAACAAATATTTTGATTTACTTTTGCAAAAGGAAATTAGCTAGCAATTGTTTGTTTATATGTGTACTCGCATGTACTGTTATTAATTTGAAACGTGTACAAAAACTTTATTTTTAATAAGTAAATACAAAAAGACTATGGGTGCACTTAATTCGTTTTATCTGTTTCCAAACTTCTAATATTTTCTATTGTATACTGCCACAACAATGGTCAAACTTAAGTGGGCTAACATAATCAAGATCTTGTGTTAAGTGTTTATGAGATGTTTATTTGTTATGAGCCTATACCCGTGGCCCAGTTCACACGAAGAAAATACAATTCAGACAAATTACTTTTCTCCATAACACCGCCCGTTTAGAAAAAAATTCTCCCCATTTTCTCTTACAATAAAGCTTGATAAGTGAAATATCATTGATTCAAAACTATTTTTTGCTAAGTTATAGCTTATTATTTTCGTCTACGGCCCTTTTAAAAATCTTTTATATAAAAGTGGGCGTAGTCCTCAACCGATTTCGTTAATTTTTCTTCAAAGCATTGCTTATAGCAAAGTCAACCTCTATGCCGAATTTTGTTACGATAGGTTTAACGATTTTTGATTTATGATTAATATTTGTAAAATTGATTTTATCACAAGTGGGAGGTGCCACGCCCATTTTAAAAATTTATCCACACGTCAAATTTCAACATTCTAGTTGTAATATTTACTAAATAATCAGGTTTTTTGTGTTTTCAAAAATGTTGTATATAGGATATTCCATCCCATTTCGACCAATTTTGAACCCGACCCCTTTAGAATTGGCTGAAAGTTTTTCTTCTTTTTCTAGCTTACGAAAGACGTTTTTCAGAAGTTTTTCAAATTTTTTCATCCAACTCAAAAAAAAGTTATGAATTAAAAAAAAAACACCGTTTTTGTTTTCAAAATGCTATAACTTTTTCAAAAATTGACCGTTTGGGATCTTTTTTTTTTTTAATTTGTTTTTAAATGTACATTTCGGAAAAAATTCAAAAAAATTTTTAAAGTTTTTTTTTTTTTGTAATTTTTCAGTTTTTCGAGATTTTTTGAATTTCGCCCTTTTTTTCTCATAAAAAACTTCAATCAATTCTGCAATCATCCCCACTAATCCCGGAGTGGGCCGAGAATTTTTTTTAATTGAAAAAAAAACTTTAAAATTTTTTTTGTATTTTTTCCGAAAAGTAAAAGAAAAAAAAATGATCCCAAACGGTCAATTTTTGAAAAAGTTATAGCATTTTGAAAAACACACTGTTTTCCAACTCAAAATAAGTTTTAAATATATTTTGAAAACAAAAACGGTGTTTTTCTAAAAATTCATAACTTTTTTTAGGTTGGATGAAAAAATTTGAAAAACTTCTGAAAAACGTCTTTCGTAAGCTAGAAAAAGAAGAAAAACTTTCAGCCAATTCTAAAGGGGTCGGGTTCAAAATTGGTCAAAATGGGATAGAATATCTCATTTATAAACAGTGGGCGTGGTTATCATCCGATTTCGCTCATTTTCAATACCAATATATTCTGGGTACAGATAAGCTCTTGTACCAAATTTGGTGAAGATATCTGAATATTTACTCAAGTTATCGTGCTAACGGACAGACAGGCGGACGGAAGGACGGACATGGCTCAATCAAATTTTTTTTCGATCCTGATGATTTTGATATATGGAAGTCTATATCTATCTCGATTCCTTTATTCCTGTACAACCAACCGTTATCCAATCACAGTTAATATACTCTGTGTGCAAAGCACACCGCAAAAAAAATTTAAAGCTGCGTCCGGTTAATAGGACCCCAACAAATCGCGAAATATGCGCAGTCGCGGCGATAAGCACACAGTGATAAACAGAAGGAAGAATAAAGTAGATAGTCTAGTCTTAAAAAGGTAAGGCCCAATAATCTCCTGAATTACTTATTTATTTAAATTATCTTGAAATAGTTGGGAAAACAACGAACAGATCCGGCCATAGTTAAAAAAAATCGATAACAGTTCCTCCGTTATGATATCCGGCACATTTTAGGTTGAGACTTTTTCCACCACTTTTTAAAGATAAATTACACCGAAATTAATTTTGTGGGCGCTATTGGTAAAATATTAGGTTGTATGAATAAAAATTGAGCAAACAATTTTTCTTCTAGCTATACAAAGAGGATCTTGTTTTTTTCTTTCTGTCCATTATAAATGAGAAAATACAAGGCGCGATATCCTCCGAAGAGATTTAATGCCGAGCTTCTCTTCCAATTTGCTTCGTGCTCCTTTGATTTTTTCCTACAAATTGGTGGGACGGTACCTACATCCCTTACGCCGACTCCGAACGGCGTCTGCAAGGCAGATGAGTTTTCACTGAGAAGCTTATCATGGCAGAAATATACTCGTAGTGTTTGCCAAATCACTGCTAAGGAGCGACCTCGCTTAGAAACCCTTTTTGCTAATTGAAAAATTTGTTTCTAAATTTTTGATGTTGCTTTGTCCGGGGTTTGAACCCATGATATTCGATGTGGTAGGCAGAGCACGCTACCACCAAACAATGGCGGTCCATTATAGCTTGTTTAAATTTTTGGGTGAAAGTGCCTGCTTCAATGTGTATCCTCTTATTGATGGCAAATACAAAAGGCTTTTTAAAATTTCATTTAGATGAACAAATTCCCGTTATAGGATCTTAGCCCTTTCCACTCTAATGTCGAGTGTCACTCTAGGAGGAGCTCTACTCTCCAGTTGTGGTAGCGCAATATAGCAGCAGTCATAAGATAGCTAGCTAACATAGCCTTGTGCTTACATTCCTCTTCAAACGTTGATAATAATTCTTCCATTACTATATCTGTTATTATTGGTGGCTCCATAGGCATTCCTAAACGTTGTTCATAATTATTATTATTATTTATTGTTAAAATATAATTAAAATTACAAATTACCCTAATTTATCTGCACTAGCTACCAGGGCTATCGGCTTTGTTCATAAATTTTATTGTTGTACTTAAAGTATCTGTTATCTCTTATGCAAAATCGTATGGTCCTAAAAGGAGTTCTTTGGTTATGGTTTTGTGTTGTCTTATTAAATCCCATTTTGACGAAATGATTTCTATGGCACGGTCTAGCGGTATACTGGGAAACAAAGAAACGAAACAAGCCTCTCATCATCAAATAACTATATATGACTCATGTATTTTACCCTTAAACTCAATCGCGTCTTTGGCATTGTGTCTAGTGGTTTTAGTGATATTTTTGAGAACCTGAACAACATATTTATATAAATTATGCGACGGAGATTTAGCGGACGAACATATGGGTCTAAGTGGAATTCCCTCTTTATGGCTTTTCGGCAAACCATACAACCTACGCGCATTTGCAGTTTTACAGAAGTGATTTCTTATCATAATCAGATTTTTCCATCAAACTATTACGTTGCCCTTGTCACCGTTCAGGACCAATAGTTCCCCCACACGAACTATAAATACAATTTTCTTAAAAAGATGTGCCAAATATTTACTTAGATAAAAAGCTATCTTTATAGCGAATTTCCCGCAAATCTCATCGAAAATAAGGTGGTCATTAGTTCCTTTCCCTAGTCCACTTCTCGGAATATACCAAATTTCAACATAATGAGGTTATACGTTTCGGAGTATTCACGAATGGTTCTGAAAACATATTTGAGTGATCAGTATTACATATTTTAAATAAACCACCAAAGCTTGAGTTGCTGAGGTCATCCGTTTATATCGGTTGTTTTGTTCTAAGGAGTTCAGGTGCCTTAATTTTATATAAAGTAAAGATACATGAAAGGGAATATATGTATCTGCCGATCTGTGTTTACTGATCTCATAGTCTCACAGTCGATCTTTTTTGTTTTAATCATTATTGTTGTGAACGCTGGTCATCAGTCAACTGTTAAGTAGTTCCACAATGGACCATTGAAACTCACGCCGTTTTGGAAATAATGTCATTAAACCAATTTGCTCCTTAAACTAAGCGGCTTTCATCGTATTATGGGAAAGTGAGTACTTTCAAATTCACTTAATTTTTATTCCAAACTATATAATATTATTTACGAAAAACCTGCACTATCTCTCAGAAAACAGCTAATAAAATAAAAACACCAAAACCCTCAACCCGAACACTAACACTTTTCAATTGCACTCAATCAAAATATTAGCCATACACCTTCCCCACTCTTCCACACCCAACTGCCCTGACAAATGAAGTGTGCATTTCAAATGCAGCTCTCGCTAGAGTTTGGGGTTTCATAAAATAGTTTGTCGACAGTTTTTGAGGTCTGAAGTTATGCTGTCATTGCAACAGAAGCCTTATTATATTATTTTTCACCCCCCATCAGCATAAAGTGCAAACCGTTATAAATCCAGTACTTATCAACTCCACTTGAAACTTCAACTCACGATATAGAACTTCAATATTTAAGTACAACTTAACTTCAACTGCAATGTGCAACTGCGAGCTTTGCTACTTCGTTGCACGCTATTGCTACCTTTATTTTTATTTGTTTATTTTATTTTTGTTTAACTGTTTTCATTTGCAAACATTTTATTTTTATTGAACTTGTTGTTGTTTTTATGGCGCCAAAATATTTTTAAACTGAACAAGTTGTTTGTTGTTGTTTTATTTAAAATAGTGATAAATAAAGCGTCTTAAGTCCAACAAACTGAATATATGATTGTCCGTCGTCTTTGTCTTCTATTTAAATAAAAATACAAAAAATAAATAAATAAATGTAAGGCGCGATAACCTCCGAAGATATTTTAGGCCCAGCTTCTCTTTCAATTTTCGTCGTGCTCCTTTTAAGTGCTTGCCAGACACTGGCGAGGGGCGACCCCGCTTAGAAAAATTGTCTTCCAACTGAAAAAATTTATTTCATAAATGTTGATGTTGTTTTGTCCGAGGCGTGAACCCAGGATCTTCGGTGTGGTAGGCGGAGCACGCTACCATCACACCGCGGTGTCTTCTATTTATTTATTTTTATTTTTGCATTTTAATTTTCTGTGTTCCCTTTGTTGTTGTCTTTCTCTCAGCTAGCGCTGGACTCAAGTACAACCCCCAATTTCTTATTTACGTTTTCGTAGCCATCGCTCGATTGCTGTGTGTGCTTGTGTACATATCTATCCTTTGAACGGTAAAGAACAACAATTTAACTGCTGTCACAACCTGTAATTTAGCAGCGTTTATTTCTGTAATGTCTGTCACGGGAATCAAGCAATCTGCATTTTATTTTTAGTTTTCCGTTTTTGCTGTCTTCACTTTCGTGGCTGTTACACTCCGCTCCCTTTGTAGGTGGACAGTTATTTACGCAATAACTTTAGGTAGGCGGAAACGTAGCAAGTGACTTGAAGAGCGATATTTTTGTTTGCGAGAGAACTTTGCTACTCAATTGCCTGCTTAAGCAAAAATAGCATTACTTGGCAAAAAATATTCTTTGCTGAACTTCTAGGCTGACATTGTGTTAGTGCTGGTTCCCACATAAACGAAGGCCTTTAGACATTTTGCTGTCATACAAAGTACGAATTTTCTAGTACAGAAAGCAGAACGAGATAACATGACTAAAAAGGTCAACACATATCGTGCGGAAATAGGGAGGTATGTGAAAGAAGTAAATGTTTCTGCGCTGATTTTGGTTTTTAAGACTCTCAGCGAAACCTTCCGAGTGTGCACTCAATTCGTCTTTTGAAGGGCTAGCAACTTAACCTGAACTTCCACAGTGTTCGCAATTTTCTAAACCTGAGACCGTATTAAACGTTACTTCTAATACGGAAGAATATTATGTGAGCTCTAAGGATATTCTCACGGTAATTGACTAGGCAGCCATGTTCTCGTTTGATGCGGAGTATGCCCCTTACCCATACGCTGGTTTTGTTCCTTCTCTCACTTTCTGCTAAAGGACACCACGTGTATCTTCTACTCTCCTTTCCTTATTCATCAAAGTGGTCTCATTCGCAGAATCTATTTTTTTTTTAGATAATCGTGTCCATTTAACACTTCGGTCTCCATTAAAAAGCTTCAAACATATCTTAAGATCGGGAGTTAGTTCCGTATTCCGCTTTATTTTGGTATTGATGCTCCCTTGTAGCCAGCGTCTGATTGACTTCTCCTCACATCTCTACTCGCTTCTGCGCCGTTGGCGTAAATTTCTTCTCTTTCCTCAGCAAGAAGATATGCTCAACCTTTAACAAATGGGATTTCTTCACCAAACACCGCACGTAGTAAAATATCCTCCTTAGCGCCTTATTATAAGTAGGATAAGCGGAAGATAAAGTCTTACTTCGTTTCCGTATTTTATTTGCTTTGCAAAGAAATCTATAAAATACTACCAAAATATAATTAAATTAAAAAAGGACGTGTGGCACTCGGGGACAGCCACGGTAAAGCTATTGCATATTATCAACTTATGCAATTATAATATTTATGCAACATTTTGTTTTCTTTGATATTAATTCAAGTCAAAATTTTTAAGCGTGGTGACCGATAAGAAAACAAATTTTTTACTTTTATTGAATAAATGAGAAGTTAATATTGGTTAAAAAATGTTTATTATTATCTTACAAGATATGTACATACATAGGTTATTCAGTAATATTTATAATGGAAATTATAGGTTTATGGTAACTGAAATAGGAAGCATACGTTTGAGACTTGATATCCTCTAAATATCTTGAAAATACCGCGTCAATGGTGGTCCCATATTTTATTGTGGATCCTTTTGGATCATTATTTATTTTCAAAGTGAATTTTTCAAAAAGAAAACTTGTCAACCGCTCTGATTTTTTATCAGCGAAATTGATGTTGAAATCGCCGACCAAGATAAGTGGAAATTTATTAGCATTTGTACCAAGTATTTTTGCCCCTTCTTCAGAGTACTCCAGTAAAGTGCGATGAATAAAATGCTCTACCTCGTCCAATTTTGGATTCGGAGAAATGTAAATTGCTACCATGACAATGTGTAGACCATTTCAAAGTTTGCACAAGCACGCACAAATATCTCCAACATATGAGCACCTAAAATTAACATCGCTAACGTGTACAATATTTATTTCAATATTCGGAGTCATAATATTAGTAACGTTATTGTTATTTTGGTAAATAGCTATACCACCCTTTGGAGCAGTATCTCGTTTGAATTGAACAATACATTTGAAATTAGGTATTTCAATCGGATTATCACGCGTCATGCAAGTTTCGGTAAGAAGTAAGACATTTATTTGTCTCGTAACTGAATCCTGTAAATCGTATTTGTGACTATTTAGACTTTGGCAATTGAAAGTAATTATTGAAATGCCATTTCTATTACTAATGAAATCTAAGACACTTTGAGCTCTCGTCTGAACACTATTTAAAGACAGTCTTTTGAATTCTTGCAACAAAGATGCAGTCGATGCAGCTTGCTTTCTATTATGATAAAACTTAAATGCGGCATTATCGTTTTTTGTCGTGATATACAATTTTTCAATATTTGTCACCCGAGAGAGCGCAACACAAACGAGTTCCTGAGAATGTGCTTTACTATACTCATATACTATTTCGTCAAAAGTTCCACCTTGCGACTTATGGATAGTTAGAGCAAGAGCTGAAGCTAATGGAAATTGTTTACGTTTGGCTCTACATTTCCTATCCGATGTTAATGAAATATTTGCTGTTCGTAATTCAATGGGTGCCATCTACAGCGCAGTAGTGAATATAAATGTACACCAAAAACAACAACCAATATTCGCATAAATAGATCCAGTTTTATGTAATCAGTCACCGAAACTTTTTCGAACCTTTTTGAACCTTTTTTTGACAAATATCCGTTACGGTTTTTATTGATTTAGCCGCCAAGCCCGCGATAAAATCTATGCAATAGCTTACAAATATTTGGATTAAATTTTCCATTCATCTCCTTTTCATATTGATATCGAAAGGCTTTGTTGCGTTAAAATTACGTAGTTGAAACGTAGTGTAATTGAATGTAAGTTCGATGAGTTATTTATAACGAACTGCAATTACTTTGATATTTTCACGTAAATTAAAATCTCTCAATTCACATTATTGCAGGTGATAAGCAGCGAACGTAAACAACAACAAAAAATACCACAATAGTTTAAAGCAAAGAGTTTTTATTAGTTAAGATCCGTCACTCGATACTTTGGCAAATTACTCGATGTTTTCTCAAGGTAGCCGCTGGTTTTTTTTTTTCAGATATGTTTATACAAAATACCTTCTATACATTTTCGTGGCGTATTTGTGTTTATTTTAATTATTGTATTAAATTAATTAATCAATTTTCTTTCTAAAAATCGTAATTACGCAAAATCACTACACCGCGTAAATATATAGGATGCAATTAAAGAAAAATAACCAAAACTGCCTTGAGAAAATATTCGGCATGAATTCGTTGCTTTGTAGTTGCCAAAGTATCGAGTGACGGCTCTTAAGGGCCCATTACTGATACTTAGCATAGACTTGACTTGGTTTGAGAACTGTCACTTACAGTTCTGTTAAATGAACATTGCATGTTACTGATTACTCAAAACTTAGCAACACTTGACTTAGAAGTCTGTTGAATTTTGATTTTCTATGTAAGTTCTAAGTGACGTTTACATTTTGAGATGGCATTTGTTTGTTTCCATTTCATTTTTACATTATGTCATACAATTTGACATTTATTTAAAAATAAATTTCATCGCTGATTATGATGCCAGGTTGTATGCGCCAAGTGGAGTATAATCGTGGATAAGTTGCCAAGTTTACGCCTAGTCAAGTCAAGTCTATGCTAAGTATCAGTAATGGGAGCTTTAACAAATAAAATCTCCTTGGTTTAAAGTAAAAAATTCTCGTAAGATTTTAAATGCAACGTTTTGATTTTCACCCCGTCCAATTCAAACCAACAATCAAAGCGAACTCCTGCATACATGCGTATAACAGAAAAGCTAAAACGCCTTAAGGTATGCAAAGATATTTGTATTGACCATTGCACAAAGCAATAAAATTGTCTGCCATACGTTCATATACTACTTAATTAGGAGCAATAGGCAGCAGCAAACAAACCTTGATACATCTTTACTTACAAATAAACTCATTTATATATGGATGTGTATGTGTATGCGCATGGGTGTGCATTAGACTGGGTCGATTTATTAACCGATATCGCGCCATCGATTTTTCGATAGGATTTAGGCTCAGGAAAAAAAGTTCCACTACGCATACCCAAACAAATTATTTTCGAGCCTGCGAAATTTCATTTTTTTACTTTTTTTGACTTTGATTTTTAAGGTTTTTTTTCATGACCTACTACTTTTTTTCCTGAGCCCAAATCCTATCGAAAACTCGATGGCGCGATATCGGTTAAGTTTCGTCTATACAAATCGACCCACCCTAGTGTGCATATCTACTTAACGCAATGCTGTTAACGCATTCTCGCAAAAAAAAAGTTGTAGACAAGAAAACTTTTTCGATTCCCCGGGCGTTCTACTATCACAAGCGAGTTAAATAAGTAAATATGCGCAAGCAAGGATTGGGCCGCCTACTTTCAGCGACAACCAGTCAAACCAAGAGAGCGTAGAGCATAAGGTTAAGCAGGCAAATTTGCATTTACATGCAAAACTTTACACACACCTAGACAAATATGCAATCACCTGAATATGTGTTTGTATCGCAATCACAGTACGTGCAATGTAGTTTGATTGTCTTGAGCAATTTAGTAAGCACTGACAGCACGCAAAGACCAAAAAAACAACAATCGATACAATACAAAACTATAACAACAGGTTAAAGTTGATTGCGACACTATTGAGTCAAAGGTCCTTTAAGTGAAGCACAGAGCGTGAAGATATAGATATAAAGGAAGAATAGCATAAAAACTACCGCAAAGCATGAAATAAAAGGCAATTCAGCTAAAAGCAAATCAATGAGCATTTACATTCAATATGCACTACATAAACTTTATTGAAAGCAACTCAATTACGTATAGTAAAAAGCTCCATAGGGGTTTGCCATGTTCATTTAAATACATAGTAAGGGATTAAAAGGCAATGCGCATACAGTCATTTGCATGGGTAGTTCAAGAACTGATGTGTTAGCACAAGATCTCACAGGTCATTTTTTCTATATATGTGTATATGAGTACGCTTCCTAACTATTAATTATTTATTTATAAAGGTGCAATTAATTGAGCCGGAAGAGCCGCAGTCAATGTTTCTTACTTCTTCCCACTTGATTTGATGGCAAAAAACATGTGAACTTGACCACTTGTTAATGCTCGTTGCTTATTTATATCCTCAACTTCTATTTTATCTAATTTTATTTAGAAACAATCAAAGAATAAGTGAATTCTTTTATGTAGGTTAAAAGCTGTATTGAGGTCAAAGTTTATGTTACACAAAATTATTTATGATAATCGAAAGGCAGGAGATTTGGAACTTAGGGATAAGGTTTTAGTAACGTCCAAAACACTTGAAAAGTCTTTATCATTTACATCAGCAAAGTTAAAGCGAAGGCAGTAAGAAGCTTGAAAAACAATAAATCCCCAGGGCCGGATGGTATCCATCATAAGCCATTAAAAAATTTCAAAAATGCGTCCTGAGGCGATGAATATGTATAACGCAGCCGGAAAACTAAGACTATCACCCAGGAAATATGGCTGCTGGCCCCGAAAATGCACTTTGGGCGCAATAGAAGACGTTCTTACAAGCGTAGAAATTGTTCAGCGTAGTAATGCCAAAATTTATTCCAGATATCGCACACTAACGTATCAAACCTCAGAAAACGGTGACCTCAGCCAAGAAGGCGCTGCAGTGATCGGCCAGCCTTCGTTTCCTGTTCCCACCAATCTTATGGCAGAATACTTCTGACATCTGATACTTCAGATGTCCATATCTGCAGTTAATGAGCTTGTTTTTATTAAGATTTTTAATTTAGTGGTGTCAGAATACCCCGCATTTTTTACCTGCCCATTCTAAACCTTATGTCTCTTCTCAGCTCTCATATTTACATACAGACAAACTTCCGCTCGTAGGCGCATTTTTTGAGAGGTACACACAGCAAATTTAGTACATTGCAGTGAACCCACTGAATCTTTCTGTCTTTTTGAAGTGACCCAGATTGCCACACGCAAAATTGGGAATTGAGAGAGGTCGTTAATTAATAAATATCCCCTTTCGGCAAACGAAAATCATGCGCTACAAGTCACCTATCACAGTGCAGAAGAGAAAAGTTCTTCGAAAGTAAATACTCTAAAAGTTGGTACCGACGAAGGTGTAATGACGGTGGAAAGCGATTTAACTTCCCTTGATGTTACCAATTGGAGCCAGTTAGGCCAACAGAGATGCAACGTCTGGCCTTATTGGATGGCGAACGCCTGCTTTTTCATTGGGAGATTAAATTCTAGTTAAAGTTGACTAGAGTTTAACCTTGCCACTGTAGCATATATTTTCTGCTAATCTCAGCTAAAACGGCCGAAGTGGAGGGTGAAACTCTGATAAACTTTAACTGGAGTTTAAACTCGCCCTGAAAAATCTGGCCTAAACCCGTTTAAAAGGTTAAGGGTTAATTAATATGTAAGTAAGTACGTAACAGGTTCAAATAAGCCCTACTGTTTTTTATACGCCTGTATTAATGTTTAATTGTAATCCGATATTTTAGCTTCTTTGCCTAAGAGCTTCAGAAAGAAAAAAAATGTCATACATTGCTGTTCTACATTTTAAAATTCAATATCCATATTATTGTTATACTCAGTTGAGCAGAGCTCACAGAGTATATTAAGTTTGATTGGATAACGGTTGGTTGTACATATATAAAGGAATCGAGATAGATATAGACTTCCATATATCAAAATAATCAGGATCGAAAAAAAATTTGATTGAGCCATGTCCGTCCGTCCGTCCGTCCGTCTGTTAACACGATAACTTGAGTAAATTTTGAGGTATCTTGATGAAATTTGGTATGCAGGTTCCTGAGTACACATCTCAGATAGCTATTTAAAATGAACGATATCGGACTATAACCACGCCCACTTTTTCGATATCGAAAATTTCGAAAAACCGAAAAAGTGCGATAATTCATTACAAAAGACAGCTAAAGCGACGAAACTTGGTAGATGAGTTGAACTTATGACGCAGAATAGAAAATTAGTAAAATTTTGGACAATGGGCGTGGCACCGCCCACTTTTAAAAGAAGGTAATTTAAAAGTTTTGCAAGCTGTAATTTGGCAGTCGTTGAAGATATCTTGATGAAATTTGGCAGGAACGTTACTTCTATTACTATATGTACGCCTAATAAAAATTAGCAAAATCGGAGAAGGACCACGCCCACTTTTAAAAAAAAAAATTTTTTTAAAGTAAAATTTTAACAAAAAATTTTATATCTTTACAGTATATAAGTAAATTATGTCAACATTCAACTCCAGTAATGATATGGTGCAACAAAATACAAAAATAAAAGAAAATTTCAAAATGGGCGTGGCTCCGCCCTTTTTCATTTAATTTGTCTAGGATACTTTTAACGCCATAAGTCGAACAAAAATTAACCAATCCTTTTGAAATTTGGTAGGGGCATAGATTTTATGACATTAACTGTTTTCTGTGAAAATGGGCGAAATCGGTTGATGCCACGCCCAGTTTTTATACACAGGCGTCCGTCTGTCCTTCCGCATGGCCGTTAACACAATAACTTGGGCAAAAATCGACATATCTTTAATGAACTTAGTTCACGTGCTTACTTGAACTCACTTTATCTTGGTATGAAAAATGAACGAAATCCGACTATGACCACGCCCACTTTTTCGATATCGAAAATTACGAAAAATGAAAAAATGCCATAATTCTATACCAAATACGAAAAAAAGCATGAAACATGGTAAGGTAATTGGATTGTTTTATTGACGCGAAATATAACTTTAGAAAAAACTTTATAAAATGGTTGTGACACCTACCATATTAAGTAGAAGAAAATGAAAAGTTCTACAGGGCGAAATAAAAAACCCTTAAAATCTTGGCAGGTATTACATATATAAATAAATTAGCTGTATCCAACAGATGATGTTCTGGGTCACCCTGGTCCACATTTTGGTCGATATCTGGAAAACGCCTTCACACCATTCCCTTTTAAAACTCTCATTAATACCTTTAATTTGATACCCATATCGTACAAACTCATTCTAGAGTCACCCCTGGTCCACCTTTATGGCGATATCTCGAAAAGGCGAACACCTATAGAACGAAGGCCCACTCCCTTTTAAAATACTCATTAACACCTTTCTTTTGATACCCATATTGTACAAACAAATTCTAGGGTCACCCCTGCTCCACCTTTATGGCGATATCTCGAAACGGCGTCCACATATGGAACTAAGGATTAATCCCTTTTAAAATACTCATAAACACCTTTCTTTTGATACCCATATTGTACAAACAAATTCTAGGGTTACCCCTGGTCCACCTTTATGGCGATATATCGAAACCGCGTCCACCTATGGAACTAAGGATTACTCCCTTTTAAAATACTCATTAGCACCTTTCATTTGATACCCATATCGTGCAAACGCGTTCTATAGTCACCCCTGGTCCACCTTTATGGCGATATCTCGAAAAGGCGACCACCTATACAACAACCACCACTCCCTTTTAAAACCCTTATTAATACCTTTAATTTGATACCCATATCGTACAAACATATTCTAGAGTCACCCCTGGTCCACCTTTAGGGCGATATTTCGAAACGGCGTCCACCTATAGAACTAAGGCCCACTCCCTTTTAAAATACTCATTAACACCTTTCGTTTGATGCCCATATTGTACAAACAAATTCTAGGGTCACCCCTGGTCCACCTTATGGCGATATCTCGAAACGGCGTCCACCTATGGAACTAAGGATTACTCCCTTTTAAAATACTCATTAACACCTTTTTTTTGATACCCATATTGTACAAACAAATTCTAGGGTCACCCCTGGTCCACCTTTGTGGCGATATCTCGAAATGGCGTCCACCTATGGAACTAAGGATTACTCCCTTTTAAAATACTCATTAACACCTTTCATTTGAAACCCATATCGTACAAACGCATTCTAGAGTCAACCCTGATCCACCTTTATGGCTATATCCCTAAATGGCATCCACCTATAGAACTATGGCCCACTCCCTCATAAAATACTCTTTAACGCCTTTCATTTGATACACATTCCAGGGTTTCCCTCGGTTCATTTTCCTACATGGTTATTTTCCCTTATGTTGTCACCATAGCTCTCAACTGAGTATGTAATGTTCGGTTACACCCGAACTTAACCTTCCTTACTTGTTTTTTTTTTTCATCTAATCAGCTGCTGTTGCCCACTTTCTACTTTTATAGCTACAGCTGTGCTATGACAAGCTCACTTCCGCACTCGCCTAGATCAAATGCGTATCAAATTCTCAAATAGTGCATTGGCTTGGCCTTTTTGCTTTTGTATTCATTGTCAAAATATCTGTGGACTTCGTTTGTGCGAATTCAGGGCAACTTTTGTTATCTTTTTCTTGCATTTTCGTTTTTATTACAGCAGTGCTTTCATACTAGTGGCGGAAATATAAAGTTGTATAATGATTAGCGATACATTATAACATTTGATAACATTTTCCACACTAGATTTAATGTAAAATAAGTCGACGATGCACAGTGGTCGGTTCCATAGGCCAAAAATAAAAAAATCGAAGTGAAAAGTTTGTCACCTAATGTGTCGTTAGTATCTCTTATTAGAACAGCCTTTTAAAAGGTATATTTGTTTTTGTTTTATTCAAACTGTACTCTTTAAGGATAGCTTCAAAAGTGAGTTAATGGTTAGTTGGTTTTTGCAGTTAAGAGCAAGTTAAAAATAAAGTGCAAGTTTAAGCTATTGAAAAATACATAAAATGTCATTATATTGAAATAAGTAGAAATGAATATTGAAGTCAAAAGTATTTACTTTATTTTGAAACAATTTTAGTGTTTTTAGCCTTTTGTGTTTTTTTTTTATTTTTTTGTTGTTGGTTAAAATTTTACCAGTGCTTTTATTATTAGTGTTTATTTGCACAAATATTTAAATTTCAGCAAAAGTTTCAGTTTGGTTCCTCACCGATCTTCATGTTGTGACTTATATCTTATTATTAGTCAAATTTTTAGGATTCTAAATTGTTACTATCAGCTCTCACTTTCGGCCACTAACTATATTTTGCGACAGTTTTCTGATAGCGTCAACGTGATAAATCATTGTCATATGTTATATGTGCTCACATGTAACATACGACGTTATTTTATCCAGTCGACGATACGCAAATGTAAACTTTTGTGTGTGTTTGTTGTTTTGTTATTGTTATGTATGCAAGATATTTTAATAACTTTAATTTCTTTATTTAATCCCATTAAACATTGTATTTGCGATAGACACATCTTATCACTTTTCACCACACATCTACTTACTTTTTGTATGCATGCTTTGAAAGTGGGTGGTTGTGGGTATAAAGGTATCACCCGCACCAATTTTATGAAAAAATAATTATCACATATTTTTAAAGCCGTAACCAAAGTTCTACGTTGATATCTCTACTGGAAGTATTTTTGGCCACCAACTCCATATAAGACCGACCACTGTGCGATGGTTCGTAAACGTACCCATACCCTAGCATACACAAAATTACAACACTGCACTGCCACAATTTTATGCATCAAATAACCGATTTACTTTTTATTGTTACCACCTTGATGCAAATTTCTAGCAAATGTTACCAACAAATTTTTCCCACACACAATTATTCATATTCTTTCCCTCTTCATCGCAGCTACTTTATTCTATAAATTTTTTACTTTACTGCCATTTTAATAACTTTGCAATATCCGCTCAACTTTTAACCTTTTAACAAAACTCTCTAATCCGCTTTTTAACACTTACAGTTAAGTGCAAATATTAGCACGAAGAACAACAACAATGACGGAGGAAACTGAGACGACACAAAGTGATAACGATGTAATATGCAATGGCAGCGGAGTCAAAGCTTTAAAGGAAAAGGATATGCATAAGAAGGTGGAGAAAGGAAAAGGGAACGTAGCGTACGAACCACAACTGTGAAACTTCATTAAAATACGTAGCAAAGTATGCGAATTTGTAAGCAAATGCACCATCAAACACACACACGCACAAAAGCGCAGCGGAAAGCCAGACGCGCGTTGTAAAAATCATTCTAATTGAAATTAACTACTTTTTTGGTCTCCAGCTGAAGGTAAACATGAATAGTTTATTGCTCCTTGTTTATTCGTTTGTAAGTTGGTTTGCTTAAGTCTCCCTTCAAACTATCAGTGGCTCTATACTAACTATACAACTTTCTCTTTGTTTACTTTTGCTCTTGTAAATGCTACTGACACTATCGGGATTTGCGTTGACTTTCTGTCGCACTTTGTGTTGCTTGGCTCGTGTTGCAACTCATTAATTATGCCATTTTCTTTTAGTTGCCACTTCCGTTCCTTTGCTTATATTCAGTTAATATTACTGTGCGCATGTATGTAAGCTAAGTGAGGGCGATAAAGTTGTCGGACGCTTTAGTTACGATGGCATTGTAGCTTATTTCTCACTGGTCAACTAAGCGGGATGTGAAATGCTGAACACAGACAGTGGGCTTAAGTAGAAAGTTATTAAAGTATTTAATTGTATTGTATGTAAAAGCAATAATTTACTAGATTAAAATTCAATAATAGCCAGATGTACCTATTAATTTAAAAAAAAATAGAACTAAGTATTTATAAAATTGCCGTCTCTTGATCTTTCGCATGAACACTGTACCGCTTTGTTTGCTTTGTTTCTATTCCTTTATTTTGTTTTGTTACTTTGTCCTCAATCCCACCTTATTTTTATCCTTTTTCTTAACTTTTAGCTTATTAAAGATGTGCTTCCTCTCTCTTGTTTATTGTCTTGGCGTAGTCGTTAAGTCCTAGTACATAATTTAGGTTGGTATAGGGCTCCGCATTTTTCGTAAATAATTCGATTCAATCACCTGTAATATTTTTTATTTTATTTTGTTGCTGTTTTGTTTAATATTTCTTAAGGTGGGCTACATAGATATCAAACTGAGTAATCCCAACTGTACCCGAAAGGGACTATAGGGGATCAATTGTGTTCAAATGTAGACAAAAGAGCAATCGGAGAACAATCTCCTTAGGGATTAATCGCACAATTTTTTGCAGGGAAATTACTACACGAACACATCCATATTTTTCGAACTTAAAAATTACCGTTAGTTTCATGTATATATGACCCACGCATTCATCTCACCACTCACTTGATTAACATTGATGCGCTGTTAGGTACTGAACTCTAATGGGAAAATTTGGCGCAGTTCGTATAGAATGCAGCATTTCTTAATTAGTTCTGGGTTCGAATCCCGTTCAGTTTTCTTTTAAACCTTTCTTTTTTTTATTGAAACACGCAAAAAAATAGTTCGTAAAAATTCCTAAAAACAAAGAAAAGATTGGATTGATTTTGCGCCATAGAAACCATTCCCTAATTTATGCAAGTAATTTTCTCAACAGCTGGGAAAAATTGTCTTAAAAAAGGAGACGATTATGCATGAAAAGATTTAAAAATTTAATTGTGTAACTGTCACGGATTTCTAGTCGAACTCCTCAACTTTACAGTCGAGTACTATTTCTTAGGCTCACTTGCAGAACGGCAAGTTATTTTGAAAAAAATTATGAGCTTAGCCCCTCATGTCTGGTTAACTCTTAGTTAAAATTTTCAATTACCATTATGCAAGTGGGCCTTATTCACTGAGATAACCCGTACATGTAACTATTGTGAGAAATATTCAATCTAATATGCTTGATCAGGGCTGCTCAACCCCTGTACACTTGTAGTACTTTTGTTTTTGTTTTGCCCTAAATCATAGGCACAGATACAAATTCACACTTAAAAAAAAAATTTTATAACACTCCCATATGCCCTCACATATATATACATAATTTAGAATCATATGAAAATGCTCGTATTTCTTATGAAAGTGCCAAGAAAAAGCACTCCCGTATGAAGCTCAGGCACTTGTGTATGATGAAAAAAATTTAAACTAAAAATTATTCAAAAATATGATAGCACTGAAAAAAATTTGTAATCAAAATTGATTTATATTTAAAATTAAAATAGATAACTGACCGCAGAGCTGAAATATATGGGGCATATGACCAAAGAATATAAGCAAAACTGTACCAAAAGAAGAGGAGCTTATTCTAACTTCATATGATAATAGTTAATTATCCTCAAGGAAAGTCAGTAACTAGTGATACAAATTGCTGATTCGGAACTAGACCTAGAGTGCCAAATAAGTACTAGATACACTAGTTCGTAACTATCCAAAAAGTGCCAATAAAGAACTAGTTCTAAAATGGATATTTGTATATAGTTAGGAACTAATGAAAAGCTAATGCAGCGAGGACTGTTTCCATCGCCTAGGACATCGCAATGTTAAATTCGCCAGTTGAAAGCATGTAAAAAAGATAGATGGGGAACTATTAGTAGTTCAGAATGCAGTAAAAGTGCACTAGTTTTGAACTACAGATTCTCTTAGGGTTACACAGCCACCGTTAAACCGAAAAATTGCAATCAGCTGATGAAATCGGCCAGGCTGGTGTTAAAATTGCAACCGATAATCGGCCGGCAGCTTTTTTTCTTACATTTTACTTTTTCGTAAAAATACGCTTGCGTTTATGCTTTTATGTGCTTATCCCATAAAGGGCGCCAATTTTGCACACAATGAATCAATTTTTCAGTCCATCGCACAAATAATTAATTTTTCACAGTAAATGCACGCTATTTATCGCACGATAAAATTGAACACGTGCAAATTTATCGGCATTGGAAAACGTCAACGGCCGACAACAACTCGGTGATCGGTTGAAATGTACACACGCTCATCTAAATACATTGTCGGACGATTACGACCGGCATCGGGAAATCAAAACCGGTGGCTGTGTAAGCGTACTCTTACGGTGTAGTTTCTGTGATTTTTTATTTTATTTCGGTATATTATTTTTCGTGGTTATGAGACATTTTTTACTGAAAGTGGGGGAAACCATTAAGCAACCCTGCCTATCATTTACTTGTTAAACTCTTTAATCTCTCTTGCTAATAAATTGTGGCGAATATTAGTGACACTAAGTGATACTCCCATCACTAATCTGATACTAAGTAAATAAAGCCACAACAACAATGAAGCAAGCTGCTACACTTGCATATACGTAAACGAATAAATCATTATGTCTACACATATTTACGTACACGCAGCAGAAAAGAAATGCACCAAACACATGCCGGTATCTTATCTGAGATGCTCCCAAAAGTACCGAATTTTAATTGGGGAAGTATCGCTCAAAAATACACGCATATGAGAAGCTATATACGTGCATCTGTAGTTATAATTATATGGCGGTAACTAAGTAAATTCTGGAAGCGCCTAGAAGATGCCACGAGGAAATCACAGAGTATAAAAGCACCAGCGGTAGAGGCGCTAGAAGCAGTTTTCAGTTAAGCACGCTATCTGTCGGGCAATAGATCAGTTTCATTTAAGCTATCAGTCAGTTTGGTTATTAAGCAAGCTATTCGTTGCAAAGTATAAGTGTTATTGTGAAGTACTTTCATAAAGGCCATTTTTCCATTATTCAATATTGGAGTTATTTATTCAACAGTTTAGCGACACGAACGTTGGCAGAAGATTGCAAATTAGGGGAATTGCAGAAAATTTGTTACAATATGTAAATTTTAACACAAATTTAAAACAAACAGCGCGGAGCCCTCTAATTGAGCATTTCGAAAGTTATCAAACTCAATTTCTAATGCAATATCCGCGGAAATCTCCACATTCAATTTTAGTATGATTATTGAAAACCAAATTCCGACGATATATATAAAATATGTTACTACAAAAACTGAGGCTATATGTTAATGTCATTTTTCTCAACTTTCAGTATTAAATTTATTGGCTCTTGAATGTTGACGTTATAACTATTTAGGTAATATTCTAAGCAAACATGTTGTAACTTGAAACCAAATCTTCAACTTTTTTCGACCTCAAACAATTGAAATTCAATTTGTTTTTTTTTTTAAATACAAAAATTTTTCAGTGCACATACAATTTTGTACATGTATTGTGATTTGCACTAGAGGTTTACGCCGATCACTTTATCGGCGGCGGCGGCGTAGGCTCAATTTTATACCGGCGGGGGCGGCGTGGGCGGCGCGCCGGCGTACGCCGGTATTCTTACTTTAAAAATCTTGACTTTTCTATTTAAAAAAATAATATTTAGGAAAGGTTTTGTTTGTATGTATATAAGGACATCAACGTGTTGGCCATTTCGGAAAGATCGGGGGTTTTGCCTCAAGATCTTGCAGACCTTTAAAAAATTTTCAGGAATATATCCTTGCGGAGGGATTGTCCCTAGTTCACTTACTCCAAAGAGGCTTCGAACCTAATCCCGGTCTTTGGAATTGGTACTGCTGCGTCTGCTGAAAAGAAATAGAGATACATAAACTAATCACACTTGTGTCTGTATATCACGTGCAAAGCGTAGTTTAACCTAGGGTTAACTCCTAATTATCGTCGCGAACACAATTTCTTTAAATCATTTAGTGACTTATTATACCATGGACGCTTTCCTGACAATTTGTTACAATCTAAGTCCTCAATACATAATCCTTCTAAAGACTTTACTCGATTCTGCGCCAGGTATGCTTGTCCCTCCTCGAACTCCAAAATATTTTAATGTCACTTCTACCGGACTATATTGTGACGAATATTAGCAACACTAAGCGATACTATCATCTCTAAGCCGATGCCAAGCAGTGACTTGTATGCACATCAATATATCAAGCATTATGTCTATACATATGTACGTACACGCTGCGGGAAGAGATGCACAAGCACATGTAGATATCTTATCTGGGATGCTCCCAAAAGTATGCAATTATAATTGTGGAAGTGTCGCTCACAAATACACGCGCATATGAGAAGCTATACACGTGCATCTGTAGTTATAATTTTATAGCTGATAACCAACTAGTAATTTCTAGAAATAGAAGCGCCTAGAAGATGCGAACGAGAAATCACAGAGTATAAAATGCAGCAACAGTAGAGACGCGACAATCAGTTTAAAGTAAGACGCTATCTGGCGAGCAACAGTAGTGTTATTTTGAAAGTAGTCTAATAAAGGCCATTTTGCATTATTGAATAGTGGAGTTATTTATTGAACAGTTTAGTGATTCGAACGTTAGTAGAAGATTGCAAAAAAGAGGAATTCCAGCAAATCCGTTACAATATGTAATATTTGTTCCAAATATGAGCCAAATCGGACATCATAGGTCGCTTTCTATTCATGTATGTATTATGTGTTCCAAATATGGACCAAATCGGCCCACAAATACGATTTTTTGAAATATTTCGATCCATGCGCCACCTACCGGAGTTTTTTTCTTATTATTGCATTGTCATCGGGTTCTGAACTATATTCCAAGTTTCAAGCTTGTAGCTTATCGGAAAGTTACTTAAATTTCAATTACAAAATTCGTGCCAGCCAGCGTATCAAGTCAAGCTAAATAAAACCGTTTAAAAACAACTTAGGTTTTCGCAAATATTTTTTAGTTTCTTCTAAAATACCACAAGTAAGCATATTTCTCTCTAAAAATTCGTAGAGATACGAGGTAGTAAAGCTCTAAACTTCTTAAGTGCTAACTAAAATGTAAATGCTTCAATAAAAATACTCCCCACCATTTAGTTGTGTCCCACAAGAGGGCAGAAATAAGCTGTCATTTTTGAATTGAAATTTATGACTATATGTCCATACTAATGTGTGCCTATACTTTGTATAGCACCTGTATATTATTTATTAATTTTACTTGTTTAACGTGGATTTTGAAGGCATGAATGAGTCTATGTAGATAGCTACTTTGATGATAGGGCTGAAAAATGGCATTGGCAAGGCAATGTGTGTCCGTTTGTCCACCTCTAACATAAGCCAATTTTGAGATGGCGGACTAAACTTGTCCGGGTGGGTTCCCAAGTAAGCGAAATCGGATAAAAACCACACTCACTTTTTTATAAGAAGAGTTTCATATCAAAATCCAATAATTGTGCATAATAGTGTTTTCCCTTTCACATCGTCCTTTGATTACATTTGCTCGAAACCGTTCGATTGCAAGTATTTTGTTTTGATACGAAGCTCCTCATGTCGAATATTTTGGAATCATATGAAAAATCGTGTTTTTAGTAATAATTTCAAATTTCAGTAAATTACGACCTCTAAATTAGAACAACGTCAAAAATAAATGATACATTCGATCTCTGAAATTTGTGTGTACATGCGTATATGTATATTTAAACAAATTCGTATCAATATATCAGCGCTTTTGAATTATTTACTGAATTAGAAATTGGGCTTACAGTTATTATTTTCAATAGCTCATGCATACTGACGCACGTGGGCGTTGATTTGGGTGATAATGTACTCGAGTACATTGTGTTTTTTTATTATTAACGTTATCACACAGCCTTTTGTAAGCAACAAGTACATGATATTTACTAAAAAAAAAGAATTTTATTTAGACAACAGATGCACAGACGTGAATAACCCACCAGCTGACCAAAATAATTTCAACCCAACTTTGGGCGTATGACGAAACATGTACGGAGAAAAAAGCTGGCATCGCCTTTCACTTCATAGCTACAAATATTATATTTATACATAAACAGCACAAAATATTATCATATCAACAATTTTGTATGAAAACAAGAACACTGTTACTATGCTGAGTAGTTACTACAAATTTACAACACGTTTATTAAGAGAAAAATCATAAAAAGTGATACTGTTTTCACACAGACGGCTTATTGAATAATAAATGCAGTTTTCTACATTAAGACGCTTATTGAGCTCAATCTTCCCTACAAAATTCGAATCTATAATTATTTCATTAGTAGCTAATCGAATGCCTAATGAAGTCAAAAGCACAGTGCAACTCTGTTGGGAGCGTTCAATTTCTTAGTTTTTGGTGTGTCCAGTGCTTAAAAATGTCATTTGTCAAAGTAAATGTCATTGTCTGCATGGCGGAACGATACAAGGTGGCCGCATCGAACAGCTGATTATAACCTTTTTTTATTTGATTTGATACATCAACTTCCGGCGCAGTACGATTTTGACATTTGTCCATCGAATTTACAAAAACAAAGTACATGGAATTCTTATTTATGTATGTAGGTATGTCACCATGCTGCCACCTTGTATCGTTCCGCCATGATTGTCTGTCATATAGCATTGTCATTTTATTCGCTTGACATTTCATCCTTCATACTAATCGAGCAGTTACTTCTGTGTGAAAGCAAAAAATTTACGATTTCATTAGAAGGTGAAATGAGATCATTAAGTTTCTGTGTGAAAACAGTATAAGGAAAATATCAATAAACAACTAAGCCGATTGGAACTAGAACAAATAAAGAATGGCTGTTGATAGTTGCGTTGTTTATTTTCGTATAATAGACAAACAAGCGTTAACTCCGTGCATATGTATACACATGTGTATTTCTACTACTCAGTTCGAAAAATTTTATAAACACTTAACATATCAGCTTAGCTAACACGTTTGGAAACTATAAAACACGATTAAGTGAGGAAATGTTAAAAAAAAAATGTAGGCGCCATCGAAAAAAATTTCCTTAGCTTTATTTGTCTATACTTGTTTTAAAATTGTTTATTTACAGTGCAATTTGAACATTTGTTAGCTTCTAAACTAGTCAAAAATATTATAAAAAGAAAACAACACTTTTGAGTTAGTTCCAGAAGAATTTAGTTCAAAAAACTAAGGCCCGTAATGTGTTATATGGGCATATCCCAAAAAATTTTACTTTAAGGCCAGACAAAAGTACAAGGACATTAAGTATGACCTTTTGACTATCCGGTCTGATGATTTTAAAAATCAGGAAAGTTGATAGTAAGTTTTTGCAGAACTTCGAAACGTAAAAAACGTCGATTTTTACACGTTTTCAAGCGATACCCTTGATTTTTTTTTTTTTTTTTTTTGAATTTTTTCGATAAAATTTTGAGGCATCGCTGAAAGCTATGGAATTTAAACTGAATGTTGTTTTTAAAACGGAGATTCTAAAAGTATGAGCAAAATTAATGTGCCACTCCAATACTCAAAACTATCATCAATCAAAGTAGCGATACTTTTTTTTTTGTCATTTTCAATATTGATAGTTTTTGCTTATAGCTTTTTGAGGCAACTGGGTATGGAAATTTGGATTGTGCACGATAATAGCCTATCAGGGACTAAAAATACCTGGGGCTTCAAATTCGATGTGCCCCTTTCAGTTTTGAAGGTAGAGGCAGAAAAGTGGAAGCACTTGGTTGCGTAAATTTTTTTAGGAGCATGTTTTTTTGTGGGCACAGCTATAATTTTACTTTTATCACTTCATACCCGTTTGTTAATTTTTTCTCTATACCACAGTGGTATACCATTAATTGCCTAATCTTGGAATATTCACGCAAGGAAAGTTATTGATGTTTGTACATGGGGCAAATATACGAAATTTCCGACAAAAATTGGCAATCGTCAAGAAGTGTAGAAAAAAAATATTCTTTTTTTTAAACCAGGTTTTATTTAAAAGTAAATGAAAAGCAACACAAATTTGGTACAAAAATTAAAAAAAAAAAATTGTCTACCCTTTTTGACGATTGCCAATTTTTTGCGAAAATTTCGTATATTTGCCCCATGTACAAACATCAATAACTTTCCTTGCGTGAATATTCCAAGATGAGGCAATTGTTGGTATACTACTGTGGTGTAGAGAAAAAATTAACAAACGGGTATGAAATATTTGACGGTTACCCGGTTTCATATTTTTGCCGACATCTCTAAAACCGGGTTTCGGGTATCAACAAAATTTTACCTAAATATACCTCACATAGATATGTACATCCTGATAAAATTTCAACACAATCGGTTAAGAAGTGTTTAAATAAGTAAAAAAATTTAAGGTTTTCCGGGTTTATATTTTTACCGATATCTACAAAACCGGGTCTCGTGTATCAAAAAAATTTTACATAGCTAACAGCTGCATATATTTCCATATTTTTTTAAAATTTCGATATAATCGGTACAGAAGTGTTGAAATAAATGTATATTTAACATTGCGACCTCAATTTATATATATTTTGCTCGATCTTTTGACTATATCTTTTTGAGGCATTATGTAAGATGAGTAACGGCGATGCACTATAGTTCCAATTTACCCCTCAATGTTCCTGTTGCAAAAAAAAATTTTTTTCTCCAAAAAAACCAAAGTTTGGCGGATTTCCACATATATGCGTGGTCCAAATAAAATTTTAAATCGCAGTAGCTTCGGATTAAAGAAATGTGGCAGCTACGAGTACTCTTAATCCATAATTTATTTTTATTTTTACGAATACTTTGATAGTTTCACATCTATCCTTTGAGTGAAATTGTCTTTCCGTATGTGATTTTATAACAGGACACATGCTTAAGTATTTTCCCATTTAAAAGTTAAAAGAAGATACACGCACAAGAAAGTTGTTTTATGATAGGAGACAATTTTGGCCAAATGCTGCACCATAGCGATAGCTATCGATTTCGTTCTTGGGCGGGTTTGACATAAATTCAAAAACATATAAAAAAATTAATATCTATACTATGTATTTAATATTTTCAATTTTTCCTTCTTTAACGAGAGCATAAGTTATGCAAAAAATTCGATATACAAATTACTACATCAAAGGTAGAAAATTGTTGCCTGTTTTTATTTAAATATTTTGTTTAAGCTTTCGATCTAGTGGTATTTGCTTTGTTTAGCGTTAAAGCTTCTAAGTGTTTGCACATTTTTATATATGTATAATAGATAATAAATAAAATTTTTCTTTACAATAATATCTACTTCTTCTTAGTTATCTCGTATGCCTTACATTCCCTATTCCATTAAAGTAGTAAATATCATAAATTCACTCATACGACATGCTGCTCAACAATGATTTTTATTTACACCTCCGTGTAATAAAATTTCAAAGAAAATTCAATAAATGCTATATATTTATAGTAGCAACAACAATATAGCGCTGTACATACTTAGTATGGAAACAAAATATGTACAAGCTATTAAATGAAGCAAAACAAATAGAATACAACAACGGCAATTTAAGGTAGTCATTAATTAGCAGCATTCGCGTTAGAGCTAATTATTGATATATGAGTGTTTGTTTATTAATAAGTGAACGTGTGTTTGTTAACATTAGAGTGTCTCACACTCATTTTTTATGTCGTCGGAGTTATAAAGTTAATATAACATTGAAAGTTTTTTTTTTTCAATTCCAAAAATTAATATGGATTACAGTTACGCCTATCTAAATGCTGCATTACTCATCTTGCGAAGAATAGTCGAGGTATTGGCGGCTGTCTACAACTATAATACTATTTGTAGCTTTTTTTCTGCAAGAAATTCTGGACAAATATTGAGTCCCACCAAGCAATTTTTAATATTATTACTGTTGATATATGTACTAATAAAAATCTTGAACTAAACCGGGTGTGAGGAAAAACGTTTATACCTTGGCAGGTCACTTAATTCCTCTTCTGGAAAGTATAAATTTTCTGGAACCGGTCACTTTTTTTATAGAGTCGGTTACTGTTATAGAACCAGTTACTTTTACAGTAACAGATACTTTTATAGAACCAGTTACTTTTACAGTAACAGATACTTTTTATACAACCAGTTACTTTTATTGAACCGGTTAATTTTATATAACAGGTTACTTTTACAGGACCAGTTCTTGCATAGAACCATTTAGCTTTATAGATCTGGTTACTTTATAGAACAGGATATTTTTATAGAACTAGTTATTTATATAGATGCGAGGAGTACGACGCAAACTGGAAGAGAGCGATTATTTTTAAAGAACTGGTTACTTTAATTGAACCGGTTATTTTTATATAAACTGTTACGTTTATAGAACCGGTCATTATTAAAGCACCGGCTATTTTTATAGAACCTGATATTTTTATGTAACCAGGTATTTTTATAGAAGCGGTCAATTACATGGAACCGGCTAGTTTCATAGAGCCTTTCAATTTCATGGAACCTGTTATTTTTAAGACCAGGTTATAGAACCGGTTAGTATTTAAAGACGTTTACTATTTTATATACGGTTGTTTTTTTAAGCCCAGTTTATTTTTGAAACCGGTCAATCCCTTAATCCCTTTACTTTTTTGGAACCGGTCACTTTTTAAACCGCGTTTATAATTTGGATCCGTTTATTAAATTCAAACTGGTTAATAATTTGGTAACGTTTTCTAACATTGAACCGGTTTCTAATTATGAATGATTTCTTACAAACTTTTCGGGGACACAAAATTGTATGTAATGTATGCGCACATGTTCCTGTTAAGTGAGTTTAAAATTATTATTATTTTTGATATTTAAGAAAACTATCGGCTTTACTATTGATAGTAGTTTCGAATTCTAAGAATAATCGGGCACAGCTATTGTTTTGTTTTGCAAGAATTTCAGTGGCAAAATGCCAAGTTATGTAAGGCATATTATTATTGGGGGGACTCATGAAAGCATATAAATTCATAAGGTGTAAAATTATATCCATTTACGCACGCTGTTATATGAACGCACCTAGTAATATTCTTGATAAACTTAACAGTCGTCAGCTGTATTATTGCCAAAAAAAGAAATTGTGAATATTATACAAATTAAAAATGCCAAGATTAAGTGAAAAATCAAAACTGAAACGTCTTTACTAAGATATTCTTGTAAATGGCTTACTGATGTTGGAGATTTCTTATGAAAATTACGGCTCTTATGTTTGCAAGGTTGCATTCCTTTGAGTTTACCGCGTTTATACGATGAAATGTGCGCGTAAATTTATATAAATTCTGTAAATGATTTTTTATACACAATTTGACAATTCGTTTACGCACTAGATAAATTTATACGTTTACACATTTTATAAGGCATTTATAAGGTTAATTGAGTCCCCCTATTATTATATATATATTTTTTTTTTTTTTTTTTTTTTGACAAAAAACTTAATATACTTCTTGAAAAGCACAAATATGCTACAGATTTTGTCAAGAGGAACGTCTGCTTACTCATAAACTTTGTAAACTGCCAATAATGACTCAAACTATCGATAGTGTTTTGAGGCTATCGATATTCCATTGATATTTTTCCAGCTCCCAAAGACCTTAAATAAGTGGTAAGTATTCTAGAACAAAAAACTGTCCTAACAAGGAAATAAACAGTTTTAGAATTTAAGAAATAAAGTAAAAATTTCAGCTTAATTAATTAGCAGCATTGAATTTTTTCTTTGGTTTTCGTATACGCAATCAACTTGCGGAAATCAAAACAAACAAAAAATAAATATTTGTAGAAGGATAAAGAAAGAAAGAAATAAAAAATTCAAACTAAAACAAATTGGTTAGACAGCTATATAGATATGTGTTGACATCTGGTTTTAATCAAAACAGTAAAAGCATGAACATAATACAAATTGGAATGTAAAAACTTCTTAATAAGCGGCTTGCTCTGTGTTTTAGACGATTTTTGTAAAAATTTTAGATTTATGAATGGAGAGAATTGTGAGAAAAATTGTGAGTATTAACAACTACGGCTTCAAACTGAAAGTGGTTTGTTTTAATTTCAGCAAAATGCAATCTACGATCCTTAAATTGGACAATAACAGAACTGCCCGACAACAAAAACTAAATATATACAAATGACATTTTTCATTAATGAAATCAATTCTCCCTGACTTCAAAATGGCGAACTATAACTACATTCCTAGTAAAAAGGTGAGCGATTACAAAAATTTCGATTTTTTAGTGCTTCTTACTTATGGCTGAACACACATAAAAAAATGTTGGTGCCAAAACCATAGTTTTTGGTGTTGTTCTATATAAAAACTAAAATAGTGTGAATTTCATCCCCAAGAATTGTTGAGAAAGAGCTATTCTTAAAATAGAATTTAAATAATAATACAGAAAAAAAAGATCATTTGTAATTGCTTCGGCGGAATTTGTACCCAGGACGTTCGGTTTGAAAAGCGAATCACGCTTCCACTACACCACTGCGGCTTGCTCTTTACATGTGGGAGTTGAACCCAAGATTCTCGACGTGGCAGGCTAAGCACGCTACCACCACACCACGGCGACCACCATACGACACACAAATTCCTAGGCGATTTCATGAAATTGCTCAAACCGATACCATAAGAACATCTCAATAGATTATGCCGAATGCAGAAAAAATTAATCAGGTCATATACGTAAGAGCTGTGAATCTACGTAAACAGGACATAGCATCACAAAATCCAATACGTGACCAAGTATTTATGGATTAAAAAATATTGAAGATATTTTTATAATATAATACTCGTCCAAAAAAATGTGGATTATCAGGTGGTAATTGTTTGAAACAGTATTAGAAACAAAAATTAATTACTCACCTTACCTGAATATAAATTAACCCTCTCTTCTTAATTGTATGATGTCCACTTCTTTTTTTTTTCCTACATTTCTATTGATTTTTTCTAAAAACTACGATTCATGTTTCAGAGCACTTTTACATATTTAGCAACTTTCACTTCACTTACATACATTTTTCATTTTTATATAATAACAAATTTACAGCAATATTGCTTAATATTTTATTACAAAAAAAAACACCTTTAACCACTTTTTTTCTGTTTTGCGCTATAACGATTTTTTAAAAACAACACTTTTATATACATATACACAAGTATGTATGTATGTAGGTATGCGCATTGAATCGGGAGATAAAACTAATTTCAACATGCAATATTACTACCAAAGAGCACAAACAGAAAATTTAACATTATCTATGAAACGGGCTAATGTACATATTTACCTAATTACACAAACGCGCATATATAACTACATACATACATATGTATAGACTTTTTCTGCACTTCTGGAACATTCGTGCTTCCGCAGCCACTTGTTGTATTATCGCGGCTTGTGAACTTAAAATTTTCTTATATAAATGCAATACACTGAACTTTTTACATTTTCATATAAATAAATTGATCTTAGCTTACTTTTAATTACAACTACTTTTTAATAGTAATTAATATTTCATAACATTTCACACACTTTTCACTCGCGATTCAACAAACGTGTTTAAAGTTTCGCGACGGAACTGGAACTAGCAAAATTAAATTTTCGAACATTATTTCCATGTTGCCGTCTTCCTCTCGGTTAAAAAAAATATATATCTTGCATACACATGTCTTCAATATATGTACATATATTTCAAAGTAAATCACTACACAAACACATCAGTATACTTCGAAGCCAAAAACTACCGTTAGTTATATGCTCACGCTTGCATCTCGCTACTCAATCGCTCGACTGAGATTCCTGAATTGAACTGCGCTGCAGCCAAAGGTGCATTAGTAAATAACTTGGTGCAGTTGTATAGATTAAGGCGTTCTGTGAATTCTTTCTGGGTTCAAATTCCGTTCAGTTTAGTAAATTTTTTTTTTTTTTAACTGAAATAAGAAAAAGTAGATAATGCACCAAATTAAAAGATTTTGCCGATAAAGCTCGTTTTCTTACAAAACAAAAGCTCTTACACGTAGTATACCATAATTTTGCTAAAACCTACACTTACTTAAAACTTATCTAAAATGTGGAAAACATTTTCTTTAAATAATTTCAATATAATACGGAAGAATATCTTCTTTTTGTTTAAAACTTTTCTTTAATTTGAGGAAAATTTTTTTTAATTTTTTTCAGTCATGAATTTTTGATTGAACATTTTTCTCACAATAGTTACATGTACGGGTTATCTCAGTGAATAAGGCCCTCTTGCCTAATCGCAATTGAAAATTTTAACTTAGAGTCAACCAGGCATGAGGGGCTAAGCTCATAATTTTTTTCAAACTTTTAAACAAACCCTGAGCTTCAAAAATAACATGCCGCTCTGCAAGTGGGCCTAAGAAATAGTACTCGACTGTAAAGTTGTGGAGCTCGTCTACAAATCCGTGACAGATATACAATTAAATTTTTCAGATTTTTTTAATATAATTGTCTCTTTTTTTAAGAAAATTGTTCCCTGCTGTTGAGACAATTACTTGCATAAATTAAGGAATGGTTTCTATGGCGCAAAATCAAAATCTTTTCTTTGTTTTCAAGAATTTTTTACGAACTATTTTTTTACGAGTTTCAGAAAAAATCGTTTGGATTTCAGAAAATGTTAATTTCGTTGCAGAAATGGTTAATTTTATTTCAGAAAACTCCATTCGATTTTCAGAATCGGTAACCAAATTTCAGAATGTGAACATTGGATTTCACAATATAAAAAATGAATTTCGTCATTTTTAAAGAATTCCATGAAAACTGCAACTATTTTATACAATATCGTCCTAAAAGCCAATTTATTTTCCGCGAAAGTGTAAGGTCTCAATATTTCAATATGCAATGGCTCCAATACCTGGCGAGAAGAATGGAAGAAGTACCAGGCATTGGTTGCACTCGAGCAGGACAAAACACGCTACAACCTTCTATGCATACGCAACTGCGATGCGAGGTATGACTGTTGGAGAATTATTGTTTCAAAATTTTCTAAATATACATACCTATGTGTGTATATGCAATCCTATATACTTATGTATATGTACATATGTATATCCTATTTTAACTTATATCCACAGAATGGATAATTGATGTAGATTGGAACGATTTTCCGTCATCGGCGTTGTGCCCGTTTGTCTCGATACCAAATTTGACAAGGGATTACGGAAAATCGTTCCAATATTCATGTTATATGTTAAATACATTTTGATATGTAATTGTCCATTTCTGATATTTCTGAAATCCAATTTGCACATTTTGGAATTTAATAAAAAATTCTTAAATCCATTTTCAATTTTCTGAAATCAAATTGCCTTTTCTGAATTTCTATTCGCACATTCTGAAATCCAATTATCTATTTTTAAATCTAAATGAAACATTTTAAAATCCAGCTACCTATTCTGAAATACAACTACCTTCAATCTGGAATAAGTGTAGTAAGGATTTGACGTTAGCGTAGGGTTAGAGTAGGGTAGGACGAATTAAAAAAATGTCATATATTTTATAGAGATATAAATATATATTTTGGCGCACTTCAAATTTTTCTGATTTCATTAAAAAAAGAAAACTTTAATAGAAAACTGAAGGGGAGGATTCGAACCCAGAACAAATTAAAACAGTGCTGCAGTAGTCTATACGACCTGCGCCAAAATTTCCCATCAAATTTCTATGCCTACCAGCGCACTTCAGAGTATGAATATCAGTCAAGTGAGTGGTGAGATGCATACTTACTTAATTGGCGCCTAACCGTCCAAACGGTCATGGCCGTCCAACAAGACGCGCCAGTCGCTCCTTCGCTCCGCCAACCGGCGGCAACTGGTGACACCAAGGAAGTTTAAATCGTTTTCCACCTGGTCCTTCCAACGGAGTGGGGGCCGCCCTCTACTTCTGCTTCCATAGGCGGGTTCCGATAGAAACACTTTCTTGGCCGGAGCATCATTTTTCATTCACATAACATGGCCTAGCCAGCGCAGCCGCTGCGTTTTAATTCGCTGGACTATGTTGATGTCTGCGTATAGCTCGTACTGCTCATCATTAAATCTTCTTCGGTACTCGCCATCGCCAACGCTGAGAGGTCCATAAATCTTTCGAAGAACTTTTCTCTCGAACACTCCCAAAGCCGCTTCATCTGCTGATGTCATGGTCCATGCTTCTGCCCCATATAGCAGGACGGGTACGATAAGTGACTTGTAGAGTATGATTTTCGTTCGCCAAGAGAGGACTATTTCGAAATTATGGTGGTTGCCAAGGCGCGTATGCGCTAACTCTTTGCTCGATGACAGCAGGTACTTCTTTTTGTCCTCATTCACCATCAAACCCATTTTTACCGCTTCTTTTTCCAGTTTGGAGTAAGCAGGACTAACAGCGCGGGTGTTTAGGCAGATGATATCAATGTCATCAGCATATGCCAGTATTTGTACGCTTTTATAGTATATTGTTCCAGTACGGTTGAGTTCTGCAGCTAGTATAATTTTCTCCAGCATCAAATTAAATAAATCGCACGATAGGGGGTCACCCTGTCTGAAACCTCGTTTAGTTTCGAACGGCTCGGAGAGGTCCTTCCCAATTCTGACTGAGCTGATGGTGTTGCTCAACGTCATTTTGCACAGCCGTATAAGTTTTGCGTGGAAACCAAATTCAGACATAGCGGCATATAGGCAGCTCCTTTTCGCGCTATCGAAGGCGGCTTTAAAGTCGACGAAAAGGTGATGTATGTCGATTCTCTTTTCACGGGTTTTTTCCAAAATTGGCGCATTGTGAAAATCTGGTTGATGGTAGATTTACCAGGTCTGATGGCGCACTAATAAGGTCCAATCACTTGAAAGGACCTTATATGTGATATTAAGAAGGCTGATTCCACGATAGTTGGTGCATTTTGCAGTATCCCCCTTCTTGTGGACTGGGCAAAGAAAACTTAGATTCCGTCGGGCATGTACTCGTCCGCACATGTTTTGCTAAGAAGCTGCTGGATGCGCCTTAACAACTCCTCGCCGCCGTACTTGAATAGCTCCGCAGGCAATCCATCAGCGCCCACGGCCTTCTTGTTTTTCAATCTGGTTATTGATATTCTAACTTCGTCATAATCGTGCGGGGGTATATATATAACATTATCATCGATTGCGGGATCGGGTTCTTCATCTCGGCGCAGTGAATTGCTGCCTCCATTTAGGAGAGCAGAGAAGTGTTCTCTCCATAATCTAAGCACTCTCTGGACATCGGTTACAAGGTCGCCGTTTTCGTTCCTACAGGAGCTTGACCCGGTCTTAAAACCTTCCATCTGTCGCCGTATTTTTTGGTAAAATTTTCGGGCGTTGTTCCTGGTGGCTAGCAGGTCAAACTCCTCGCACTCACGCATTTCTGCTTCTGCTTTTTTCTTCCTGAAAAGGCGTCTAGCTTCCCTTTTCAACTCACGATAACGTTCACACACTCCTCTTGTCGCGTTCGCTTTTAACGTAGCCCTGTAGGCAGCGTCTTTTCTTTTGATTGCAACGCGGCATTCTTCATCGTACCAGTTGTTTTTTCGTGACCGCCGGTAACCAACTTTTTCCTCGCCGGCAGTACGAAGTGCTTTGGAGATATGCTCCCACTGCTCCTGTATTCCTTCAGGATGAGTTGTGCTCTCAGAGAGCAGGTGTGAGAGTCGAGTTGCGAAATCATTGGCAGTCTGTTGTGATTGAAGCTTTTCGACGTCTAGCCTTCCTTGTGTTTTTTGTTCCTTGGTTTTAGCAGCGCTGAGGCGGGTGCGTATTTTGGCTGCAACGAGATAATGGTCCGAGTCGATGTTAGGTCCTCGGATCGTGCGCATATCTAAAACACTGGAGGCATGCTGTCCGTCTATCACAACGTGATCGATCTGATTGCGAGTATTTCGATCAGGAGACAGCTATGTAGCTTTATGTATCTTTTTATGCATGAACCTCGTGCTGGATATGACCATGTTTCGAGCACCGGCAAAGCCAATCAGCCTCAGTCCGTTAGGAGAAGTTTCATTGTGTAGGCTGAACTTTCCGACTGTAGGGCCAAAAACATCTTCTTTGCCCACCCTGGCGTTAAAGTCGCCAAGCACGACTTTTATATCGTGACGGGGGCAGCGCTCGTATGTGCGTTCTAATTGTTCATAAAAAGTGTCTTTCACCTCATCGTCTTTCTCCTCTGTCGGCGCATGGGCGCAGATGAATGATATATTAAAAAATGTTGCTTTTATTCGGATAGCGGCGGGACGCTCGTCCACAGGGGTGAACGCCAGAACTTGGCGACAAAGTCTCTCTCCCACCACGAATCCGACGCCGAAACCGCGCTTATTCGTATGGCCACTCCAACAGATATCATAATTTTTGATCTTGATTGATTGATTTGAGATGAATGTGTCATACATATTGTTACGAATATTAGCAAAATTAAGGAGTGCTGCCAGCTCTAAGCCGATGCTAAGCAGTGACGTGAATGCACATCAATAATTCAATCATCATGTATCTACATAAACGAAACAATAACTGCGTCTACATATATGTACCATGTACGTATACGAGCAGCGGAGAGTCAATGCACAAATACATGCATATATCTGAGATACTCCTATAAGTATGCAATGAGAAAAACTATAAAATTGTGCAATTGTAGTTACAGCTGAGAAGTTTGAGAGCTACTGGACTAGTAGATTCTGAAGAGTATAAAAGGCGACAATTGTAGAGGCGCTGGAATTCAGTTTGATTTGAGCTATCAATCAGTTTGGTTATTAAGCAAGCTATTCGTTGCACAGTTTGAGTGTTATTGTGAAGTACTTTAATAAAGGCCATTTTGCATTATTACAAATTGGAGTTATTTATTCAACAGTTTAGTGATTCGAACTTAGCAGAGGATTGCAAATAAGAGGATTTGCAAGTAAATTTGTTACAATTGGTGTCAGAAGAGGAATTGTTGAATAAATTCCGAAGATTGGGAATACAACTTGGACATGGCAAAGTTCAGTGAATTGAAGATCCAGCAACTGAAAAAGGAGTTGGAGAACCGTGGATTAAATACAACCGGCAATAAGATCGAACTTCAAGCACGGCTACGAGAGGTAATGGAGTCGCAAGGAATTGATGTGGACGAGTTTGTCTTTTATCCTGATGGGGACTAAACAACAATAAAAATTGAAGAGAAAAACGAAACATTGCAGACAGTTACGAGCACAGACTTAAACATAATATGGGCTGCAATAACTGCTCAAACATCGACAGTGGCATCTCAGCTGGAATCGCAGGAGACACGTTTAACATCCAAGATGGAAGAACAGAAAACGTATATGTCATCACAATTGGAATCGCAGGAGACACGCATAACATCGAAGATTGAAGCACAGGAAACACAAATTTCTACACAGCTCGAAGAACAGAAGATATATATGGCATCCAGGATGGAATCACAGGAGACACGTATTGCAGAAATATCATCTGAAATAACAGCGAAGATTGAAGCACAAGAGGCACGAATATCCGAAATGTCGGCGCAAATTTCAGCACAGATATCATCGCAGATCTCTGCTCAACTGGAAGAGCAAGAAAGACGTATTTCCTCGAAGTTGGAGGCGCAAGATACACAAATTTTACAGCTTGAAGAAAAAATCGAGGCCGAGGTGGATGCTTTGAGAGGACGTATTGAGCAGTTGCAACTAAATCGCCCAGCAATTTCAACAAGTAATCCAAAGGTTCTGTTCCTTTCCAGGTCTTCAAGCTAAAGTTTGAGAAGACCGCAGCAGTGAACAACTGGAATGCTGAAGATAAAGTTGCTGCACTGTTCATGGCGTTGAAAGGGCCTGCAGCTGAGATTTTACAAACCATTCCAAAGGGCGAACGGAACTGTTATGAAGCATTGATGGGCGCTCTAGAGAGACGATACGGAACTGAGCATAGGAGACAGATATACCAAATGGAGTTGCTGAACCGCTTCCAGAGGCCTGGTGAAACATTGCAAGAGTTTGCGTCGGATATTGAAAGGCTAGCACATTTAGCGAATGCGGACGCACCCGTGGAGTACACTGAAAGGGTAAAGATTCAGAGCTTTATAAATGGCATACGGGACGTCGAAACAAAGCGAGCTACATACGCAAACCCAAAGCCAACATTCGCAGAAACGGTGTCACAAGCTCTGATTCAGGAAACAGCGTCGCTTCTGTATAAGCCAGTTTTCAAAGCACGCTGTGTGGAGGTAGAAAGGCCAGAGTGGGTAGACGCAATATTGGAGACGCTGAAAGGATCGCAAAAGCGGAGTGAAAAAGTTATCAAATGTTTCAAATGCGGGAAGTCCGGTCACATTGCCCGTCATTGCGATCTTGATCCTAGTAATTCCAACAATGGGGGTGGCCGTAAACGCAAAGCTGGAGGAAATGAGCAAGAGCGTGTCGGATGTAAAGAACGAAAACTTACCCCGGCTATTGAATGTCCTGTGATATCTGTGACGCAAATTGGAAGGAAATCAAGCAGTCTTACCGTCAGAGGGAATGTGGATCGCAAGGAGCGTGTACTGACTGTAGATACGGGCGCATCTCATTCCTTGATCTGATCTGACTTGGTCAACAGGAGAGTAAAACCGTTACCTGCAGCGAGGTTGCGTACGGTCACTGGCGAGTATAACCAAGTCCGGGGAGAAGTGATCTGTGAAGTCTTAATTGGGAAGGTCATGGTTTTACACAAATTCGTTGTGGCGGAGATTGTTGATGAAGTTATATTGGGAGTGGATTTCTTGGTTGACCATTGCATCAAGATCGATATGCAGAGAAGGGTGATGCGGTATGAAAACCAAGATGTGCCACTTAACTTCTGTTTGCGGAAAGGATTCAGTAGTAATCGAGTACTGGTGGAGAAGACTCGACAAAAACCACGGAAGTCAAAGGCAAAGGTTAATAGGTCGAATGGGCCAAATAAAGCAAAACCAAAAGTACCTGCGAGAGAAACACTGGCATTGACAAAACCTAAAAGACGCAGGAAAACGAAGCAACGAATTTCCGAGAAAGAATGCGAGGGTAGTTTCAAGCCGGAGCGCACTACTGTTGTGAAATATGGGAACGATACTGATTATGCGAAGCCAATACGTCAAGCGCAAGCTCTACGAAGTAGTTCATTAGCCAAGCAACAGAGTGCGAGGGAACGATCCAGGATAATGAATAGTAAGATGAAACACAGGTACGACAAGGAAAATAATTTGGAAGGTTTCCGGGAGGGAGATTTGGTACTGCTATATAACCCTCACCGGCGGAAAGGTGTTCCATCAAAATATCGGTGCAGTTGGGAAGGCCCGTACAGAGTTGTGAAGACGATCAGTGATGTCGTCTACCGCATACAAGCAATTGGGAAATCACGAAATAGAAGAGTGGTACATTTGGCGATGCTAGCAGCGTTTAGATCGAGAGATTTGTCTAATCGGGACGATCATTTATCTACATAAACGAAACAATAACTGCGTCTACATATATGTACCATGTACGTATACGAGCAGGGGAGAGTCAATGCACAAATACATGCATATATCTGAGATACTCCTATAAGTATGCAATGAGAAAAACTACAAAATTATGCAATTGTAGTTACAGCTGAGAAGTTTGAGAGCTACTGGACTAGTAGATTCTGGAAGCGCCTAGAAGATGCGAAGGTTGAAATCAAAGAGTATAAAAGGCGACAATTGTAGAGGCACCGGAATTCAGTTTGATTTGAGCTATCAATCAGTTTGGTTATTAAGCAAGCTATTCGTTGCACAGTTTGAGTGTTATTGTGAAGTACTTTAATAAAGGCCATTTTGCATTATTACAAATTGGAGTTATTTATTCAACAGTTTAGTGATTCGAACTTAGCAGAGGATTGCAAATAAGAGGATTTGCAAGTAAATTCGTTACAATATATACAAAAAACTAACGGTAATGTTTAACTTCGAAAAATATGGATGTGTTCGTCTAGTAAGTTCCCTACAAAAAATTGTGCGATTAATTCCTAAAGAGATTGGTCTCCGATTCATCTCTATTGTCTACATTTGGACATAATGTAACCCCTATAGTCCCTTTCGGGTACAGTTGGGATTAGTCAGTTTCATATCTATGTAGCCCACTTTGAGAAATATTAAAAAAAAAACAGCAGCAAAGTAAAATAAAAAAGATAACAGGTGATTGTATCGAATTATTTACGAAAAATGAGAAGCCATATATCAACCCAAATTACCAGGACTTAACGACTACGCCGCAGTTAGGGTTAAATTTTCGGAGAATATTTTTTATTCCATTTAGAAAAGCTGTTCCGCGCGCCCAAATAGATTTTGTGGCTTGGAAAACCCTTCGATTATGTTTCTGTAATGAAAAATGCGTCTGGGTCCTATTTAAGTCCTTATAGAACCGAAAAGGGACTAGGCTTCTTATAATCCCATACGGCTACAAAGATGATGAGTCCTATCCACCCCTTTCGTTTATAAATGGCACAATTAGTCTCTTCATAGGACATGCTGAAACAAAAGGGAACGGTTCAACTCATACCAAGAGATCGAAAATGGCATTGGTTGCATACTCCTTTGCGACTCATCGCATAGAATAGATAAATGGATTTCAGAAGGTGCGAATAGAAATTCAGTAAAGGCAATTTGATTTCAGAAAATTGAAAATGGATTTCAGAATTTTTTATTAAATTCCAAAATGTGCAAATTGGATTTCAGAAATATCGGAAATGGACAATTACATATCAAAATGTATTTAACATATAACATGAATATTGGAACGATTTTCCGTCATCCCTTGTCAAATTTGGTATCGAGACAAACGGGCACAACGCCGATGACGGAAAATCGTTCCAATCTACATCAATTATCCATTCTGTGGATATAAGTTAAAATAGGATATACATATGAACATATACATAAGTATATAGGATTGCATATACACACATAGGTATGTATATTTAGAAAATTTTGAAACAATAATTCTCCAAAAGTCATACCTCGCATCGCAGTTGCGTACGCATAGAAGGTTGTAGCGTGTTGTGCTGCTCGAGTACAACCAATTCCTGGTAGCTTTTGCTTCTTTTATATTCTTCTCGCCAGGTAGCGAGTGGAGCCATTGCATATTGAAATATTGACACCTTACACTTTCGCGACAAACAAATTTGCTTTTACGACAATATTGTATAAAATAGTTGCAGCTTTCATGGAATTCTTTAAAAATAACGAAATTCATTTTTTATATTGTAAAATCCACTGTTCACATTCTGAAATTTGATTACCTTTTCTGAATAAAATAAACCATTTCTGCAACCAAATTAACATTTTCTAAAATCCAAAAGATTTTTTATGAAACACGCAAAAAGATACATAGGTTAGGTTAGGTTGAACTGGCCGGTCCATGAGGACCTCACATAGACTGAATAAGTCCGTAGAGTTACCAGCAGTTTGTTTTAACGACCAAACTGAAAAACCCTATCAAAAAACAGGATCTATGTTATAAAATAACTCCGTCCTCTTGGCAAATACTAGAAGCTTCCTAGGACTTAAGCCACTTGCTGATTCTAGATCTGACAGCTGCATCACTCCTAATAGCTGGAGTCTTAGCCTGGCAAGCGCAGGGCAAGAGCACAGAACGTGCTCGATCGTTTCCTCCTCCAGCCCGCACTTCCTACATCTGCTATCAGTGACTAAGCCAAATTTAAAGCATGTGACGCCAGAAGGCAGTGTCCAGTCAGAATACCCGTCAGTCCTCTCTTTTTAATGATAGAAGCAACTTTTTTAGTCTAAGGTTGTAAGAGCTGCACATACTCTTCGACACTTTACAGCCCGCGCTTGTACCCACGCCTTTCCTGCTTGGTCGATCATGTGCACCTCTCGCTTTCGCTTAATTTCGCCCAGTCTAATTGGGACGTCTACGGAGCCCTTTTTAGCTAATTCATCCGCTTTTTCATTCCCATCTATTCCCATATGCCCTGGGACCCAATATAGATGTATGCTTCTCCCTGTCCCGATTCTCTCCAGGGACTGCTTACACTCTAACAGGCATTTAGAAGCTATGGTGTGCGGGTTTATTGCCTTAATTGCTGCTTGGCTGTCAATATAAAAGTTAACACGATTGCAGCTTGGGCTATTTTCTTCCAGGGTTTCTACTGCTTTGGTTACGGCTACTATTTCCGCACGGAAAACGATACCGATGAGAGCCATGGCTCCTGGATCACCGCCACGTCAAACGAACCCTCCTCAAGGGCTAAGAGGAGTTCGCTCGACGCCACTTTACTGTGTTGGAGGTTTATCTGTAGGACTGGCAGCACCATTGGCCTGTTTCTCCTCCTCCAGCACCTTCGTCGTGACGTCGTCGTCCTCCCCTTGCCCTTTTGGTTTAGGGTGTTCGAAGCCCCCTTCAGCCTCTTGTAACTGTTGTGCCGGGTGTTCCTCTGTGCGACTCACAGCACCATCTGGCTTTTGGTCCTCTTCTAACGCCTTCGTAGTGACGTCGGCTACCTCCACCTGTCTTTTTTTTCCCCTTAGGCTTTTGAGGTCCTTTTCGACTTCGCCCACTTCCAGCGTGTTAGGATTTTTATATAAAAAGATACATAGTTCATAAAAATTCCTTAAAACAAAGAAAATATTGGATTGATTTTGCGCCAAAGAAACCATTCCTTAATTTATGCAACTAATTGCCTCAACAGCTGGGAACAATTTTCTTAAAAAAGGAGGCAATTATATTAAAAAAATCTAAAAAATTTAATTGTATATCTGCCATACGAGCTCCACAACTTTACAGTCTAGTACTATTTATGAGCTTATCCCCTCATGCCTGGTTGACTCTGAGTTAAAATTTTCACTTGCGATTAGGCAAGTGGGCCTTATTCGCTGAGATAATCCGTACATGTAACTATTGTGATAAATGTTCAATCAAAAATTCTTGACTGAAAAAAATTTAAAAAAATGTTCTTCAAATTAAAAAAAAAAAAAAATAAATGTGAGGCGCGATAACCTCCGAAGAGATCTAAGGCCGAGCTTCTCTTCCAATTTGCGTCGTGCTCCTCTTGATTTTCCCTACAAATTGGCCGGACGGGACCTACATGTTTTAAGCCGACTCCGAACGGCATCTGCACAGCAGATGAGTTTTCACTGAGAGCTTTTCATGGCAGAAATTCACCCGGAGCGCTTGCCAAACACTGCCGATGGGCGACCCCGCTTAGAAAAATTTTCTTCTAATTGAAAAACCTTATTTCTAAAATGTTGATGGTGCTTTGCCCGGGGTGTGAACCCAGGGAATACGGTGTGGTAGGCGGAGCACGCTACCATCACACCACGGTGGCCTCAAATTAAAGAAAAGTTTTAAACAAATTGAAATTATTTAAAGAAAATGTTTTCCACATTTCAGATAAGTTTTAAGTAAGTGTAGGTTTTAGCAAAATTATGGTATACTACGTGTAAGAGCTTTTGTTTTGTAAGAAAACGCGCTTTATCGGCAAAATCTTTTAATTTGGTGCATTATCTACTTTTTCTTATTTCAGTTAAAAAAAAAAAAAATTTACTAAACTGAACGGAATTTGAACCCAGAAAGAATTCACAGAACGCCTTAATCTATACAACTGCACCAAGTTATTTACTAATGCACCGTTGGCTGCAGCGCAGTTGAATTCAGGAATCTCAGTCGAGCGATTGAGTGGCGAGATGCAAGCGTGAGCATATAACTAACGGTAGTTTTTGGCTTCGAAGTATACTGATGTGTTTGTGTAGTGATTTACTTTGAAATATATGTACATATATTGAAGACATGTGTATGCAAGATATATATTTTTTTTAACCGAGAGGAAGACGGCAACATAGAAATAATGTTCGAAAATTTAATTTTGCTAGTTCCAGTTCCGTCGCGAAACTTTAAACACGTTTGTTGAATCGCGAGTGAAAAGTGTGTGAAATATTATGAAAGAATAATTACTATTAAAAAATAGTTGTAATTAAAAGTAAGCTAAGATCAATTTATTTATATGAAAATGTAAAAAGTTCAGTGTATTGCATTTATATAAGAAAATTTTAAGTTCACAAGCCGCGATAATACAACAAGTGGCTGCGGAAGCACGAATGTTCCAGAAGTGCAGAAAAAGTCCATACATATGTATGTATGTAGTTATATATGCGCGTTTGTGTAATTAGGTAAATATGTACATTAGCCCGTTTCATAGATAATGTTAAATTTTCTGTTTGTGCTCTTTGGTAGTAATATTGCATGTTGAAATTAGTTTTATCTCCCGATTCAATGCGCATACCTACATACATACATACTTGTGTATATGTATATAAAAGTGTTGTTTTTAAAAAATCGTTATAGCGCAAAACAGAAAAAAGTGGTTAAAGGTGTTTTTTTTTTTGTAATAAAATATTAAGCAATATTGCTGTAAATTTGTTATTATATAAAAATGAAAAATGTATGTAAGTGAAGTGAAAGTTGCTAAATATGTAAAAGTGCTCGGAAACATGAATCGTAATTTATAAAATTTTTTTTTAAATTTATGAAAAAAAGAAGTGGACGTCATAAAATCAAGAAGAGAGGGTTAATTTATATTCAGGTAAGGTGAGTAATTAATTTTTGTTTCTAATATGTACATTTTCAAACAATTACCACCTGATAATCCACATTTTTTTGGACGAGTATTATCTTATAAAAATATCTTCAATATTTTTTAATCCATAAATACTTGGTCACGTATTGGCTTTTGTGATGCTATGTCCTGTTTACGTAGATTCACAGCTCTTACGTATATGACCTGATTAATTTTTTCTGCATTCGGCATAATCTATTGAGATGTTCTTATGGTATCGGTTTGAGCAATTTCATGAAATCGCCTAGGAATTTGTGCGCCGTATGGTGGTCGCCGTGGTGTGGTGGTAGCGTGCTTAGCCTGCTACGTCGAGAATCTTGGGTTCAACTCCCACATGTAAAGAGCAAGCCGCAGTGGTGTAGTGGAAGCGTGATTCGCTTTTCAAACCGAACGTCCTGGGTTCAAATTCCGCCCGAAGCAATTACAAATGATCTTTTTTTTTCTGTATTATTATTTAAATTCTATTTTAAGAATAGCTCTTTCTCAACAATTCTTGGGGATGAAATTCACACTATTTTAGTTTTTATATAGAACAACACCAAAAACTATGGTTTTGGCACCAACATTTTTTTATGTGTGTTCAGCCATAAGTAAGAAGCACTAAAAAATCGAAATTTTTGCAATCGCTCACCTTTTTACTAGGAATGTAGTTATAGTTCGCCATTTTGAGGTCAGAGGGAAGTGATTTCATTAATGAAAAATGTCATTTGTATATATTTAGTTGTTGTTGTGGCGCAGTTCTGTTTTTTGCTTGCGATTTATTGCACGATGTAAAGATGGTAAATTGCATTTTGCTGAAATTAGAACAAACCACTTTGAGTTTGAAGCCGGAGTTGTCACTACTCACAATTTCTCTCACAATTCTCTCCATTCATAAATCTAAAATTTTTACAAAAATCGTCCAAAACACAGAGCAAGCCGCTTATTAAGAAGTTTTTACATTCAAATTTGTGTTATGTTCACGCTTCTACTGTTTTAATTAAATCCAGCTGTCGAAACAAACTTTGCGAACGCTAATAAATACTAGTTCACACATATGTATATATGTAGCTGTCTAACCAATTTGTTTTCGTTTGTATTTATTTATTTTTTCTTTCTTTATCCTTCTACAAATATTTATTTTTTGTTTGTTTTTATTTCCGCAAGCTGATTGCGTATATGAAAACAAAAGAAAAAATTCAATGCTGCTAATTAATTAAACTGAAATCTTTGCTTTATTTCCAAAATTCTAAAACTGTTTATTTCCTTGTTAGGACAGTTTTTTGTTCTAGAATACTTACCACTTATTTAAGGTCTTTGGGAGCTGGAAAAATATCAATGGAATATCGATAGCCTCAAAACACTATCGATAGTTTGAGTCATTATTGGCAGTTTACAAAGTTTATGAGTAAGCAGACTCTCCCCTAGAGGCGTAACTGTAACCCATATAAATAAAACTAATACGTAAATATTTAATAATGGCAGAAATATACTTGGGTTAAATATGAGAACACTTTAAGTCAAATATGTTGTCTAATTTGGTTCAAGTATTTTAATCCTTGAAAACACAATATTGATGATCAAAAGATATTTTAAGTGAATACATAGTTAGACTGACGAAATTACAATTTAATGCAAAACCATTGGTAAAAATAGTTAAATCTTAGAATTTCATGCTTCTTGTTTCTGGGTGTATGTACATATATCGTATTTTAACTTATTATATCCACAGAATGGATAATTGATGTAAATTGGAACGATTTTCCGTCATCGGCATTGTGCCGGTTTGTCTCGGTATCAAATTTGAAAGAAAGTACCACTTATATATTGTGAGAAATGTTCAATCAAATATTCTTGATTGAAAAAAATAAAAAAAAGTTTTCCTCCAATTAAAGAAAATTTTAAACAAAAAAAGAAATTCTTCATTAATTATGCCATTTTCTTTTAGTTGCCACTATCGTTCCTTTGCTTATACGAGTATTCAGTTAATATAACTGTGCGCATTAGACTGGGCCGATTTATTAACCGCCATTGATTATTCGATAGGATTTGGGCTCAGGAAAAAAAGTGCCACTACGCATATCCAAAAAAATAATTTCCGAGCCTGCAAAAAAAATGACGAAAGGGTAAATTTTTCGACCAAAACACTCCCCAAAACCCAAAAAATATTTTTTTCAAAAAACTGTTATCGCCAACGTTTTTACAACAGTTTTTTGAAGAAAAAAATATTTTTTGGGTTTTGGGGAGTTTTTTGGACGAAAAATTTATCCTTTCGTCAGTTTTTTGCAGGCTCGAAAATTATTTTTTTGGGTATGCGTAGTGGAACTTTTTTTCCTGAGCCCATGCATGTATGTATGCTAAGTGAAGGCGATGAAGTTGTCGGACGCTTTAGTTACGATGACATTTTAGCTTACTTCTTACTGGTCAACTTACAAGTCAACTTAATAAAACCGCACTGCGTTTTTTTAGCGCACGCAAAAAACGGGCGTTTTTTTGCCCAAACCGAAATAAGCATGCGTTGCGACAATGTAAAGCATGTGTGCAAACGTCAAACAAAAATTGGAAGTCGAGTTAGGTTTTCACGCAGCAAATTCAATTTCGGTTGCTCTCATGCAAGTTGTATGTGCATGAGACATTTTTAACAGAAAATTACTTGCGTGCGTTTATATTAGGTTGAGCTGTTAGCGGGATGTGAAATGCTGAACATAGACAGTGGGCTTAAGTAGAAAGTTATTAAAGTGTTTAATTGTATTTTAATATAAAAGACAGATACATAAATAAATGCAATAATTTACTAGAGTAAAATTCAAAAACATCCAGATGGACCTATTCATTTAAAACTAAGTATTTATAAAGTCGCCGTCTCTTGATATTTCACATGAACACTGTACCGCTTTGTTTGCTTTATTTCTATTCTTTTATTTACCTTTGTTACTTTCTCCTCAAGCCCACCTTATTTTTATCCTTTTTCTTAACTTTTAGCTTATTAAAGATGTGCTTCCTCTCTCTTGTTTATTGTCTTTTTTGATATTTTGCATTGTCCAGGTGTAAGAGATAAGCAGAGCTACTTTGCTGCTAAACAATGCCATTTCCATCATTGCTTCTTAGTTTTAGTGCTTTATGGTAAACGATGTAGATTAATTGAAAAATTGCCAGCAGGAAATAAAAAAAATTAAAAATGTCAGTTCAAGAGGTTTTTATGCGCTTTGGGCGTGAGATTATAACACGCAAAATGAAGATAGTAAAATAAGTTGAAGTATCTTTATTATGCTGTTGAACAAAATTCGAGATTTTGTGTTTTACAAGTAGATTGTAGAGTGCCTATGTTTTTTTTATTCTGCTTGAACTTCGACTTATCTGGAAAACTGTAAAAGAAATTAAAGAAATTTTAGAAGTGAACCCTACGTCAATGTCCCAGCCTTCTCATTTGGAAGCACCTGATTAATCATTTTTCTCAATATCGTGCCTCCTCTGCAACATCTCAATTAAGTTGACTTAAGGTCACATCCCATATTGGTTTTTTTATAGATTTATTCCCTCCTTCAAATCTTGATTTTTCTGTTAGCAAAGGAATTATCAAATCGTTTATTATTAGGATGAATCTTTTTGGTTGCCTCCATGTATTATTAAATTTCCATTAAAACCGCTTTCATGGCTTTCAAATGGAGTTCTGGGGAGCTGGGGTGTCTTTTGAAGAGATCTTCGACTATCTAAAACAAGCTCTTGATTAAATAAAATGAAACTCAGAACTTTCATTCCAGCTTTATTACAAAATGATGAGGAATGATGGCATTTCAAAATATTGCTTTCTGTAGATGTTTCATGAACGAGAGTCGAGTTTGAAATTTGTTGAGAAGACCCAGCGATCGAGACGGCGTTTCCATTTAGCTCTGAGTCATTCATTCAACCTCTCTGCTGAGGACAATTGATCTTAACAGTTTTTAAAGTAAGATCTTGAGCATTTTAATATTTAAAAAAGGCGGCAACTCAAACATGAAGGTGTGGTTGGAGGTGTGGTGGTATGGGGGTGTTATGTTTCAAAATCATCTAAAGATCGCTTCAATTATTCGAAGACTATTTCAGGGTTATTTCGAAATCTTCTTGACATCATTTTGTGCTAACACAGCGGACCAACATAAAAGTGTCCAAGTGAGCTAAACCTAACCCATGATCATTTAAAGACCATTTTAGCATCATTTGAGGACTATTCCGATATAATTAAGAATTTATTTTCAAATTGATCTCATGACTATTTGGTGGTTATTCCTGGCTTATATCCGTTATCATTTTGTATAATTGTGCGAACTTTTTTGAATCATTTCAATATTGTTTCGGGAGCAATTCGAAACTACTCCGGTATAATCTCATAAAATATGAGCACTATTTTGGGTTTATTTTGGCCTATTTATTCAAGTATATATATTAGGGAGGGTCAAATTTATTGTTGAAAAGGCACATCCAGTTTCTGAATCTATGTGTCATACTGAGTAATATTGTCCATGGCACCATAGGTTTGAAATGAATTTCAAGCCTCCCTAATTTTGTTACAACATTTTATATCCCAATCCGAATAGCGGCTCTCACAAATAAAATACATGAAAATAAATGTCAAATTCGGATTCGGATTGGGATATAAAATTTTGTAACAAAATTAGGGAGGCTCGAAACTCATTTCAGACCTATGGTCCCATGGACAATATTACTCAGTACGACCCATAGATTCAGAAACTGGATGTGCACCTGAAGTTTTTTCCCCATTTTTCCCCCATACAATTTGACCCGTCCTACTATATATTCATCAAAATTTGTTTGGCAAATCATATCAGCTGCCAAGAAAGGCTCACGTGTCCTTTTCTCCGTTGTTAATGAAGATGCTTATGCCACTTTTGATTGCAGGTCCCATTTGACAGACCGTGATTTTTTGTTTATCTTTAAAATCCTTAACAATCATAATACTATCATACTCAAATCTTTAAAGTTTTGGAAAGAATGATGAGCGATTTCTTTAATGCTTTCTAAGATTGCATATTCCATATTCCATACTAAATCCTTGACTCAAAGTCATATGAAGCACACAAATTTTTACACACACACTTCAGTTCATATAAATACATATACACCTATTTATTGATGTGATAAAAGTGTAAACTGATATGACCAAATGTGCAATTATTTTCTAATTTTCCAAGCCATTAGCTCAAATTGTATACACATGTCTTATATAGTATTTACATAAGTACTTATATTTTTCTATGTATGCGTAACTGCAACACCTACTTGTCTTCCTTGCATCTCATATTTCGCATGCATTCTTTAGCCACTTTTTCGTTGCTTCCTTGCGCAATTTAATACCATCATTTCCTGCAATTGTAGCAATTTGTTCACTTGTCGTGTAGTGAAGCTGCAGTTTTTGGAAAATATGCCAAGAAATAAGTGACCAACAACAAAAATACGGCGGCCCACTAACAACAGCATAACAACACTGCTACCAATTGACTTTATGCCCATTCTTATAACTTAGCTTACTCCACTTTTCCCCTTCACTTGGTTGGAGTAAGCTGTGACTGCTTACACATTGCATAATATCTTTTTTGCTCACTTTGCCAATTTTTCTTAGTCAAGGCCAGTCAGCGTTTGTAAGTGTTCAATTTGTCTATTGGCCTTAAACTTTTCACTTGGCAGTCAAGTCAGGTCAGTTGTTTTGGAAAATGTCTTAGCAGCCGTAAATGCAATGCAGCAACTCACGCTTTGGAATTTTTATTAGTTGTTTCATTTGATCGGGTTTCAGCCTTTTGCAGCATCTGTAAAATTGTTTGCTTTTAACAAGGCAGTTTGAAGACTTCTGTCATTTATAGAACAATTTTGTGAGCATCGGCTTGATGAGATTTGAGCTTTCATGTCGCGACATTATTCTTAAAAATTCTAAGCACTAGATCCCGTATTTTAAAATTTCCTGAAATGAAATTCTATAACCGACATACTAATTAAATATCAAATGCGCCTTAAAGTGTGCCACATATAACTCATTACATTTCACTCAATCTGATAGAATATACTGTTTAGTTAACTTCCAGAATCAGGAACAGTATCGAAATAATTTGAGTGGGAGCTTTCGGTATTACCCCGAAATATTCCATCAGCGAAACTTTGATTGAATAATAAGTGTGCCTAAAAGTATGCAACGTGTAATGCTATATCAGTTTTATTAATTTTAGGTGCTCCTAAGATTTTATAAAGATAGTTTCTAGAGTCAAGAGCAGTTTTTTATTAATTTTAATGAGAAGCGTGAACATACCCTTGAAATTGTTTTACAAAACCTGGTAATCTTTGAACTAACATTTTACCGAATATTAGTAATTAGGGTCAACAAAATAAGCTACAATATTTTGTTTCAGCAGCCGCTGTGGTATGGTAGGTCAGGAATAGCAATATCAAAATCTAAAGAAATACAACGTCAAAACCTTTTTAGAACCTTTCTAAGCGGCGTCGCACCGAGGCAGGGGTTTGACAAACACTACGTGAACATTTTTGCCATTAAACTCCTTATAGTGAAAATTCATTTGTTTGCAGTGACGGTGGGGGTCGGCATAAACATGTAAGCTTCGTCCAGCCAATTATCTCTATAATTGCTTCTTATATCCTTTTGAGCTTAAGAGCCGCCTTCGCATAGTTTTTTGTGCTAAATTAGCGTTTTACCCCCTAAAGTATGCTTTTCATCCATTAAAAAGACTACGGCTGTTCATTAAAAACGATTACCCCTACGCATACGCAATTACAGGACAAGTGTGGTATGGAATGCAAACCCCGAGCTTCCTAAGTCTAAAACAATAAAATGAAAACAAATTCGGCGGTATTTATGAGCGTCCAAATTGCGCTTCGAGGGAGATATTAAGGCCACAATAGAGGTGGACGGTTGGCGCAGGGGTGCGCAAATGGCGGACGAGGCGATACATGTGTACACAGATGGTTCCAAAGTAGTGGAACGAGTGGGGTCTGCGGTATATGTGCTGATCCGGAAATAAGCAGATCCTACAGGTTGTCGGATTACTGTAGAGTTTTCCAAGCGGAAATATTAGCCGTAAACAAAGAAGTAGAAACCCTGGAAGAGAATAGCTTAAGCTGCAACCGTGTTAACTTTTATATTGACAGTCAGGCAGCAATTAAGGCAATAATCTCGCATAGCACAGCATCTAAATGCGTGTTAGAGTGGAAGCAGTCTCAGGAGAGAATCGGGACAGGCAGAAGCATACATCTATATTGGGTCCCAGGGCATATGGGAATAGGTGGGAATGAAAAAGCGCATGAACTAGCTAAAAAGGGTGCATCCCTTGAAGCTTGCTCAATAGACGTCCCAATTAGACTGGAGGAGATTAAGCGAAGGCGGAGGTGCACATGATCGACCAAGCGGGAAAGGCGTAGGTTCAAGCGTGGGGCTGTAAAGTGTCGAATATTATGTGTATGTCTTACAACCTTAGACTAACCAAGTTGCTTCTATTATTAAAAAGAGAAGACTGTATACTCATGACGGGTATTCTGACTGGACACTGCCTTCTGGCGTCACATGCCTTTAAATTGGGCTTGGTCAGGGATAGCATATGTAGGTTGTGCGGGTTGGAGGAGGAAACGATCGAGCACGTTCTGTACTCGTGCCCTGCACTTGCCAGGCTAAGACTCCAGCTATTAGAAGTGATACAGCTGTCAGATCTGGAACCAGCAAGTGGCTTAAGTCCTAGGAAGCTTCTGGTATTTGCCAAGAGGACGGAGTTATTTTATAACATAGGTCCTGGTTTTTGATAGGGTTTTTCAGTTTGGTCGTTAAAACAAACTTCTGGTAACAGTACGGACTCATTCAGTCTCTTTGAGGTCCTCATGGACCGGCCAGTTCAACCTAACCTAACCTAGGCCTATATGTTGAAAGTTTTAAGTTGCTGAAAATTTGCTTTAATTTTTTTAACGCTGTAAGTATTTTCTATAATGTTCGCCATATTACAATAAAAATAAACTCTTGCGACAAGCTTACAATGCACTTGGTCTGACCTAAAATGAGGTTCTGCATGCTGCACTTAACAAGTTTTATCGCATTCAAAATTCTGTGGTAAGCATAAAATTAACTTAATAATGACTTCAAAAGCAACCCAAATACTGTGCATAGCTATTGAGACAAATTAAAATTCACAAAATTCCATTGAGCACACAATAAGCACCCTTTTATACGAATGTATGTGTTACTACAAAGATACCACATGGCAGCTTGTCAAGCGTTATCCCATATAAATATGTAAAGCATTTTATTACATGATTAAGCTAATCACAAAAACACTGCGGTGCAGAGATGGGCAAACACACACCCACACACTTTACACTGTCAGTCGCCTTCTGTGTTCAATATTATCTTCCTTTTCCTGTCATCTTTGTTATTTTGATACGCTTTGTTCAGTCAACCAGCAAATTAAAGCTATAAACAAGCGAACGTTGCGACTTAAAGTAGTAAAGCGCCAAAAAATATGCTTCATTTTTCGCGTTTAAACTTGTGCAGTATTCATTATATTGCATAACATTTAAGCCACTCGTTTGCAAAATGTGTAGCGTACTAACAACTCATGGTTAGTAAACGTGCATCATTTATCAAAAAATTCTACACTCGCACACCAATACTCAGGCAGCTGCTGTGCGTCAACAGGATATCTCGCATAAAAGCCATGCATTCGCATTTGTTGTTGTTGTGGTTGAATATTGCGGAAGTTATGTGGCAGCATGTATCCTTTGCCAATTTATGCATAAAACGTACACTTGGTTATTTTAAATACGTTCATATACAATTTACACAGCACTTTCACGCCTCAACGCCTAAAATAACACTACACTTTTATTTTATGAATTTCCGCTGTTAAATTCAACTCGTTGAACTTACTGTTGTAGGTGCCAAATTATTTCCGCCAACAATGTGAACTCTTTATGTCGTTTATTTTTACGGCATTTGGCGTATTCTCTGTCGGCCTAAGATAGTATGGTTTCAGGCGTTAGAGCACGTGCAAAGTTCGTAGTACGGGTTCGTAATATGCTTTCGCATATAGCTAGCAGTTCGTCTGCCAGGAACAGTTAAATGCACACATTCAGCCTTTCCTTGTTACTAATTTAAATATAATTTTGCTTTCTTTGTTTTTGTTTACTTATAAAAATTTGTTATTATTGTTATACCTACATATTTGCATACGTTGTTGTTGCTTTCATTCATCTTAACAAATTGTCTGAAGTAAATTTCATGCTAAACCGCAGGTGGAAAATATGTCATAAGCAGTTGCTTCTGCTTAGCAGTCAACAACTTTTTCATTTCTCTTCGCTCTTTATTCTACAGATATTTTTTTACTCCTCCTTAGCCATCTGCACTAGCTGTAGCATTGCACATATTCACCGCAAACGTCGCTTGATTGCTCAAATCTACTTGTAAAATTGCGAGTCTATATTGCTATTTGTTCAAGAAATCCTCTAGGAAATTAAGAGCTAATAAGATAATTTAGCTCTAGAAGTTCCAGCTTCACGTCCTCAAAATTGTATCAAATACTTCTAAAAGTATGCAGAATTTAGTACTATGGCCATAAAATACAGCAAGGATCGACTGATCACTTGTTGGGCTTATATGGTAGAGTTGGCAGGAGGAGTTTTGACCCAAAAGATGATTTGCCTATTATTAGAAGAACAAATTTAAAATTATTTTCCTAAGAACTCTGTCAATCCGTACTATTTTTGTTAACACCATTCTAAAACAATTTTAGATAAAACTTTTCACAGCGGTCGTTTCCAACCTTCATCCATACGGTATGGACCATACCCATAGTTGCCTACTGCCTAAAAAAACTATAAATTGTAGCATGTAGTTTCAGAAGAGTTGTTGCATATCCAACTTCTATGAAATAGACCGTACAAAATAAGTAACCGGGAGTGCCTGAAATTATGCTATTTTAAATATGAGGCCTTAAAGTAGGCACTACTGCAACCTTGTATACCTTAATTCACTTACAATCAAATTGTTACCAAAGAAGTTTTTCAAATACAGCAAACTTTTAAGTTTCAAACCAGTTGATTATTTCCTGCAATGCATTCCATTTAATACGCACATGTAGCTCCATTTCTATGCTGCGTGCAGTAAAGTCATGTAAACAGCAGCCTAAAATGCCACTAAACAAATTGTTTACATTTGATGCTTTAATTTGTTTGATATGTGGCTTCGGTGTTGGGATTTTAGGAGCATAAGTTTTGATTGCATACATGACGTTAGCACACAATATGAATAAAAATGAATTTAGAATATTAACATTTGAGAGTAACAAAGGGAAGGGCTAACTTTGGAGAACTTATACTAACTGCCATAGCAAGGGGCTGTAAAGTGTCGACGATTATGTGCAGGTCTTACAACCTTAGACTAACAAAGTTGCTTCTATCATTAAAAACTGTAGACTCATGACGAGTATTCTGACTGGACACTGCCTTCTGGCGTCACATGCCTTTAAATTAGGCTTGGTCAGTGATAGCAGATGTAGGAAGTGCGGGCTGGAGGAGGAAACGATCGAGCACGGTCTGTGCTCTTGCTCGTTAAACAAACTTCTGGTAACACTACGGACTTATTCAGTCTATGTGAGGTCCTCATGGACCGGCCAGGTCAACCTAACCTAACCTAACCATAGCAATTCAAATTCAGGGCAATTTTAAGTGATCGTGGCTTTTGTTTTACTTAAAAGCGTCGACGAGTTGAAAAAAATCTTAGATATACTTCTGAAAATTACTTGGCAAGATAGGGGTTTTTGGGAAGTTTTAAATTTTTTGCTTTTTCGGAATTGATAGCTTGAAGGGAAGTTCTTCTAAAATAAGGGAAGTTCTAAAAATAAAGATGCTAGTATACTCATATGCACTAGAAGTAGGAAAGCGTGTGGGAAATATGGATGTCCTTTAATGGATTTGTTCCTAACTAAGTTCACAAATGTCAAATTTATCCTTACAAATATTATCCTATTTTGACATAGTTTTCTTAGGCACACTTAGCGTTTCTTATTTTCTTTACCGAGCAATAATAAAAAATCCGAAGATGTTGGTCGTCGCTGTGGCGAAATGGGTTGTATCCTTTATTACCAGATTAAAATTCTCATTAACATTAAAAGTGACAATACACTTGAGAGGCTTTGCAAAATGAATTTACTCTTCGCCAGTCATCGTTAACCAAAATGAAAAGCAACACAGCAGAAATTGAAGGTGATTCCTTAAGCCTCAAATTTCATTTAATATTCTCCAAAAATGTTGCTATATAATATCGGCTGCTGAGCGAAATATCACCCTTTCTCAAGATATTTTTCAAAAACACCTTATTTAAGAATTTTTTTCAAAAACGCCCCATCTCATAAATCGGTTGAAGAACGCCTTATCTCAGAATTTTTTCCACACACGCCCTATCTTATGCATTGTATTTACGCTCAGTAGGCCGTTTTTGAAACAAATTCTGAAATAGGGCGTTCTGAAAATTAATTTTGAAATAGGGTGTTCTTCATGAGTTTTCCAAGATGACGCATTTTTGAAACGTTCGCCGATATAGGGTGATATTCCATTCAGCGGTCGATATATTGAGTGCAATATTTTTTATCTTTACCCAAAATGTCCAAATCTCAAAAGCGATAAGTGTACTTTGTAGTCGTATAACATTATTATTAGGTCGTGACAAATTGCAAAGTAGTGAGAGCTTATTTTTTTTGGGATAATGAGACAACAAACATACATTTTTGCGCCTAAAACTATACAAAACAAACCGGAACGGGAGCAAATGCGTTAATAACTAAAAACCATGACGGATTGTTCACAAAAAAAAAAGTTCTATAATGTAGAAATTGAAGATAGGAATCCAAATGGAATCTAAATAAAAAATATACGGCAAAAGAGTGCTTAAATTTTCGCTTAGTTTGCTCAGTTTTACTGCTTGTATTTAGGCGAAACAATTTTTCTTTTTTTCATTAGCTTTATAGCCACTTCTCCTACTACTTTGCTCACTTTACACAAATAGTCAATCAAATTTACGCACAGCATCCTTAATCTTACTAAACAATATCCCTTTGATCTTCAAAATTAGGCAGCCATTGATTATCTGCGCCACTTTACGCCAAATGTTGCTACTCCTACTCTAATTCCCTGTTTAGACGCGAGATATCACTCAGAAGCTTATTTAAAGAAAAGCTTCCATTTTTTGTTTTTAGCTCTCTATTCTGATTTATTTTCTGTTTAATCTTTTTATCTCTCTGTCTCTCTTATTTTTAACATTATTACTTTATTTCTTCAACCGTTTATTTACATTTGTTTGAAATCTGATTCTTACGCTTTGAAGTTGAAAAAGTATTTTGCGTCGACGTCAATACCAGATTTAGCATCGTAAAATTTGAGAACTTGAGTAGCAGTTAAAGCTCTAAATGTCAATTTTGTTTGCATGTATGTCGACAAATATATATTTGCATTACATTTAAGTGTCAGAAAAGAAAATCCCACTTTCACAACAACAAATGTAATAGTGCTTACTTGAGCTGAAACATCTTTCCACGTTTATTTCTGTCTTCTTTCGCAAACAACAGTATGCACATAAATATGTAGATATGTATTTTGATATTCATGTAATTCAATTCCTTTTTTTTTTGCTTCATTTTCACTTGCCTTGTCCTTGTTTGTCTTGAAAACTAAAACTTTTCTTACGATTTTAAATACGAAATTAAGTAAAACTTTCACAAACGTTTCGATCTTGGCCTTGGACAGCCACATTTGTATGTCTTTTTATCTTTTTACTATCGCCGAATATTTTTCTTGCTCTTATTTGCTCTAAATTTCGATTACATGAAAATTGTGTGTTCTACAGGAAGCGGAAGTTACATAGACGTCGGGGAAATATCTGTTTAAAGCTCAAGTTCTGATTGTTTTAAATATATGTATTCAAAAAAGTTTTCAGTACTTAAATTAGTTAAAATAAGTTTTAGGATACAGCAACATCGGTCTTTTTTAAACAGTTACGGCGCTAGGTAACAAAATATTGCCTACCTTTAGGCGCAAAACTGATAAGCGATTTATGGCGATTTAGTTAGGTAAACTTTTTCTACGGCTATCACATCTACTGCATTCCACATATTTCAACTTCTTTTTCCCTTTTCGAACCAATTTCAATAAACTCAAAAGATCTTGGTCCTATTAAGGTGGCAGACACACTATAGCAAACAACAATATTATATATTAAATAATTTATACCTCATTTATTGGCAATTTAATACCGCAAAAAAAAATTTAAAGCTGCGTCCGGTTCCGAGAAACGGGAGTGTCTGCTAGCTTAAGACTCTAGTCAGCAGACACTTCTTGACAACACGACGTACAGCTCCCTAACGACTACAATAATTTATACCTTATTCATTGCCTAAATGTTTCGTTGTCCTGAAAAATATTTTCACTATACCAAAAGGAAAAATTAAATTTTATATTTTGCCGACCCTAATAAATATAAATTATAACTTTCGAAAATCAGTGAGTTGCATGTTACTGATTACTCAAAACTTAGCAACACTTAACTTGACTTAGAAGTCTGTTGAATTTTGATTTTCTATGTAAGTTCTAAGTGACGTTTACATTTTGAGATGCCATTTATTTGTTTCCATTTCATTTTGAGCTACAGATTGACACTTATTGATTATGATGCCAGAGTGTATGCGCTAAGTGGAGTATAATCGGTGCTAAATTGCCAAGTTTACGCCAAGTCAAGTCAAGTCTATGCTAAGTATCAGTAATGGGCCCTTAAGTCTGAAGCCAGCAGACGCTTCGCGAAAACACGTATGAACATACATGCATACATACATATGTACACATGTACAATGTACATGTTACCGCGCATACAATGATTTAAGTAATGCGTAAATTTAGTTGCATTAATATGTTGATTGTTTTTGTGTTGATGATGTTCGCAACTATAACGGTTTATGAAATACACGTCGGTCTTCTTTCTTTCGAAAATCAGAGAAAAGTTTGTGCATATATCGTATTTGTATTTTCCCGCTTGCGCGCAGGATTTCTGAGAACGGGAACATATGTATGTACATATGTGCTTTAGGGTGTGCCGAGAAAAACAACTTTTCAATTTCCATCCTCTCAAATGTTTCTATTTTATTAAAAACAAAAAACCCTCACCAAAGATGGGTCCTATAACTCCACTCTACAGGGTACGATATTTTTATTTTATTTTCCCATTTCGTTAACATGGCAACAACTATTTTTTGTCCAAACTTGAATTTACTCAACTTTTTACGAAAATCTTTTATGTGCCGTTTTGCCTAGTTTTGAGGTCTTGTACAGGTTACAAAAAGTTTTTATGATTTCTTTCTAATCATATCATTTGAAAACACTCTTAATGTATTGCGACCTTAATTACGAATTTATGTTATTATTATATTGTTTTAGTTATGGCTATGTGAATTTATGCTTTATCATTTCAATACACTTTTTAAGTGTGAAATAACTGTTCACACAATTTCGGCAAAGAACACAACTTCAAATGGCCACGACTTTTGGACAAAAATCGTAATTAAGATCTCAATATATTAAAGAGTGTTTATAAATGACATGATTAGAGAAAAAAATCATACAAATTGTTTGAAGCCTGTACAAGACCTTAAAACCCGGCGGGAAATACGTTTTTCGGGTACCACTTAGGGTGGAGTAATAGAACCAAACTTTGGTGAGGGTTTTATTTTTACATCAAATTGAAACATTTCAGAGGATAGAATTTGGACAAAATTTTTTTTCGAACCACCCTAATATGAACTTTTTCATATGTACCCATTAGCGCAGAAATCCTGCGCGCATGCCATTTGAAACATATCGAAATACAAACTTTTCTCTGATTTTCGAAAAATAGTAGAGCGAGATGTATTTTAGAAACCGTTATAGTAGCAAACATATCAGTTTGTGCTAACACATACACAATCAACATATTCATGCAACTAAATTTACTCATTGCTCAAATCATTTGTAGTAAGTATGCTCGCTACCTTGAATGTATGTTCCAGCGTTGCCACTCGCGCAATTTTTTTTGTTCTTAAAGTGTATCATTCCTGAAAAAATGTATCAATTCGTTTTAATAGATTGATACATAGTTTTTGAGTCATTTCGTCTGAGTTTTATATAATGTGTGAAACAAAATTTTGAAATTAATAATATTTAAAACAAAACATCACCGCACTATTTTGGCTAAACGGATCACACAACTGAATTTTATAAAATTTTACCAACGCTCAGTTTTAAATAAATGTCGCTGTTATAAAGGTTTTTCTATTTAACATATCGAAACGCGTTTATTTAAACGGAATTATTGTTTATAAGTTTCTTAATAAACACTACTTATTTGAAACAAAACCAATACCAACAAAATAATTATGTAGAAGAAATACGGTTTATCTATATATATAATATAGATATAAAGGAAAAAATAAATATCATTCTAAAATTTGATTTACTATAAAACTGCATATTCAAACATTTTTTAGAAATCTTACTGAAAATTTGTAGTTCCCGTGACAGTGACAGAGGTTGAATCTTCCAGAATAAAAATGTATACATTTAAGATTTTTTGTATCTTTGTATCCACTCATTAAAAATGTATTCAAATGTATACAATTGTATCCAAACGGCAACCCTGTAATGCACATTAAACATATCTGTTTTCATATGTACGCACTAGGGTAGATCTCCTGCTATCTCATGCTATTAGAAAATATTGTTTAGGACAACGAAAAATTTAGCCTGTCAAAATTGCAGGTTTTAATTTTAATGTTAAGAGGTGCATCATGCGAATCTAGTTTTCTCTAACAAATTACATGGGGAATTTTTATTCGACGTGTACCTACGCTTTAATGACGTTTACTTAATGATCCGGTCTTATAGCGTTTTCTTTTCTGACAAAAGTGTTATGATTTTTGTACGCGGCGCAAGAGTTGTAAATATATTTTTTTTCTAATTGATATTAGAGAAAAATTGTAAGTTTACAAACGGCGATGGTTACTAGGACATGTTTCTGAATTTCACTTCTTCATCAGCTAGCTTTTCGGGAGCTGAGCGTTGTCAATTACAAAAACCATTGTATAAAGCAATATGAACAAAGCTCGCTAATTAAATACATATGATCTTATTGATATAATAGTAACAGCGGAAGTATTAAAAACAAATACTGTAAAAATCCGAACAAATGTTACTAAGCTTTCAAAGAGCGCCTAAAAATCATATCCACACCATTAGGAATAAACTACATACGGAGTGTATGTGCGTACATTGGGATCAAAAGGAATATAAACAAAAATGCAACTCTTAGAGACCAATTGTACAGAGAACAACGGGACATTCATATGGCTTAGCAGCTAAAGGCTTGCACTGATATGAATGTTGGAGATTCGAGTTCAACGCTCAGCTCCCGAAAAGCTAGCTGATGAAGAAGTGAAATTCAGAAACATGTCCTAGTAACCATCGCCGTTTGTAAACTTACAATTTTTCTCTAATATCAATTACAAAAACCATTGTATAAAGCAATATGAGCAAAGCTCGCTAATTAAATACATATGATTATATTTTTTTCTATTCTAAAAAGCAGGTAACGCCTTTGCGGGGTATTTCGTTCTTTTGTGTAATTGTTGCCTTCTCGCAACGCAAAAGCGTTACACTTTTACCCTGCAAAAAATGGCGGTGTGGCAGTACAACCCTGCTTAACCAGCTGATCGTGGCAATTTATTTTCATAACTTCACAAATTTTTAGCGACGAAAATTGAAATGAAGGAAATAATTCTGTGTGCGTTTTTGAAAATCAGCTAATACACGGGGTAGCCATTTATGTTCTTTGCATGCACTATAAATGTTGAAAATTTTCTGGGGTAGGAGTAACTCTATTAAGGCTTTACCATTTACTTAGGAAAACATTTATTTCAGAAAAGAAAACTCTATTATTCTCCTGTAATATATGGCAAAAGTGCGTAAGTTAGTCTTAACATTTTTTTTTTTAATCAACACGGATTCTCAGCTGCTTGAAACTCACACTTTGTCTTACTCAAATTTAATTGGCTTCAACACTGCATAACCAGAATCCTTCTTAAGAGCCTAAGTCAATGGTTCAAAGTTTAGGTAAAATATGCAGATCTTTGCATTTGGGGTTGACATTCAACCCAGAATATCTTACAAACGATTCGTCCTAGTGAAAAATCTCTTTAGACTTTTTTTGTAGATCGTCCAATTTTTTATTCTATGTAACCCTCTAGACTAATTCTAACAAACGCATGTATGTATACCTACATATGCAGCTACACTGAAACAATAGCCGTGTTTTTTTATACTCGCGTATACGTTTCTTTTGCGCGTGAAAAAACGCCTATCTACCTAAATAATTAACGCAGTATTTGTATACTTTTAATATTTCTTTTTTATTTATTAATTAAAACTCAGCTGGTGGTATCTATTTTTTGTAGGAAACCAAGGAAAAATCCTAAATTTTTGACATTTCACAACGAAACGACACTCTAGTAAATTGCCGAATTGTTTGTATAACAATAAACTAAAAGAAAAATTTGGCCCTTTTTTGAGATTTGGTCCTTTTTTCGATGAATTTTGGTCCCAAATGAAAACATGATGTGGTAACCGTGCTTACTACAAATGATTTAAGTAATGCGTAAATTTAGTTGCATAAATATGTTGATTGTATATACCTATGTTAACAAAAAAGGAAACGTTTGCTACTATAACGGTTTATAAAATGCATCTCGCTCTTCTTTCTTTCGAAAATCAGAGAAAAGTTTGTATTTCGATAAGCTTCAAATGGCATGCGCGCAGGACTCCTGCGCTAACGGGTACGCGTGGGGTATGCATATTTTTGTATGTAATTATCATTTAGTACAATTTTTTGATGGTTTCAACTTCTTTGTTGCCGAATTCGATGTTTTATTGTTTCGCGATTTGTTAACTAAAGAGGTTGCTCTGAGGAATTTCTTCAGTTGCAAATAAGAAATAGATTCAAAAAGTTGTGCGTTCTAAATAAATGTGATAAAATATTATTTATTAATAGATTGAATTTTGTGTTATTTTTATACGAATTTAGTCCACATTTCTTTAAATCGCGAGCGTGAAAAAGTGTATCAAGAAGTAAGTATTTTTTTAATTCATATCGCAACATTTAATTAGAGCACAATGCACTAAACTTTTGTTTTCATCAGGGATGCACCTTAACGTTAAGCTAATCGTTTATCAAAAAAATTCCACCGTTTCGATAAAGAAATTATCAAGATAAATTGTATCTCGTTTTTAACCGAAACGAAAAGCTTTCGTTAACGTTAAAAACGTTAACAAAAACGTGATACTTTTTGTTTGAATTGTGCTGGCAATGCTATAGCCATGGTGAAGCCGTAAGGTGGTAACAGCGAGCGGACGTACACACACAAACTCCATGTAATTTGTTCGTGTAATTCGTTGGTGGTAATGTCAAAATACTCTGAGAAATGCTCGTACTGTCAAAATTCATGAGAAAAGTTGCAATCAGCTTGGATAATGCTTTCACCTTTAATGACTCCGCCATCAATCAACTTTGCCAGCATAGTTTGAAATTAATAATCAACATAAACGATTTGATTTCGTTTTGATATGGCAGAAAAGGATACAAAATCATTTCGTTAATTTGACGTTCTTAACGTTAATAAACGAAACGAAATGAATTTGTTTCGTTTATTAACGTTAATTATCGTAACGAAATGATATCGGTTCGTTGGTTAAGCATGCCTGGTTTTCATCAACATTTTAAGTTGGGTGGTAGTGGTAATAATTTCCAATTTTACAAAAATTGATTGAAAACTATGAAAAAGATTATTATCTTCCTTCCACTTACATACATACATATTCCTTGCTTGATGTATAACTAGGAATTTTTCACACGCTGCATGTTGTCGTAGGCAGGAACACTTGCAAATGCATTTACTTTAAATTCATTCATTACCTTACCATTTAATAATGTACATAACTGTCGCATTCACATTTCAATATTAGAGCATGAACTCATAATACAAACAGACATGTGTGTACCCACATAATTAATAGCTGTGTTTTTTTTAGTTCTATATATGTACGTTTACGCGAAATTGCTGCGCATAAAATTTGTCCTATTAAATTTCAATACGCATTATACTCAGATGTAACTGAAATATGTGTCTTTGTTTCACCCTCTACACTAATTCTATGTATTATATGTGTGTCCACAATTCATCGCAACCGATTCAGCTATATGTTATACACTATGGCCATCAGAGGGTTGTGTCTCCGCTTTTCGGTACACCCTGTGATGTTATGTTAGTTATTTAACCACTGCCGCTAGATGGGTCTCCTAAGCATTATCTAAGAAAAGATAGGCGTTTTTTCACGCGCAAACGAAACGTATACGCGAGTATAAAAAAACACGGCTATTGTTTCAGTGTAGCTGCATATGTAGGTATACATACATGCGTTTGCTAGAATTAGTCTAGAGGGTTACATAGAATAAAAAATTGGACGATCTACAAAAAAAGTCTAAAGAGATTTTTCACTAGGACGAATCGTTTGTAAGATATTCTGGGTTGAATGTCAACCCCAAATGCAAAGATCTGCATATTTTACCTAAACTTTGAACCATTGACTTAGGCTCTTAAGAAGGATTCTGGTTATGCAGTGTTGAAGCCAATTAAATTTGAGTAAGACAAAGTGTGAGTTTCAAGCAGCTGAGAATCCGTGTTGATTAAAAAAAAAAATGTTAAGACTAACTTACGCACTTTTGCCATATATTACAGGAGAATAATAGAGTTTTCTTTTCTGAAATAAATGTTTTCCTAAGTAAATGGTAAAGCCTTAATAGAGTTACTCCTACCCCAGAAAATTTTCAACATTTATAGTGCATGCAAAGAACATAAATGGCTACCCCGTGTATTAGCTGATTTTCAAAAACGCACACAGAATTATTTCCTTCATTTCAATTTTCGTCGCTAAAAATTTGTGAAGTTATGAAAATAAATTGCCACGATCAGCTGGTTAAGCAGGGTTGTACTGCCACACCGCCATTTTTTGCAGGGTAAAAGTGTAACGCTTTTGCGTTGCGAGAAGGCAACAATTACACAAAAGAACGAAATACCCCGCAAAGGCGTTACCTGCTTTTTAGAATAGAAAAAAAATATAATCATATGTATTTAATTAGCGAGCTTTGCTCATATTGCTTTATACAATGGTTTTTGTAATTGATATTAGAGAAAAATTGTAAGTTTACAAACGGCGATGGTTACTAGGACATGTTTCTGAATTTCACTTCTTCATCAGCTAGCTTTTCGGGAGCTGAGCGTTGAACTCGAATCTCCAACATTCATATCAGTGCAAGCCTTTAGCTGCTAAGCCATATGAATGTCCCGTTGTTCTCTGTACAATTGGTCTCTAAGAGTTGCATTTTTGTTTATATTCCTTTTGATCCCAATGTAGGCACATACACTCTGTATGTAGTTTATTCCTAATGGTGTGGATATGATTTTTAGGCGCTCTTTTGAAAGCTTAGTAACATTTGTTCGGATTTTTACAGTATTTGCTTTTAATACTTCCGCTGTTACTATTATATCAATAAGATCATATGTATTTAATTAGCGAGCTTTGTTCATATTGCTTTATACAATGGTTTTTGTAATTGACAACGCTCAGCTCCCGAAAAGCTATCTGATGAAGAAGTGAAATTCAGAAACATGTCCTAGTAACCATCGCCGTTTGTAAACTTACAATTTTTCTCTAATATCAATTAGAAAAAAAATATATTTACAACTCTTGCGCCGCGTACAAAAATCATAACACTTTTGTCAGAAAAGAAAACGCTATAAGACCGGATCATTAAGTAAACGTCATTAAAGCGTAGGTACACGTCGAATAAAAATTCCCCATGTAATTTGTTAGAGAAAACTAGATTCGCATGATGCACCTCTTAACATTAAAATTAAAACCTGCAATTTTGACAGGCTAAATTTTTCGTTGTCCTAAACAATATTTTCTAATAGCATGAGATAACAGGAGATCTACCCTAGTGCGTACATATGAAAACAGATATGTATAATGTGCATTCCAGGGTTGCCGTTTGGATACAATTGTATACATTTGAATACATTTTTAATGAGTGGATACAAAGATACAAAAAATCTTAAATGTATACATTTTTATTCTGGAAGATTCAACCTCTGTCACTGTCACGGGAACTACAAATTTTCAGTAAGATTTCTAAAAAATGTTTGAATATGCAGTTTTATAGTAAATCAAATTTTAGAATGATATTTATTTTTTCCTTTATATCTATATTATATATATAGATAAACCGTATTTCTTCTACATAATTATTTTGTTGGTATTGGTTTTGTTTCAAATAAGTAGTGTTTATTAAGAAACGTATAAACAATAATTCCGTTTAAATAAACGCGTTTCGATATGTTAAATAGAAAAACCTTTATAACAGCGACATTTATTTAAAACTGAGCGTTGGTAAAATTTTATAAAATTCAGTTGTGTGATCCGTTTAGCCAAAATAGTGCGGTGATGTTTTGTTTTAAATATTATTAATTTCAAAATTTTGTTTCACACATTATATAAAACTCAGACGAAATGACTCAAAAACTATGTATCAATCTATTAAAACGAATTGATACATTTTTTCAGGAATGATACACTTTAAGAACAAAAAAAATTGCGCGAGTGGCAACGCTGGAACATACATTCAAGGTAGCGAGCATACTTACTACAAATGATTTGAGCAATGAGTAAATTTAGTTGCATGAATATGTTGATTGTGTATGTGTTAGCACAAACTGATATGTTTGCTACTATAACGGTTTCTAAAATACATCTCGCTCTACTATTTTTCGAAAATCAGAGAAAAGTTTGTATTTCGATATGTTTCAAATGGCATGCGCGCAGGATTTCTGCGCTAATGGGTACATATGAAAAAGTTCATATTAGGGTGGTTCGAAAAAAAATTTTGTCCAAATTCTATCCTCTGAAATGTTTCAATTTGATGTAAAAATAAAACCCTCACCAAAGTTTGGTCCTATTACTCCACCCTAAGTGGTACCCGAAAAACGTATTTCCCGCCGGGTTTTAAGGTCTTGTACAGGCTTCAAACAATTTGTATGATTTTTTTCTCTAATCATGTCATTTATAAACACTCTTTAATATATTGAGATCTTAATTACGATTTTTGTCCAAAAGTCGTGGCCATTTGAAGTTGTGTTCTTTGCCGAAATTGTGTGAACAGTTATTTCACACTTAAAAAGTGTATTGAAATGATAAAGCATAAATTCACATAGCCATAACTAAAACAATATAATAATAACATAAATTCGTAATTAAGGTCGCAATACATTAAGAGTGTTTTCAAATGATATGATTAGAAAGAAATCATAAAAACTTTTTGTAACCTGTACAAGACCTCAAAACTAGGCAAAACGGCACATAAAAGATTTTCGTAAAAAGTTGAGTAAATTCAAGTTTGGACAAAAAATAGTTGTTCCCATGTTAACGAAATGGGAAAATAAAATAAAAATATCGTACCCTGTAGAGTGGAGTTATAGGACCCATCTTTGGTGAGGGTTTTTTGTTTTTAATAAAATAGAAACATTTGAGAGGATGGAAATTGAAAAGTTGTTTTTCTCGGCACACCCTAAAGCACATATGTACATACATATGTACCCGTTATCAGAAATCCTGCGCGCAAGCGGGAAAATACAAATACGATATATGCACAAACTTTTCTCTGATTTTCGAAAGAAAGAAGACCGACATGTATTTCATAAACCGTTATAGTTGCGAACATCATCAACACAAAAACAATCAACATATTAATGCAACTAAATTTACGCATTACTTAAATCATTGTATGCGCGGTAACATGTACATTGTACATGTGTACATATGTATGTATGCATGTATGTTCATACGTGTTTTCGCGAAGCGTCTGCTGGCTTCAGACTTAAGGGCCCATTACTGATACTTAGCATAGACTTGACTTGACTTGGCGTAAACTTGGCAATTTAGAACCGATTATACTCCACTTAGCGCATACACTCTGGCATCATAATCAATAAGTGTCTGTAGCTCAAAATGAAATGGAAACAAATAAATGGCATCTCAAAATGTAAACGTCACTTAGAACTTACATAGAAAATCAAAATTCAACAGACTTCTAAGTCAAGTTAAGTGTTGCTAAATTTTGAGTAATCAGTAACATGCAACTCACTGATTTTCGAAAGTTATAATTTATATTTATTAGGGTCGGCAAAATATAAAATTTAATTTTTCCTTTTGGTATAGTGAAAATATTTTTCAGGACAACGAAACATTTAGGCAATGAATAAGGTATAAATTATTGTAGTCGTTAGGGAGCTGTACGTCGTGTTGTCAAGAAGTGTCTGCTGACTAGAGTCTTAAGCTAGCAGACACTCCCGTTTCTCGGAACCGGACGCAGCTTAAAATTTTTTTTGCGGTATTAAATTGCCAATAAATGTAATATCAATTATCCAAGTCGTTCGGAAGTCGTAGGTCGTGTTTTCACGAAGTGTCTGCTGGCTTGAGTCTTAAGCTAGCAGACACTCCCGTTTCTCGGAACCGGACGCAGCTTTAAATTTTTTTTTGCGGTCTTAAATTGCCAATAAATGTAATATCAATTATCCAAGTCGTTCGGAAGTCGTAGGTCGTGTTTTCACGAAGTGTCTGCTGGCTTGAGTCTTAAGCTAGCAGACACTCCCGTTTCTCGGAACCGGACGCAGCTTTAAATTTTTTTTTGCGGTACTAAATTGCCAATAAATGTAATATCAATTATCCAAGTCGTTCGGAAGTCGTAGGTCGTGTTTTCACGAAGTGTCTGCTGGCTTGAGTCTTAAGCTAGCAGACACTCCCGTTTCTCGGAACCGGACGCAGCTTTAAATTTTTTTTTGCGGTATTAAATTGCCAATAAATGTAATATCAATTATCCAAGTCGTTCGGAAGACGTAGGTCGTGTTTTCACGAAGTGTCTGCTGGCTTGAGTCTTAAGCTAGCAGACACTCCCGTTTCTCGGAACCGGACGCAGCTTTACATTTTTGTTTGCGGTATTAAATTGCCAATAAATGTAATATCAATTATCGAAGTCGTTCGGAAGTCGTAGGTCGTGTTTTCACGAAGTGTCTGCTGGCTTGAGTCTTAAGCTAGCAGACACTCCCGTTTCTCGGAACCGGACGCAGCTTTAAATTTTTTTTGCGGTACTAAATTGCCAATAAATGTAATATCAATTATCCAAGTCGTTCGGAAGTCGTAGGTCGTGTTTTCACGAAGTGTCTGCTGGCTTGAGTCTTAAGCTAGCAGACACTCCCGTTTCTCGGAACCGGACGCAGCTTTAAATTTTTTTTTGCGGTACTAAATTGCCAATAAATGTAATATCAATTATCCAAGTCGTTCGGAAGTCGTAGGTCGTGTTTTCACGAAGTGTCTGCTGGCTTGAGTCTTAAGCTAGCAGACACTCCCGTTTCTCGGAACCGGACGCAGCTTTAAATTTTTTTTTGCGGTACTAAATTGCCAATAAATGTAATATCAATTATCCAAGTCGTTCGGAAGTCGTAGGTCGTGTTTTCACGAAGTGTCTGCTGGCTTGAGTCTTAAGCTAGCAGACACTCCCGTTTCTCGGAACCGGACGCAGCTTTAAATTTTTTTTTGCGGTACTAAATTGCCAATAAATGTAATATCAATTATCCAAGTCGTTCGGAAGTCGTAGGTCGTGTTTTCACGAAGTGTCTGCTGGCTTGAGTCTTAAGCTGGCAGACACTCCCGTTTCTCGGAACCGGACGCAGCTTTAAATTTTTTTTTGCGGTACTAAATTGCCAATAAATGTAATATCAATTATCCAAGTCGTTCGGAAGTCGTAGGTCGTGTTTTCACGAAGTGTCTGCTGGCTTGAGTCTTAAGCTAGCAGACACTCCCGTTTCTCGGAACCGGACGCAGCTTTAAATTTTTTTTTGCGGTACTAAATTGCCAATAATTGTAATATCAATTATCCAAGTCGTTCGGAAGTCGTAGGTCGTGTTTTCACGAAGTGTCTGCTGGCTTGAGTCTTAAGCTAACAGACACTCCCGTTTCTCGGAACCGGACGCAGCTTTAAATTTTTTTTTGCGGTATTAAATTGCCAATAAATGAGGTATAAATTATTTAATATATAATATTGTTGTTTGCTATAGTGTGTCTGCCACCTTAATAGGACCAAAGATCTTTCCTCTTCAAATGCTCATTTTAATACAAAACGTTCCTAAAAGCAGGCAATCATTCTAAAGTGTATCATAACAACAACAAGGTAAATTATCATAATAACCAGCGTATATAAATGAAAATGCTTGAGTTAATTAAATATTTAGCATTTTTCTGCAAATAACTCTTGAAGTTCTAAATGAAAATTCCAGTAATTTTAACGAATAACATGCCGTAACAAAATGAGTAGTTAAACAAATGGAATAGCACACTTTTTGGGGTAATAATGAATGGGATCCTTCGTTTTCGTTGAAAATAATATAAACAGCAAACACTTAAGAATATGAATTTCAATAGAAATTCTCGCATTCACCATTAGACACGCCTGTGACCATACCAAAAGTCACCACAAAACGAACAACAACAACGCATTTCACATACTCGCTATACGTTTTTTTTTTAATAATATTTTCCATGTTTGTGTTGTTTTTCTCTGTGAGCGGAATCGACGTATAGTAGCTGGAAGCGTACAACAACAATTAACATGCAACTTTGATTGCATTTCAAGTCGTCATAAATCTGTAAATAGTTTTTGCCGCCAACATAATTCTCGCCATTGTTTTCGTGTTGTGTATTTTTTTATGTTGTTTTTGTAAGAAATAAATTCACGTAATATGTAAAGTTATGATAAAAAATTCACATTTCATGTATTTCCTCTATACAATTCCATTGCATATGCGAAGGCGCAATAGTGTAGAAAAAATAAGGCGACGTTGTTTTTGCACTTTAGCTTTGTTATGTATAGAAGGTTTTTTATGCTCTTTGATGAGACTGAATCTTGACCCCTGTAGGGCATTAATGTAATGTGATTGAAGATGATGCCATTTTTAGTTTGGGCCATCCAGCAAGTTTTTTTCAACCCCGATATCGATTCGGTGCAACCAGGCTATGTAACAAAAATTATGTATCTAGCCTTTATACCCGACTCTGTTTGCACAAGAAAAACAAGTCATTGAATTTTTTTTTAATTGGAAATGTCAATTTTATGTGGGTGCAGGGATCCCGAAATAGCTACGAGAAGATCCTGTGACTAATCCCGAAACTATGCAAACTATTTCGAAAATCATGCCAAAACGATCTGGAGATAGTTCCAAAGTAATGACGAAACAGTCCCAAGTGATCGCAAAAACCCTCTCAATTTGATCTGGAGGCTACCACGAACACAATTCTAAAATTATTTCGGATATAAGGAAAGCCCGTAATATTTGTGAAATGGCCCCAGAGACAGTCTCACCATTATTCCGAAACGAAACGAAGATGGCCCCGAAATAATCTAGAAATCTCAAGTGATACTGAAAGAACTTCTGAAAGTAATTACGACACTATCACGAATGATTCTCGAAGGGAGGCACCCTTCACTTCCAAAATTACTAAAACCTCGATTGATATTCCCGATAGACTCAATATCATTAATAAAGGTCAATACTCATACATTTATAGAGGTTGTAAAAGCTAAGAAAAACGGAGTCCTGCCCACTCTTTCAACAAAAAAGTATCCGGTAGATCTTTCCTCTTCCCAGGGTCTGTGTGACCCCAGAATCAATAGTTTGGCCTCACATAGTGCACAGGTTTGGACGACGCCAATATGTCTGCCATTTATTACATCCTGATAACCATTGTTCTAATTTCTTCTACCAGAATATATTTTTATACTGAAATCCTCCACTATAGATGGAAGCAACCAGTTCAATAAACCTATAACTGTAGGACTATGTTAAACGTTAGATGCTGAATTATCCTCCTTGGCATTTATGTGAACAAGAATATTGTTTGTTTGAGGGCGGTGGATGCAGCAAAAACTTGTGAAATATTTCTTTATGCATAGGGTTTCGAACTCTGAGTTTTCAATATGAAAGTAATGTTTTAAAATAACCTCATTTGAGGCTGTATTGTACTATGCGACTCGTAAGAAACTTACGTAAGCCTAATACGCCTGAATATTTCTTATTATATTTTCTTCAATGAATATTTTGACCCTTCCGTAATAACAACTTCCATTTCTCGCTGGGCTGAAAATTGCAAACGAGATTGTGAAAATTGATTACGATTTTTAAAGAGTGATAAGCGTCTTGTTAATGTAATTAACACGCCACGTTTATATGAATGAATACATTAAAATCCAGACTACGACAATTGAAGGGACAATGAAACTTGATACGAGCGCATTAGTGGGTAAGTGAAGGATGAGTGCGTAAGGCCGTAGCGTACGCAGAAAGGATGTTTCAGCGGAAGTATGCGGCATTAAAGTTGAATTTTCGAACTGATATGATTTTAGGGTTTAATTTAGGAAATTAGACATTTTTTACAAGCAAATGTTTTGCATATTCTTGTTTCATCCTTTGTCACATTCATTTCACGTTCAAGCGCAGCATTACGACAATTTTTTGTATGGTCAAAAGAAGCCAATAATGAGTTATTTCACTTTGTTCCAACCAAAGCTATCTGCGTATGCATAAAGCGCCCTTGCATCTGCAGCTTTAAATCGCACCGCGTACTCTTCTACTATGCATTACCTTTGAAAAACACCAGTAACCCGGATATAAATAAGTGAAATAGGCTAGGCTGAGGGTCTGTCATTAGCCTCGGAATTTCGAATTCCAAGTTGATAAGAACGCTGTGGTATTCCCCAGGATTATAGTCCAATTCGCAAAGCCTAACTAATTCGTCCGCGAAAATTTTTTGCGACGAGTGTGTTCCGGGAAAGCGTTCCATATCTAGTTAATTAAGCTCATTGATTGACCCTTAACCGCCCGGGCGATTTTTGCCGCAACGTCAGTAATATTGTTTAACTATAAGTTACGCCAATCGGGAGCACCAAAAAAGAGCATGTCTTCCTTCATCTGCCACTACTAACTAGGTGAATATATCCCAACATCTCTAGATGCTATTACGCAGACTGATACTGCTAAAGTTTGCATGAATTGCGGAATCGTCTTCCTTGTGGATTGCTCAGAGTACACTTTTAACCAGCTATCACAGCGGTTGTTTGTTTGTCTTCATTATTTCTACTTCTATCCTCTTTCTTGCCAATTGATTTTTACAGCGCTGCGGCATCTGTTGCAGAAACGATGTGAACATTGCACTTGTTTCATGGCAATGATGCCTTACTACTACGAAGTCGTTTTCTATTAGAGATTACTCATTCATTGCACTCTCGCCAAACCCCACGCGTTTCTTCATCCTTACGTGGCGCTGTTTTCGGAGCCCTCACGATGCTCCTCATCGTACTATTTGTTTTGCCAGGACTTGGCGCCGGCAGTACGTGGTGAATAGAAAATATGCTTCAACTGCTGGGTTACACATTCAAGTTGAAGATATCCAGTGCGTAGTGTGAAAACTGAGTGGAATATTATATGTTATATATTTCGTGAACAGCTTCTCGACGCAAATCTTTATTTGGGTCCCTCCCTATCTTAACACTTTATTTGGGTCCCTCCCTATCTTAACTAATGGTCCAAGTTTGGACTTCGTAGAGAGCGCACATCCAGGACACTATGCCTGCCGTGGATTATATCCTGATCGATTTAGTCTCAAGAGCAGCCAAGCCTTTTTGTGCTGGAGCCCGGAAATGCAGATGACCATATTTCGAGCTGCGGCGAAGCCAGTCAGCCTTCAACAGTTGGAGTAATAGATGCGACATTAGGTCCTTGGTGCTGAAGTGGCCAGCAGCGCTGTCATGGTTTGGTTTTTTTATTTCTTATAGAAGCCGATCATCGTGGATTTGGCTCATCAAAAAGTTGTTTTTCTTTCAGAGAAGTCCAATGAGTAAACCATGGCGGCCGCCGTGGTGTGGTTGTAGCATGCTCCGGCCACCACACCGATGATTATGGGTTCTCGCCTCGGGCAAAGCAACATCAAAATTTAGAAACAAGTTTTTTTCAATTGGAAGAGAATTTTTCTAAGCGGGATCGCCGCTCGGTAGTGAATTGGCAAGCACCCCGAGTGTATTTCTGCCATGAAAAGCTTCTCAGTGAAAACTCATCTTCCTTGCAGATGCCGTTCGGAGTCGGTATAAAACATGTAAGTCCCGTCCCGCTAATTCATAGAAAAAATCAAACGGAAAACGACGGAAATTGGATAAGAAGCTCAGCCTAAAAACTCTTCGGAGTCTATTCATTCGCACCTTAATTTTTTTTTATTTTTTTATTCAATGATTGAACCACAAACCTTGTATAGCGTATTAATAGCATTGATTGGAAAACCAACGCAAATAAAAATGCAATCACCTTTTTTCCCTGAACCCAACAACACTTGCCTCTTATACATTCATGGACACCAGTTTAAGCAACAGTCGCCTTTGGTTTTAACTCAATATTAGCATTCAATTTAGCAAAGCCAAGTTTCTTTATGCCACAGAATTCAATTTTGAAAATAAGGAATGCTAACAACAATAACAGAAAATCGTTCACAACAAACAAGTTATCTAAAGTTAACAAGCCTGAAGAAGCACACGCGCACATGCACATCTTACATGCATATGCCATATAAAACTACTCAAAAACGATATGGACACCAGATAGTAAAAAAATGCCTCCTATACAGCACGAGGTAGGCAGCAGCAAAAAGCTTACGCAATGTAAAATTCATCTGCTCACAAAAGCCAAATAACGAGTAAGTGCAACTAAAAACCAGCAGCTCACCTACGCAATGACACACCTTAGTCTAAACTCAACCACATTGATACCACAGCACATACAAATACATGCACTTAAGTAAAGACACACACAGGCACGCATACATTGGCGTTGGCCAACTTTACGGTTTGCTGCATCATTTTGCTTTAAACACAGGTAACAACAGCTGACAGGTAAAGTATCCATATCCGCACATGCAGTTTTCGCTTACAAAAACAAAAACCAAAAGCTAAAAAGCAACAACAGCAATGCAAGTTTGCACGTATGTTTGTATGCATGTAATGACATCGTGGTACAATCAACTGGTGTTTCAATTTCCATTGAAGTTACACAAACAACCTTGCTAGCGCATGCAGGTATTGGCTTCTTTGTTGTTTTATGTGTATATGATAGGAGTATGGATACCTTGACTTGATAACTGTTTGGCTATTTGCTTGGTTAGTTTGCCGTCCGTTTGAATTTAAGTCACATTGGCTTCCTGGCTTTCTTTGAGTCTTGCTGCCAATCCAACACACACACATGCACACACAATTGGTGTATGCTAAACACATACCAACTTATACTACATTGTATTTGTGTGTGCCTTTTTTGGAGTTCTAAAATACTACAAAAAAAAATAAATGAGAGCCAGTGTGTTGCTTTTTTTCGAGCGCGCTGCTTTTGCCACGCGGTCAGCTCTATTACACTTACACATTTGATGTTGTTTTCAAGGTAATGGTAACAGTAAAAAAAAAACTATCAGTATTGTGAGAAAATTTCCCAGCACGTGAGAGCAGTGACCAGAGAATTTTACTTAAATGCAAGAGAGAGAACACAGTTTAGTGCTGAGAGAAAAGGGATGTTTTACAAGCTGGAAGTACTGATAAGCCGGTTGTTGTATTGTTGGTAACTGGAACCACAGCAGAAGGATGGCGTGTTGAATGAGAGGGAAATTTGCCCGCCACATCTGACGTCAGAATCGGAAAAGGGGAATTCTTAGAACAAAAGTGAATACAAAGAAATTGTATGTATGTACACTGGTACAACTGTTTTTATACGAAACTTGCCAGATATAACTGGCATTAAAATAATGTTGGCATGATTCGGAGGTATGCCACAGTTCAGCACCATACGGTAGTTCATAGATATAGCTAGGTTAGAAATATAGTTTAGTCTAGTTAAGATTATTATATATATATATACATTGTAAATAGATATAAGCTAGACTTAAGTAAGCTGTAATAAATAAACAAATCAAAAAAAATAAATAAAAAAATAAACAAAAACGTTGTAAAAGATCGCCTCTAAATTCTAAGCTTATGCTAAGAATTTGGAATTTTTTTTAATCGCTATTTAAATATAGCTTGGTATCTTGCACACCCGAGTATAAAAATTAAAATGATATTATTTTAATCTTGATAAGCTCTATAGTGTTTTTTTTTTTTTTGTTTTTTTTTTTGGTTAGAGGGATACTGCTCGGTAAGTAAGCAAAAATATGCAAAAGAGAGGGATTCTAGGGGCTGTGTTTGAAAGATGTTTCCAGCAAAGTTTACAAGTTGTCCAACCCAACTGTTAACCTCACCTAGCTTTGGCGGGCTTCTCATGGAAGGAGGATTTGGATGCACTAGAAGATTCGACGTGGTCATATGAAATAGTTTCCGAAATTGGTGACGTCCCGAATCAATATCCGTCAAGCTACCATCAACATTGATAAAACTCCTGAAAAAGTATGCGAATTAAAAAAATACGTATAAAGCAGTTTCAAGTAGGCTTTCTTCTTTTGGAACACTCAAAACAGTTTTCAACGGTATATATTAGATTGAGTTAGAGGTGCGATATTTATTCAAGTAACCGCAAAATGGCACACAACACATGACTACGTATTTCAAAAAAATTTCCTGTCGATTTTAAAATTGTATTTCATTTTGATTAGAGACAGAGGGAAAGGAGCCGAGACAGAAAGAAGAAAAGGCGAGAAGAAACGGAAACAGATAAATGCAAAGAAAGAGTTGAGGGATGGGAGAAGGTGAAGAATAAGGATAGGAGAAAGGGAGGCGTGCCGAGCGAAAAAATTAGGTGAAGCGTGAGAGGGGAGAATAGGTAGATGAAGAGGTATTGGGAAATATAGAGGTATTGGAAAAGATAGACGTAAGGGAAAAAGTAAGGAAAGATAGAGAGAGGTCTGGGTAGAAAAAGAGAATAGATAATAAAAATAAATAAATGTAAGGCGCGATAACCTCCGAAGAGATCTAAGGCCGAGCTTCTCCTCCAATTTGCGTCGTGCTCCTCTTAATTTTCCCTACAAATTGGCCGGACGGGACCTACATGATTTTATGCCGACTCCGAACGGCATCTGCAAGGCAGATGAGTTCTCACTGAGAGTTTTTCATGGCAGAAATACACCCGGAGCGCTTGCCAAACACTGCCGAGGGGCGACCCCGTTTAGAAAAAATTTCTTCTAATTGAAAAACCTTATTTCTAAAATTTTTTGATGTTGCTTTGCCCGGGGTTTGAACCCAGGGCATCCGGTGTGGTACGCGGAGCACGCTACCATCACACCACGGTGGCCGCCGTGAGAGATAGATAATAATAGCAATAAATGAAAGTAAGGGTAGCCATGTGCCAGAATATAGCTAGTACGAGTACTAATTAAAATCCAAAACATGCTTATGGAAATGGAATACATATTTTTCATAGCATTTCAGATGTCAGGTATTATATAACTGATTTCTGAGGTAGGTCTTTCATGAAAAAAAGAACTATGATTCAGGACGTTCTTCAGTCTGAGTAAGGCTATTTTCGCTGCAAGATCTCATAACGCGTATTCTTCCAAAAATTTCAGAAATATAACGTTCTGAAAAAGTTGTCACTATATGGCTTCAATAGTCAGTGTTGTAAAGATAGGTAGGTACTCTGAATAATAAATGTTTTAATGATGATTGGATGAACTCACTCACAATTCGCTTACTTTGGATCTCATAGAGCTGCGGCAAGCTTTCTTAAACAGGTAGTATGTTGAAAATATCGCACCACTTCGGAAAATATGTCCGCTTCCCACACGTATGCGAGGATGTAAGAGATATGCCCACTTAAAAAAAACACTTTACGGTAAAAGCCCCGAAAATGGCAACATTCTAGCAAAAGAAAAATATAACAAAGCGCTAGTAAACGGTGAACTACTGAGCCAGGGAGGGTACAGTGAGACATCTTGCGGTTTATTGTAGAGAATAAAAATTTGTTTATGCATATTAAGAACTAGGCTGCTGACTGCAACACGTAGAAACATATTAACATCAACCTTTGTCTTGTTATGTGTGAGCTGCATTGCATTCCGCCTAATAATATGCTACATGCTGCGAGCCAGTTGCTGTACCTGAATGGAAGCAGAAAATGATAGTGAGTGAAAGTAACATTGGACGCTTATTGTATACGATGTGTAGTGTACAAAACATAAACCCAACTGGCACAACATGCACTAATATTGTAATGAACAGCGAACGCCTTCGTTACATTCAAAGCAAAAACAAAAAGAGCATTGACAAAGATTGTGCTTAGCTGACCAGATTTGCGACCACTTTTAAGTTTCCTCCATTCCACCTAAGAGTACCATGAATATAGATACTGTTGGCTGCTTTAGTCACGTTTCGACGTCGTAAATTCGTGCAAATTAGTATGCATGTAGCAGCTTGATTACAACTTTGCATATTTTTAGGCGCCTACCACAGAACAGCTAGTAGTGCAGCTGATAAATTAGAAAATTGGTATTCACTTACTTTGAGTGAAGCCAAAGGATTGAGTGCCTCCAAGTATGCTTACTTACTCAGAGTGCTTTAGAGGGGTCAGTTGCTGTGCTAAAAATCAGCGCGACAGCGAACCACTTCCCAAAATGCTTGTACCAAATGCATACCAAACTAGGCAACAGATGACGTGGCTGTCCAATGCTTATACACTGGATGACACTTGTTCGTATGTATAAATATAGTGACATGTGGTCTTGTAGAAGGATGTGTTTGCACAATTTTTGGCGTGAGATCGAAGTTGCATTTGTCGTGTTTAGTGGACTCCGATTTCTGTTGATTGGCTGCAGTGTGGAATTTCGGAGACTCTAATTAGCGCTGCTGCCATGGTCCGTGATTTATCAAGTTTATGTACAAGGCGCATAAATGGAAATGGACAGTAGTTTGCATCTCAAAACTACATATTCAACTGAAGGTTGAAAAACATATCTTGAATCGCCGTAGAACATTTCATAGATATAGAGGAAACATGAAATAATAAATTAGCGCCTAAAATTATGCAAAATTCGATTAGTTAGGTTCGTTCTATCAGTAACTTAATGTTGCACGCTTTTGGGTATGCCGATATAATTTTACGTTAAATTTGAATCTAATTTAAACTAAAAATCGGACTCAGGTCTACACTGAAAGCCTTATTTAGTATCCGCATCGAGTTGCCGAGTCAGTGCAGATTTTAAGCGAAGAGCTTTTCGGCCTTATAAATTTTTAACTTCTAAATTTTACTTAAAATTACAAATTCATTCTGGTACCAGTTAAAAAAGTTTTCGAATAATACCGCTGAAGCTTTCAAACATATTAAAGTGTCCTTAAAATTATGCATTTACCCAGCACAGAGCACCTAAATAATGAAGAAACTCTGTGTATTGTTTAGACCGTAAAATGATTGCAAAACTCTAACGGTAGAGCTGACGTCGTTGTCCGCCACTACATCGAATACCTTTCAAATAACTATTTGAAAAGATAAATGAAGACACTATTTAAGTTTCAGAAAACTTCTAGAAGACCGACTTCTCTGGTAAAGATGAAAGTGTGATTTGCTAGAAGTCTCTTTCATGCTCAAACTAATTTTGACACTTTCACTTTCATTCTGAATTTAATCCAACAACTCGAACATTTTTATGCTCACGCTGATTTCATTGATGCATACACTTTTAATGCTCCATTTGGTGTCGCGCCAAGTTTAATCACTGCAAAGTCCAAACAACTCGTACCGCTGGTTGAGCTCCTAGCCTGTTGCAGATAAATGTAACATTTAAGTCGTGAAAGTTACCATACAAGAGCACAAGAAACACTGTAACTGAGAGTGCCTAACCTCAACAACACTGCACAATCCATCTATGCTTTGTGCACCACAACTCCACTAAAGCTGAAGCTGGTACAATAAAAACCTGAGTCTCTATCAGCCAACAACGAAATGAGTTGGAGAACGCATCCACAAAAACCAAACTGACAAACAAGCAGACCACCAGTTTGTCTGTCGTTCTGTCATTTGTTGAGCTCCGGTCGAGTATAAGCTCCGAATTGTTGCATATAACTGACACGCGCTATTACACAAAAGCACCACACCCATTTACTAGCACTTCAGTTTTGAAGTAGCCACTCAACTCTACTGAGTAGCGTAAATGCTTTGCATACCTTTAGGCGCGCGGGAGTGCATTTTTGTCTCCACATTGTCTATGTTAATTTTTTGTAGGCGTGTGTGGGTAAACGAATGAATAATTGATTTCATTTCAATGACATTGCGGCTGTTGCATTACTGTTTGCTTTTCGCTTTTTTTTTTTTTACTGCCATCGCGCAGCCAACTCCTTCTGCTCAAATTTGTATCACTTTTGTTGGCAGGTATACGCAACTAAAAACATTCATACATCAAACATATACGCTTTGTCTCGCCTACATTCGTCATTCATTGTGCTATCTTTTTTAACATCAATCCACCTCCTGTCGCCCGTTTGCCTGATACACCTACACTCGCAACATCAGCATTTGTCATGGTCGAATTGTCAAATTGTCATTTGGTGTCTACCATTTACTAATACACCGACAGCGCAGCGCGTAGCATGCGTTTTTTATATAACGTCCACATGTTTGGTATTCCAAAATCGGAAATTTGCTCTTATCGCTCTGCGAAGTAAAGTATTGTGTGCTTTTTTATCAATGCGCCCTAAAGTATGCAACATGTCACAGTGTGTTTTATTCTTTTTTCCGGCTTCATCTTTTATTTAATTTTTTAGCGCATGGATTTGTTTATTTATTTTGACTGCATAATTTGCTCTTTTTGTCATTTTATATTTATTCGCTCATTCATTTTGTTTATGCGCACAGCTTTCTCCATTACTCCACACTTACCTAATAGGCATCCTTTAGTTGGCTTGCAATTATTTTCACTTCTTATCAGCTTATTTGTGTGCAAGCACGTTTGGATTTACTGCCATTTATCCTTTTATTTATACTTTCATCATCAGCTCACCTTTTATGTCTATTTAAAATGTATGCATCCCACTTCACATCTCGCAGCATTTAAAACCTTAGCAACAGTTTTACTGCCCATTTACCGTTATGCGAGGGATTTTGTTATCATTGTTGCTATGGTTTAATCTTTTTCCTTCAGCCATATGCTTCACCCTCACCCTGATAGCTCACCACCCTCGACATATTAGCTGTGTCAGTGTTTTGTTTCACTTTGTTACCATGGCAAAATGTGTTTATTTATTTGTTGTAATTTGCGCTATTTTGTTGTTAAATTTATTGTTGTTTTGTTGCGCATTAGCTTGTCGGCTAGCTTAACTTTTTTTCATGCTACCATTTCGTGCTTGCTTTTCTATTTGTTGTTTATAGTTGTTATGCTTTTTGCCACCATTTATAATTTTAATTAGCGAAATTCTTTTTTAAAAAATTTCATGATGAATTACTAAAGCTTTCATATTGCTTAGATTTGGTTTTTATTTTGCTGCTTATTATTTTAATTGCTCGGTTATATTTAGTTTAACGTTTTAATAAGTTAAAGTTGTACAGTTTCAGGTATTGAACTACAATTTTCCTAAAAACCGTTATTCCTTTGAGCACTACAAATATTGCTACTTAAATACAAATTTGGAGTTTTGTTTTATATTTGTTCCACTCCGAACAGCATTGCAACTAAGGAATAAGTTAAGTGCTGTAGCTACAAGAAGTGTGGTAGTGGGAGGCGTAAATCAGCTGCCCTTCTTTTATTCGTCTTACTAATTGGTTTGCCGCGTGCGTTGTTAGCTTTATTTATTCAAGTATACCTATAGGTACAAAACTAAAAGGCGAATTGAAGTTGTCACATATGTACGGTGGAATTTTTTAAGCGAAACCCATGGCGGAAACAATAAGGTGAAATCATTGTTCAGTTCAAATTAATTCGCTTTTGCGCTATGCAAACCCATTTGAACCGCAGTTTTAGATGTGTTTGTTTGGGTTTGTTTTTCATATGCTTATTTATATTTATGTTTTGTTTTCGCGCCTTTCATCGTTTTCAATCATAAATTTTCTGTGAATCGCCCTTATGACATTTATATTTGGGTAAAACTAGTACTGTTTGTTTATTGCAGTAAATAGATTTTGACAAATTTATGTTAGTGGTGGTTCATTAATAAGCAAATTGCAAAACATGATGCAAAAACGGAATGCGTAAGCGCAGTTATTAAAGCAAATGTTGTTTTGTAAAACATTCCAGATTAGCTGGCGAATATCGTAGCCATATATGTAGTCCTTCCACTACAGAAGTAACAGTTCTCAGTGGCGGATCTAGGGGGGGGAGGCTATGGGGGCTAAAGCTCCCCCTCCGTTCGAACTATATTTTTAATAATAAAAATACTTTAAGTGAGCAGTAATTACTTTGTTCCGCAAAATATAAGAAAAAACTTAACGCCGGCACGCATGGCTCGTTTTGTCATCGAAACTTTCATCGCTTTCTTCATTTTCGAAGTTTTCTGCTGTTGCTGGCACTTGCTTTTTTATTAAATATCTGATAAAAAAATTCTTTAGTAGCGTTTTATGCAAAATATTTCCTTACCTTTTCATTTCTACGTTGTGTAAGTGATGACACTTGATAATCGATTAATGTTTTATTATCAGCTGATTACCTAGCGGCCACATCATCATAACGAAAAAAATAAAATAAAATTTCGATGTCATTTGATATACACATTACAAATTTCACAATCCGAGTTGCCCAAATATATTCGGAGCCAAAAAAGGGCAAACATTTTAAAGAGGGCCAAAAAAAAGGGCTAGGAACTAAACCCGAATTACAGAGCTACAATTTACTACCCTTTCCTGGACTACATGATTTCTTCATTGACGTCAAGGTTCAAAGGTGAATTTTTGAAAATACTGCCTCTGGAGGGACTGATTCCAGCATACTCTGAAGGAGTAAGGATGGAAAAAATTGTACTTGCTGCTAAAGTTTATAAAGAAGATCTCACCAGTCATAATGAGACAGTGCTGAAAAATGGGATTTTATTGTGGCATAACCATTGCAAAAGTGATCCATTCAAGAGTCCTCAAACAGCTACTGATGCCCTGAAAATCATTAAATCAGCACAAGTTTCTTCATTTTTTCCAAACGTGATGACACTGTTGCAAATATTTGCCACTATCCCCGTGACATCAGCGACCGCAGAGCGTTCTTTTTCTGTTCTAAAGCGCTTTAAGACTTATTTGAGAGTCAACATGTCCAGACATCGACTGACTGGTCTGGCACTAGGGAACGTCCACAAAGAAATAGAAACGGACATTGAAGAAATAACCGATCTTTTCTGTAAATCGAAGCCCCGACGACTCGAATCTTTGGATTGGTCGATGGAAGATTGAACCAGCAATAAGTGAGTTTGAAAGAAAGGTTCTTATGCCTATTTTTATATGGTTGTTATATCATTATCTCGAGTGTGCTGAATAAAAGAAGAACTTCATTTCAGAAAATATTGCTTGTATTTTACTAGTAAGTTATTTAATTTTTTTAATTTTGAAAATCCTCGTTTTGTTATGTCATTTTATATTCTGTATAACTTTATTTAACACATCATGGAAAACAAAAACAAAATTTGAAAGTGAAAAAATTCTCGCGCATCTCAAAAAAATACATTATTGACGCGACCTAGATCCAAGCAGATTTAGACCGAGATTCTCTTCCAGTTATCATCGTGGTCCTTTTTAATTTTTTCTACGAATTGACGGGAAAGGACCCAGATGTTTTATTCCAATATGAAAAATCTGTTTCGATAATCAGATTAAGCCAACCAAGGACCTTTAGAAAAATCTGGGCTCATTATTGGGTCTGAATATTTTTTAAATTTTGTCGGCCTCTATAATGGATGCATATTCTAACTTCGACGGGGCAAAACAATCATAAAGTGACTCGAGCCATACGCAGAGCGCAGAAATTGATAAAATTGCCGGAGCCGGTTTAATTTGAGGAAGGAAGTGTCGAGTCAACTCGATGCCTCATAGACCAATTCTTTGTTTTTATAGTTTCTCTATTTCGTTACTTACATTTTTCTCTTTGGGGCCTTTTAGGCTCTCAAAAATTAACTGATTTTAAACGTATGATGCAATATTCAATTACAAGTCTGTTTGTTAGATGCCTGCAGCCGTGTCAGTTATACAACTAAAAATTGCAGAATTTTAGGCGCATTCTATATTCTATAAGAGATTTTTAGCGAATGAATTTTACCGAAGGCCGATTAGAAATTCAAAGCAGTACCTAGAGATTATTCAGAAAATATGACACGGCGATAGTATTTTAAAAGGCATTTTTCTCTCCCTCTTTTCAAAGAGATATATGAAAGTAACTCAACATTTACTAAAGAAATATTCTTAATTTTCTAACAAATGTACTTATTTAACCTGAACTTCAATTAAACACCATACAGGTAAGCAAATATGCTGTGCTTAGTACATCAGTTTTAAAGCGCCAAACTTGATGAAGCAAACTCAAATATGATGGAATGTCTTCATCTCTGAATTACTCCTTCTCCAGTAAACCAATGAAATTGTGTATGAAAAGCAGAAATTTGCAAAAACAAAATTTAAGCAAGGATGTGGTAAATGAGCAAATACATAGGCACAAATAAAAGCACGTAGCATATGTGCATTGAACATCAACAAAATGGCGACATAATACAAACAAAAGTACACAATTTTCCATGTACGCTTATCTATACGCACACACTCCTATTAAAAGCATGGGAGTAAATGCTTACACATACACACACATATGCTAGAACGTGTCCCTTTTTATTGCATACAAGAATGAGTATTTGCGTTGTATTGTCACAGCATGATGAAGTCTATTAGTTCATTGAGCATCAAAAAAAAAAGACGTAAATGTTGAAGTGGGATTTTAGGCGCTCTACGGTGTTTTGCACCAGCAGACAAGTCATCGAACAGGTAAGCGGCCAGACAAACGGCTTACATGCTTACATGACGAACACAAAAGTACGTGACTTAACACGTGTACATATGCATACTTAAAGGCTTATACGTATACCTATATGTCTTAAATATGTATGTATTTGTTTGCACAGTTGTGTATAATTCCGTTGTATATTTGGTCCATGAACACATCATGAAACCACTCAGCACTTTATCAGATTATCAACATCACCAGCGCTACAACTCAATTTTCTGTAGAATGCTTTTATTTATTCTGTTCCTTCTTCTTCTTCTTCGGATTTTCAATTGTATTGTCTACTTTTAGCTGGTAACCAGAAATCTCATACATCAGAAAGCAAGCCTGCATGCTAAATGATAGTGACTATTCGAAGATATCTCATAAATAACTAAAGCTAAATGAGAGTTAGTGTCGTAAATTGTGGAGCCTGAAGTGGTGGCAAAAAACATTGCGTGCTTTCAGGCGTAAAGCGCTTGATTATAGTCGTTCATTGTTTTGGTTATTGTGGAAATAGTGTCCTGTGTGATTGCTGATAGGACAGTAATGTAAGGAAAATAAAGATAATTAATTCAATAAAAGTAAGCGCAGCGCCACAGTAAATGTAAACCAAAGTCGAAATAATCACACCCACTTTTCTTAGGTGAAGATTTTTTAAATCTTCGGCGAAAAGACTTTAATAAATTGAGCTGGGCTTAGTACTAAGATTTTGTAACCAAGAAATTGTTTATGCTCTCCTCCTTTACTAACTCTACCCCTTAACTTATTCGGTTCAAAGCACTGACCTAACAATTCATCCCAACTATTTAAATCACATTCATCACATTTTATCGCCCAAAAACCTGCTCTAACTGATTTCCTTTTTACATCACCACCTACACTCGCTTATCTAAATTCCAAACCTATCCACATTTCAATAACAAATGTGGCCTTTTGTTCGAACGCATTTGATTACGTCGACAGTAACATTGGCAGCAGCTAATTTGTGGGTGCTCATCCATTTAACGGTATTTTGCATGCATACCAAATAATTAATTGGCACTCTTTAGCCTCCATCCAACCAATAAGATTCTCCAAAGGTTGCTCAATTAACAACAAAGCCACCTTCTTGCTGGTAGACGGCACTGTATATATGTATTTTTGATTGTTCAATTAAATCACTACAAAAGAAGGTTGGTATTTGTTTCTGGGGTTTTCTGTGGCATTCTTTTGATGTTTGGCTCATATTATAAAAGAGCAAGTTCAACTTGAAAGAGTGTGAAGTGCGAGAAGCTGTGTTATGCAGATTTTGGGCGTAATTTGTTTTACATTCTGGTTGCATACTTTGAGGCGCAAGATAATTAAAAAAATCGGTGTAGAAGAATGGAAGGCGTTCTCGTTGTTTTATAAATTCGTGAGAAAAGTGTGTTAAAGATTATTCATTTTCAAAGGCTATACGATATTAGTTAATTGAGTGCTCTTCTGACTTTTATTTTCTTGGGCTTTTAGTATGGCAATAGGCGTCAATACAAGCGCGAACCAAATGCGGTCAATTTAAGATAGAAACCAAAAATTTCTGGAAAATTGTTTTATTGAACTGTTTTCTTATCTGTCATTGTAAGTGCAGGCGCGACAGCCTCCGAAGAGTTTTAGGACGAGCTTCCCTTCCAATGGCTATCCTACATATTTTATGCGGGCTCCGAACGGCATCGGCAAGGCAGATGTATCTTCACTGAGAAGCTTTTCATGGCAGAAATACACTCGGAGTGTTTGCCAAATCACTGCCGAAGGGCGACCTCGCCTAGAAAAACTTTTTTTTCTAACTGAAAAAATTGTTTCTCTTAATGTTAGATATTAATTTGCAAGGGGGTTGAACCCAGGACTTAGCGGTGTGCCATCTGACATTGTGGTAAGCTGAAATTATCCTCAGTCTTTCGTTAGTTCTTCGTTTGGCGGCTCGCCTACTTTCTTCTGTCGTTCTTAAGTGACATGAATACTTGATCCACTTTTTATTAGTCCTATCAAGCAATAGTTAAGGTAGCTCTAAGCTTTTTTATTGAAAAATAGAGGAAATTCCGATAAGGAGTTCTTACTAGAGCGAAAACATCAAAGTATTCGCATTGTGCAATCAAGAAACGCCTAAAATTTTCTCATTCAGCTCAATCTTATTTTACTAACTTAGCAGAATAAGGCAATTTATCTCAATTTCTTCCATTTCCTGCTGATATCAACAATTTTCGTAACGATAATATACCAATTTGATCACATAGCTTAGTGAGGGAGAGCAAATCACTGTCACACATTTTACTTTTTTTAAATCACTGCCCACATAGCAATCACGCAGCACTGACCAATTTAACCAAAAATTCACCAAAAAAAAACACACAGAAAAACTACCTAAAAGATGGTACTCAACTTAAACGTGGTTGACAGCCATTAGGGCAAAAGACGATTGCTTCTTAACAATCAGATACTCGGACACGTACAATGACCAAGTTGCTGAGCCAATAATGCAGGACAAAGGTAAAGCAATGCAGTAAAGGCAGCAAAAAAACTGAAAAATTTGAAGCACACACCCAAGAAAAAGAATTGAAGCAAATAATAGGAACATCACTGAAAATCACGTAGCAAACGAAGAAAAAATTTAAAACAGAATAACAAAAAAAAAAAACACCCACAACTTTTTGTTAAATAAAAAAGGATATTGAAAAGTGACATACTGAATGAGAGAAAATTCTTGGAGAGGCTATGTAAACACATAAATTTACAAGTTAATTAACCCAGCGCGAGGTGAAGAAGATCCAATTTATTGATCGTCTAGGGTCTTCTTAATAAGATATAGAAGCTATGCGAAATCCATCCAAAACATCAATTACAATAACTTTACAAAAAATACAACAACAAAGTATGTGGCAGGAAATGGTATGAGTTGCAATGAAATTTAGCGACTTTGTTTGATTGAATGAATGTGCAACTGGTGCCAACGACTTCAATCGCCCAAAGGACTCATTGCGAATTGTATTCCGCAGTGAATAATAAATAACACAACAAACTCGCTTTTTGCTTTTTTGTTTGCTTGAAAAAAAGTACTTTTCCCAATTTCGATGTAATAAAATCAGTTGAGTTGTAAGTACAAGGAAGCACGCACCTGTCACATTATTCAGCGCTCGTGTAACGCCAGGACATGTGCAATGCTCGTGCATGCGGTTGGTATTAACGGATAAATAACTGCATATAGTCACATATACTGCAAGTATATTACATACCTGAGTACGTTTTTATTGACTTTATGGTACTTTGGTTGCCTGTCGGTGACAGTTTCGGCAATGACTTCGATTGCTCGCCAAATTACAAACCGTTAACTGCAACTTAATATAAAATGGGAAAAGTATTCAAGTGGCATGCAGAAATGCTAAAGACAGGCAACGAGGCTTTCTTTTAAGTTTTAATTAGTTAATGTTAATGTGCTTAAGGGCAGGCAATTGTTGGTGAGAAAAAAGTGAAAATTAACATATGTGCAATCATTCATTCAATTCAATTCAAATTCAATTCAATTAATTTCAGAGCTAGGCGACAAGAAGATTTTCATTTTCAGCCCTTTTCATGTACGAAACTGATTAATTTAATCGTAATTGAAAATTTACTACAAGTTAAGATCGTCGCGTTTGTTAGTTGGGGTTCATTAGTATGTTATGACATTATTTAGGTTATCAGTCTACTTTATCTACTTCACGTTTTCCGACCATTGAAAGACAATCATTTAACTCAAGATTTTTCATCGCGGATAAAAAATCTTGAGTTAAATGATTGTCTTTCAATGGTCGGAAAACGTGAAGTAGATATCGTCAACTGATAGCGCAAGCCCACTTAGAACCATTTCAACTTTTGATTGGATGCATAAAGTGGACATATTTTTTGTGTGGCCAATATTTTATGCTTCTTTTATGACAAGTTGAGACTCGTGTTCTATCAAAGTGTAACAAAAAGTCATTTTTGGAAAAAATGGTACTTCGCAGTTTTGTACTCTAAGCCAACGATATAATAACCTTTGGCGCTACCAAAAATTCACAAGCCGGACACGCCAATGATGCCCATCATTAATTTTAAATCGGCACCATGTTACAAACTGTCCAAATATTTAAAAACGATATTGAAAGATACTCTGGAGCTAAGGAACGAATATGCAATAGCTAACACAACAGAACTAATAGAGAAACTTGAGACCGTAGAACTAACAAAGAAGAGCGCATTGGTATCTTTTGACATAAAAGATTATACCCATCAGTACCACTGTCGGAGACTTTGGACATAGTTAGCTCAACAATAGTTCATAATACAAAAAACGAAGTGGAAAGTATGCAAATCACAAATATGCTAAGAACAACTTTACGTCAAAACTATTTACAATTCAACCATAAAATATATAGACAAACAAAGAGTCTTGAAATGGGAAGCCCGACATCAGCCATTTTTATGGAAGTGTTCATGCAAAACTTGGAAAAAAAGTACATACAGGAGCTAAAGTCTAAATAAGGCCTGTCATTTTACGCTAGATACGTGGATGACATAATATGCGTTTTAACTACTAATAACGAAGAGCTTGCACTGAAGTACCTCAACAAGCAGCACGGAAATATAAAATTTACAATGGAAACCGAAAAAGTCAGAGCAATCAACTATCTAGACCTCACGATAAATATTGATAATGTCGCCAAAAGATTTAACTATGACAAATGTATATGGAAACCAAACGTCCACCGACACTATAATACATAATACCTCAAATCACCCCCAACAGCATACAAATTCAGCATTAAGGCATTTGGTACATAGACTTGAAGGAACACCTCTTACACAAGAGGCATATAGGAGAGAGCTTGAAGTCATTTATAATATTGCTGTAAACAACGCACTGTAAGAAAGCACTAGTAGATAAGCTCAGAAGGACGCATGGTGAACCATAAAGAAATGATGAAAAGGAAATAATAACTTACTTAATTGGCGCTTAACCGTCTAAACAGTTATGGCCGTCCAACAAGGCGCGCCAGTCGCTCCTTCGCTCCGGCAACCGGCGCCAATTGGTCACACCAAGGGAGTTTAAATCGTTTTCCACCTGGTCCTTCCAACGGAGTGGGGGCCGCCCTCTACCTCTGCTTCCATAGGCGGGTTCCGATAGAAACACTTTCTTGGCCGGAGCATCATCTTTCATTCGCATAACATGGCCTAGCCAGCGCATCCGCTGCGTTTTAATTCGCTGGACTATGTTGATGTCTGCGTATAGCTCGTACAGCTCATCATTAAATCTTATTCGGTACTCGCCATCGCCAACGCGTAGAGGTCCATAAATCTTTCGAAGACATTTTCTCTCGAACACTCCCAAAGCCGCTTCATCTGCGGAAAATAATAACACCTGGACGAATATGACATATCCTGGAAAAGCAACATATAAATTGGCAAACTTCTTTAAAACATACAACATTAACACAGCGTTCAAAACATCGAACAATCTAGGGCGGAAACCACGAACTAACACTAACTCACAGGACCCGTTTAGCAGCAAATCACACACAAAGAAGGTCAAACGACTAAAATTACGAACTTTTACCTGCCTCAGTCAGCCACACAAATCTATCAGTAAAACCCACCCTCGGTTCTGAATGAGCACACAGCACATACACATAACTAAATATACACAAGCATCAATTTTGACAATACCTGTTTATGTACCTACGAACTATAAATACAGGACAAACGACAACAGCAGATCAGAGCGAAAATCGACACTGACGATGGCACAACGCCGAAACCGGTTTGTCTCGAAACCAAATTTGACAAGGGATGACGGAAAATTTTTCCAATATACATCACCTATGGGAATCCTATTTTGCTAAGTTGTTTTGACACTCACAAATTATGTACTTTCAAGGCAACCTAACCCACCCGTAACAAGCGAAAATGATATATTTTTTCTCTTTTGTAAAAAAAACACACTTGCAGTAAAGTACGAATGGCATCTTAGTTTCCAAAGATCTTTACAGTTTTCCTAAAATTGGCAAGTGAAATCATCCACTCACATTGGCGGACGATGTGGTAGTCCCTTCCGTCACATTAAAGAAATATCAAATTCTGCTGTAAGTTTTATACCTTTAATTTTATTTTTCATTAGCTTATATCAAGTGAATATTCGGCTTTAAGTGAGAGAGCGAAATTACTTAAAAGTTTGAGTAAAGGTCGAGCAAAATGTCTTACCCGTCACTATGGAATGTCCCCTATCTGAGAATCTTTACTCATGGTATGGGAGAGTGCAGAATGTAAGTGTTATACAATGTCTAAAGAAAAGAAAAGAAAAGAAAAGAAGAGAAGAGAAAAAAGAAGTCTCATGACCAGACTACATTGGGAGAAGGGCAAGGAGTACTCTAAGTTGATTTAAAGATTCAACTAGCAGAGAAACTTAATATTTTCCGGAAAACAAATCCGTTTCTAGCTAGAACACTTCTGAGATGCATCGAATTGCACTTCTTTTTCTGAACTATTTATTCCACATAGAGTGGATTTCATTTACAGCTATGGATAGTTGTACCATATATTCAGATATTATACCGACCTATGTATCGATCGGTGGCAGCCGTGGTGTGGTGGTTCTAGGTTCAAGTCCAAGGCAAAGCAACCTTAAAAATTTAAAGAAAACGTTTTTTTCAAATAGAGAAAAGTTTTTCTGAGTGGGAGCGCTATGGCTTGACAAACACCCCGAGTGTATTTTTGCCATGAAAAGATTCTCAGTGAAAATGCATCAGTCTTGCAGCTGCCGTTCTGAGTCGGTATAAAACATGTAGATCCAGCTTATTTGTAGATAAAACTAAAAGGAGCACGACGCAAAGTAGAGGAGAAGCTCGGCCTAACTCTACACGGTGGTAAATTGCGCAAAGTATATTTTTTTTTTTCTTAACTATCGAGCACGATGGGGTTGAATGGCAATCTATTAAAAATCCCTCTTCAGTGTTGAAAATATCGAATTTGCCTTATAAATTACTGTAATCAAAACTTTTATTTTTGGTATCGGTTAGGCTCCCTCGGCTATAATAGCTTCAAAAAGTTTGGTATCCCGTCTCAATTAAAATGTCACTTGAAATGTCACTCGCAGCTTTCACAACAATCGCCAAAAAACAAAAATTTCACGATATTAAAAAAAAATACATAAAGAACACCAATCTAAGAACTCAGATGCAAAATCCGAAAGAAGATGGGTGAAACAATTTACAACTTTTTTGACTGTTGCACCTCAAGCTGGCGGCAAACGAAATGACTTTTATAACGACTTTTTATTGCAAATACTCCATTCCTCTTTTTATTATTTTTTTATTTTATTATTTTGTTTTTTTCACTTTCAATACATTATTGTTATTATTGTCTGGAAGTTTTTAAATGGCTCCTTCCTGAACCATTTGAGTAATTGTCGCATCAATTTCGGTTCCTTTGTATGGATATGTGCTCACAGGCATATGAAATTATGTACATACATACATACATACATATGTGTCTCTATGAGGTTCTAGTATTACTTTGCATGCGTATATATTTATATATTAATGTTTTATCCTCCAGTCGGTCGTGTGCCTATTAATTTAAGTTAAAATAACGCATAACTTTTACGTTTGTCGAAACGCGCACAATTACACTTTTTACTTACAGGCAATAAACAAATATTGCGCTGCTCTTTCACTGACTTACAATATGTAAATATATTTACACATTCAATATTGTCTCTGTTATGTGTATACTCTCGATTTTAATCCGCACACACTCACAATAGTCTGGTTAGAGGGAGTGTGTGTGTTATTGCAGCAATGATATGCCACATAAAAAAAATAGCCTCGAAGGCACACTTTATCAAAAGTCATAAATATCTTTGTTGGCTGCAAACAATCAGACAAAAAACGACAAACAACCGCAGTATATATATGTATGCGTGTACGTTTCGCGACATTTTAGTAACCTATTTCAACATGATTCTAGCAGAATCATTATCTTAAAGGTAGAACAAACTAGCCGGTTTTCATGTAAGTCAATTCATCAGAAAGTAGTAAGACCTCTGAAAATTTATGGTGCCCCAACGTTTCACCGCCTTATTTTATGGTTCAACTGGGATGCCTAAACTTCAACTTAAGGTAGAAGGATCTGATTGACATCAATTCATGTTGTAGATCCAAGGTCTGCTAGGCAATCTAAGAAGCATTGAAACAAGAACTGATACAGTTTTGTGACTAGGTCAGCGAAGTGAAAAGGGGCTTGGGCACTATTTGTCAAATTCTGAGAAATTATGCCTTCGACTCCCATTTCCAACGGAGCTACTTAAAAGACAAGTTTGTGTGATAAAATTTATCTCAGCCTTTTTGGAATCACTGTTTCCGCGTTTATTTACGTATCTCGTACAAGTAGCCCCAATGACCGATGCAGACCACTATAAACTATTTGTGCTGGATTGAGATTTATTCAAAAGACTCCTCGTCCTCCTCTCACTTCAGTTTAGCCATTTCACTTGGTACTCCTCCAATTTTGTGGTATTTTTTTTACGCAAAAATAAATATTTATTTCTTTAGAGCTCTTATCTGCCAACTCATCAGCCACTTCAGTAGTTTGGATTTGTGTATGATCCTCAACCCTCCTAAAAGTTGCCCGTACGTACGGATGTTTGAAGGCGTAGAAATATTTAGAGAATCGAAATAGGTTTCACTCCCCCCAAACCTCAGCTAAGTTCATTTTGGAGACATCTGTAAAAATGTCGTTGCTTTTGTTAGCTGCGATCGTGCCGCTCTGCCTTACTTCAGAAAACTAATTATGTTCGCCAGAAATATCTAAGCTAAGCACACTGCAATGCCCTATCTGAGTATCCTGCCATAAGATCTAAGGTCGTCGTGTTGTTGTTGTTGTTGTAGCAGTGCCATCGTGGTGTTACGATCTCTGGTTGCTCCAATACAAGCAGTGCCCCGAATTTTCTTCAGACGGGTAGGATTGTGTTCTCGGAAGAGCGTCCTACTAAACTATAGAGCTATGCGGCTGGACCAGTCATCCCGTACGGCTCAGAGTATACGACCCCATACGGTTAAGTCACCATCTTTAGGTTGAGCACAAATTTCTAACCAAACATCTATTTAAGTGCTTACAAAGGTTTTGCCTAAAATTTGTTCACATTGTTCCTTGAATAAATTTCAAAAAATGTTTCAATTTCTTTTTTGGTTTAATACTAATCAGTATCAATAATAAAAAATATTTTTCACTGAAGCTTAAACACTTTGAAAATTTTTAACAGGAACTGAGGTTATTCACTTGGCACGCAGTATAATTATGTATGGGTGTGTAAGTTTCAGACTTTTTATCGCTAAAATATCGTTTTCAGGGACATATAGCCAGAGGTGCCTAAAAGTATGCAACAGTTTGGTAAAGTTTCATACAAATGCATTTGTGTAACGGTTGGTCATCATAGTGATTTTGTACACAAAGTTATAGACATTATTATTTCATGTTTTTAAATTGAGTGGACAAGTTTTTAAGGCAAATGAAGGTAGTTTGATGTAAATGATGCAAAAAGTTTTAATTAGTGGCGTTCATATTTGAAGCGCTGTGTCATATTCATTAAAATTAACGATTATTTGCATAGAAAATAATGTCAAGGTATTAAAAAGGATAAAAAATGGAAGATATAAAAAAGATTTGAAAAACTCTAGGCAAAAGTGTATTAAGTGAGAGACTAGATATACTTCCATCAGTTTCATCTACCGAAGCCAGTGTGTTGAAACCTTTAGCTAAATGATTATTTTATTTTATAAAGCTCTTGCAGTTTAATACAATTTCAAGTTTAACCTCTCCACGCAGTTGTAAGATATTCTATTATCAGAATATGATTGAATTTACACATGAGCACATAGATCAAAAATTTAACAGCAATGAGCACATCCTTGCATAACAGTTCAAAGTAAAAGATAGAAAAAATAATCAAAGCACACAACAACAACATTATCAATATCTTTGAAGGGCCCAACCATAGCAGACAACACAAATCACAAAATAAGCTTATGCCAACAGCTGAAAAACCTAATTATCTATAACCATCTTACCTATGAGGATGTACTATGTTGGAAGCTGCCAACGACGGCATTGTACATAGGTAGCTATAATCAACAATCACAGTCTAGGAAACAGAGGATATAGAGGGGTGGAGAAACAGATCAATGAAAGAAGGCTTATGCCGGGCGTACAAAAATTCTTGGTAGGTGAGTACATTACATACATACATATATTATTTAACAAACATTTATTAACCACTGTGTAATACAAATATTACATAGTGCAAACTGATGCTAAATTATGACTATGCAGGTAAACTTAATGCAATTCTTAGGACCAACACATACATATTTGTATGTATGTATGTACGTTGTGTATAAGTAAGTATAATATGGATGCTCATTTTCCGCTTCTCGTATTTAATAATGATGGAGCATTATGGCAGAACGTTGTTAGCAAATGGTTAAGTTGTTGTTATCCTATGCTCATTTGGCAAGTAGGCTAGAAAAAGATAATAAGTAAGAAAATATTGCTTTGTAAGAAGGTTAGACAATGCATGTAGCGGTAAAAGCCAACATGTGTCTCATGCGAGTAAATATTTTCAAATATGAAATATAAATTGATGTATGTTATGGCCAAAGTATAAGAATCACACATAAATGTAAGTAAATAATTATGGTTTTTTCTGTAAAAGCACGTTCGTATTGCAGCTGTTCCCCAAAGTCTGCTTTAAAAGAAGATAACATGTATATGTGGCCATATGCAATAGTTGTCCTGTTCTTTTTAATGGGACCAAGGCGATTATTACTCATGACCACAGTTGTCTAAACAAAAACTTAATTGTAATGGACCGAAGGTCGCAGTGAAAAATTCAAATATTTTGCGAATTTCGCTGTGCACCTAGACTTTTTATGACATGTGCTCTTTATGATAACTTATCAAAACCCAGATCCCTAAAGAAATATGACACAATATTTTCCAATCTTTGTCTCATTGGCATTATGCTTGAGGAGACTTTGCCAAACAATTCCACTTACTATGTACCCATATTTGCCAGTCGTTTAAGAAACAAATACATCAACTCGGTATCCTAATAGGTATCCATAAGATACCCGTATATAGTAGCAAACTTCCGCTTATAAACAATTACCCTCAAATTCTTGAACAGTATTTCTGGTGTGTCCATTTAATTGTTGCTCACAAATTACCATATAATGGAACGAAGTTAGTCAGAGAAATACCTAAAAAGCAGCAAATCAAAGCTGAGCCTTCCAAAAAACTCAACTTTGTATTGATCTCCAAAACTCCGTGGGGAAATAAAAAATTCTTTGATATTTCTTCCTTTTCTTCTTAACTGATGCTACATCCTCTAGAAATATTTCACCTAGTTTAATTAAGCTCGCTAGGCTCGTCACATAAGCCCCTCTTCCTTCTCCACGAGAAGGTAATGGCCTATGTCCCAAATAAACAGTTTTCCAACGCGTGATTTGGCACTCTTACCAACCAAATCTAAGGTCACATTGTTCACTTCATGGACCTCGCAGATGGCATAACAATTGTACATCCAAAGAAATATACTTCCGTAGACTCCTAAATTCCGGGTGCGACGCTCGATCATAGGATCTGCTCCAACAGAACTTAAAATCAGCAATTACTTCCAAAGTACAGAGTCGCAATAAAACCGCTCAGTCGCTTGCTAATAGTTTTTGTAAGAAACAGCGATCGGCCTTGTAAAACGCATTGCCAATATGTGCTGTCATCTTACAATACAAAGCCTTAGACAAGTTGCAGGCAAACACATAGCCCTCAGAACTGCCGAGCGAAGTCTGCTTATGACATCTGAACATCACATACATAGCAAGGCCGAACAATTTCATTGTTCCCAACAGAAACAATAGGTAATGCGGTGTTCATAGTAAGCACAATTCCCAGGGAGTGGTGTTTCACCCTTATACAACTTCAATCTACGTGTTATAACAGATTAAACCCCATAAACCCTTTACCCTCGGAATTGCCCAGACCCTATATCCAATGTTAACGTGAAAGAAAAATGCATATAAAATCTCATTTTTTAGATTAATATTTTCTATAAATCTCGTTTTATTTCTTCTGGTACTTTATAAAGGCTTATAAACATCTTACAACAAAAGCTCACTTCACCATCGAAATTATTGATTAAATAAGCTACTTATTATAACCTCAAAAGCAACTTATACCACTACTTTATGACATTCATACTCCATTGCAAATACAGTCATCCTCGTCTCACCCCACAAACTTCCCACTACAGCTTGCGTGCAACAGCCAAAGTATTCTTGAATTCACTTCACCATAATTTTCTCGCACATTAAATTTATTGTCAGCCATTGACAGCAGCAATCAAATCATGATATCCAGTCATTTGACAGACAGCAAAACATTATTTCCGTCAACAACAAAAGCAAACAACAACAATCTTAATAATACGTATGTCTTGTAGATAGTACTTATGCCTTAAATAGACAACAATGATAACAACATCAACGGAAACACAAACAACATGAGAATGTGTAATAATAATAATAATAAATATTATAACAATAGTAGGTATCAATGATAGCAGCAGACAGAAATAATTACAACAACATTTAACTATGTACTTATTGTAGGCACAAAGTAAATCACATTAGAAATATTATTGTCATATTATAATAGAAAGCTACGGCAAATCCACAATGTGGCTTCATTTTTCATCATGGAATTATCGCTATTAATTTAGTTGACAGATTTCCTCGAAGTTTCGGCAATATATGAAGATGTTGCTATAATCAAGTAAATATTTGGGCCAAAAAAATATATACGAACTTTTTTGGTATAGATTAAAAATTGTTGATGACGTCCAAAATGACAGCCTTTAAAAATTTTAGCTTTTTATTTAAATATTTGGGATTTTTGTTTTTGCATAGAGATTGTATAAGGAGTCTCAACGAAAAACTTTAATCTCGAATAACTATTAAACGGGCAACTTGAGTAAAAAATCTTTTTGAACTATTTTGTTGGTTGTTCAATTTTCTTTAGGAATATGTGAAGATAATGATATGGGTACTAAGAATAAGAGCTTTTGAACACTTCTTATAAAAACTTGAAAAATTTCCCTTACGATTTGTATGGAAAAACTTAAGTCGCGATGGCCTCATCTAAACATTAAAATAAAAAGCTTACATTTTTAGCCCACCCTAATATATATTCTATCTGAGTACAATGTGCTGTTCAAGTAAGAGGATTTTCATCATTTTTTTCGAAATCGAATTTTTGATTATAAATATGTCCGATCTTGACGATTTTTTCAGACAACCATCTATGCCCAATACGTAAGCTTGTGGTAAAATTTGATGTTGCTAGCTGTTAAAATGAGGCAGAAATGGGGCAGAAATGGCAAAAAACCCTCTTATTGAACAATCGATTGTATGGGAGGTATATGCTATAGTAGTCCGATCCGGTCGATTCCGACAAATGTCAAATCCCTCATCAAAATATGCCTGCTTACCAAATTTCATCAAGATATCTCAAAAATTGAGGGACTAGTTTGCGTTCAAACAAACGGACAGACGGACGGACGGACATACGGACATGGCTAAATCAACTTAGCTCGTCCCCTGATCATTTTGGTATACTTATTGGTGGGTCTAACGGAAACATATACATAAAAAATGATTTGGAGCGTTGAAAATGAAAAAAATCGGTTTCGACCAAAACAAGTCCCAAAAATCTAAAAAAAATTGTTTTTTAAAAACTCTTAATGCATAATTTTAAGTGGGAGACAATGAGAATATGAGACAAATTCGTTTTCATCGGCAACACTTTTGCATGATTCTGAAGAAACCCACTCCTCAACACCCAAAAAATATTTTTTTTTTTTTTCAAAAAACTGTTATCGCCAAAGTTTTTAGCGGACAATTTTGAGTCGGACAGGGTATACATGAAAATTTTAAAATCAAATGAAAATTTTTTAAAGTTGGTCATGAAAAAAACCTTAAAAATCTAAGTAAAAAAAAGTCAAAAAACCTCAAATTTTGCAGGCTCGAAAATTATTTGTTTGGGTATGCTTAGTGGAACTTTGTTTTCCTGAGCCCAAAACCTATCGAAAAATCGATGGCGCGATATAGGTTAATAAATCGACCCAGCTTAATGTACATATATACATACATATATGTATGTGACACTCAATTTAGAGGATTCAATATTCAAGGAATTACGTCGAAAGTGCAACCCTTAGTATAAGCTCCAGTGGGAAGCTCAATCTACTCTCAATTAGCTTCGTTATGGAAAATACTGTTCAAATGACAAAAAGTTTGCTTCAAGGTGTCGGAATGCCATTTTCGGAGAATATAGCTATGTAAGTGTACATGATGTGTTTTTAAAATCTGGTAGTGACTTAATAATAAAACTTAACACCAAACCCTGCTTAAAAATAATCTGGGAAAATCTATACTGTCCCTCTCCAGGTATGCCTAATGATAGAAACTCTGTCTGAGGCTTGGCAAAATACAATACAGAAAGCTAAACGATTTTTAAAAGGGTCGTGGACAAAAATAATAAGCTATATCTTAGCAAACAAGAGCTTTGTATCAATAGAATTTTACTTTCTAAATTGAGTTATAAAACAATAAATTGGAAAACACTAAAATTTTTGAAAATAGGTGTGGCACCGCCCCTTTTAAGATTAAGCAATTTTCTATGTTTCGGCAGCCATAACTCGAAGAAAAATTAACGGAACGTAATGCAATTGGGTACAAAATATTTCCCTATAGTAGAAAATATTTCTAGTAAAAATGGACGGGATCGGTTAAAGACCACGGCAACTTAAATATAAAACAAGTTTAAAAGGTTTAAAAGGGTCGTAGACTAGAATAATAAGCTATAACTTAGCAAAAAATAATTTCGAATCAATGATATTTCACTTATGAAGTTTTATTGTAAAAGGAAATGGGGAGACTTTTTTTTAACGGGCGGTGTTATGTAGAAAAGTAATTTATCTGAAATGAGATGTACAATTGAAGCTCAAGCTGAGTATATAATGTTCGCTTACACCCGAACTTAGACACCTTTACTTGTTTATTCTTGATATATTCAAAAGTAGAAAAAATGTTGTGAACAATAATATTGCCTGCAACAAAGCCTTAAAGCAAACCACCCTCACATGAGGATACCTTTATGAATTGCTTCTTTCATCTTAAAACACATAAAAGTAGCGATGAAGATATTAAAATACAAATGTTATCCCTATAAAAAGTGAAATGAAAAAGCGAATGAACAAAAAGGAAATTCTGAAATATTAATATAAAATTATTTTCCACAGCTCAAAACACATATATATGTTTGTGTTTTAAACAACCCCAAAAAAGGTAACCTTACAAAAGGATTAGAACATAAGGTCTGAACTCAGATAGAAATCATTCGGGTTCCCGCACTTTAAGCGTGCACGCCTCTCAGACAATGCGCCGTCAAATATTAATTCATTGAACTTAGGGAGTTATTATTATGCGAGAGCAACTTTGTGAGGGCACTTCAATTCTATGTTCCTTTGTCCACTTGACATTAGTTTTATCGATGAATAAAGGAACGAACCAGCATTTACACGTAACAAGGTGAGAACCGATGATATTTGTATGCTTAAGGTTTGCTAATGGTGTCTTATTGGATACCACTGCCTTTAGATTTGAACGCATACGTGAAGACGGCCGTATTGTGACGATCTAGAGTAGAGATATTATCCTATTATCTTCGCCGGTGAATATAACCAACCCAGGATTTGATTTGAGACCGACCCCACAGGAGGCCGTTTACAATTGAGGCAATTTCATATTCGTTAGCAATTACTAGGCAATCAGTCTCTTTTTCCTTCATAAGAAAGGTGTTTATAGTAAGGTTTCACAGCGGGGGACGTTAACACATCTCATTGTGGCGTTTCGAATAAGTTATTGCGTATTTGCTACCACTATTAGTTTCACCATCATACATCGGATTTTAAACCCTGCTTATCAACGCCAAACGACCTTGAGAGAAGATTCTAGTGCTTTATCCACCTCCCGACGAAGTACTTCACGCTAGGACCAAAATAGCACTTAGGCAATAGAAGGTTTAGTGCGGTTAAAGATCCCCATTGACTTTAAGGCTTTCTATGCATGTCTCTCGTATGTAGTAGGGACTAGATTACGGCTTAAGGTTAGAACTTGTTAAACGCTCCCTCTATTCTGAAGTCCTTGAAGCCAATCGCTTTCTCCATCTCTCTGGAAAAGGTAGTTCGCATGTTTTTTTTTTTCATTTATTAAGTATATTTTGTACCCAATATTGATTATAAATGTGCATATTTTTCAAGTTTGTAGCTACATAATTTTTGAGGCACTGTTGGAGCCCCCATCATATTTCCTGTATCCTTCAAACGCTTTAACTATTTTTTGCTGGGAAGTGTCTCACATGTATACACATTTAATATACCTTTATTGCTTAAGGCCTAAGTAGCTGAGCGCTTCTGTTGGATCTTATCAATTATGTATGTACACATGTATGTATGTTTTTGAAATATATTCTACTTATTTATTTGGGCGACATCATAATCGTTGGATTATTACTTGCCATTTTTCATATATTTACTTTATGAGCTAACCTTTCGGTTATATTACGCAATCTTTTTTTAAGCGGCATTTCTTTTCATCTTTTACTTTATATGTTTTCAAGTTTTTGTTTTTGGTATTTTTCATAAAGAATCTGTTTAAAGGACTAAAAAATTTAAAACAGCGAAGTTCAATTCACATTTAAATTGTTTTCTCATTTCTAATATTGAAAAAGTACAAGCGAACTAATAAAAATAAAAATTTATTTGCAAAATTTTATTGTATGCTGTTCTCATCCAAAAAAAAAATTATCTTCCACATATCAGCCATCAACGCTCTTTCATTATCCTGATAAAGCTACAAATTTAATTATTTTAACATATCAATCACAAAGAGTCAATATCCATTATAAGCATTTTTTGTTGCTTCAACATACAACAACAGCAGGCGACGCGCGTACGTGAGTTATTGTATTAAATTTAAATTGTGCTGAAAAATGTAAACAAACATTGAGGGTAAAAGGTGAGTTGTTTGGGTGCGGGTGAGTGACAAGCGATATGAAGCCACATATGGCGTAAATATTTACTCAAATGCAATGTAACTCGATATACCCTAAAAAGCAAAATGAATAAATTTAAATAATTTAGTTAAACCTGAAAAAATTGTATAGTTATGAACGAGTATGTGTTTTGTAAAATTTAATTAGAACAATATTGCCGTTATGTATGCATACATATTTACATAATCACGCATGTGTGCACACAAGCGCTTAGAATATAAAAATAAAATTACTTTTAATAAAAACTGCTGATGCTTTGTTTCCCATAACAAATTAAGCAATACTTTAACTATTACCTGCGATTTAAGTTGAAAATTAAATATTTCAATTGAGTGCGCTCAAAATTATGCAATATTTACAAAATTCTGAAATTCAAAACCCATGTTTTAAATACTTAGGACCGTTTAGGTTAGGTTAGGTTGAGGAGGCTGCCCGAAGGCACACTTAGGCCAGTAGTATTAGGCCCGTTGTGATACCACGAAAATACACCGTTACCTTTCCTCTTCGAACCATTTTGAGGACCTGATGAAAGCTACCAAGTCCTTGACGTCATGCTCCATAACCTGGCTCAGATTATCAAGATATGGAGCACCCAGAAAGCGCTGCCGTGCTCCGCTTAGTGCTGGGCGGTTGCAAATGAGGCGAACCACCGTTTCCTCCTCCTCATCCTCTTTACAACTCTTACAGCATCGACGTTAAGGCGCTCCTAACCTTTCTGCATGCCTACCTATGAGGCAATGACCAGTTAGTGCCCCCACAAGTGTGGAAGTTGTATCCCTTCTTAGGTTGTACACGTGTCGGGATCTTTTAGGATCCCATTTAGGCCAGATTTCTTTCGATATTCTATACCCCGGTGTTTGTAGCCATCTTTGCATGTTGACAGGGGCATACCTAAGCGTTCTTGGCCAGGAAGGACCTGCTTGGTTTTACCCTGCCTTGCGAGTTCATCTGCAATGCAGTTTCTCTCGATGTCCCTATGTCCAGGGACCCATGTGAGCTGTACACGGTTCTGTTGAGCCATCTTTTGAAGAGATCGGCGACAGTTTAGTGCTAGTTCAGAATTGAACAAGTAGAAGCCAAGCGAATTTATGGCAGCTTGGCTGTCGCTGAAAATAAACATTTCTTTTCCGACGCTGTGTGTCCCTATCCTAGCTGCGGCTTCCATTATGTCTGCAACTTCTGCCTGGAATACCCTGCAGTGGTCGGGTAGTCTGAAGGAGAACTGGAGGTCAAGGTCCCTTGAGTATACTCCACCTTCAACTCTACCGCTTAGCTTGGAGCCATCCGTGTATATGGAAATACTGCTGCCAGTAGCAAGGCACCTATCCGACTCCGTCCAGTCATCTCTGGTGGGGATGTTTATCTTAAAGTTGGTTTCCGCAGCTGTTATGGTCGCACAGCGATCCGTGCTAGGAGGGAGAAAACGATACTTGTTTAGTATACTTGAGTGTCCTGTGGTCTTGTTGTTCCAACACGACAACTCCCTTAGACGCAGGGCTGACGTTGCCTCCGCTCGATAACCAGCTAGATCCAATGGTAGGATGTCAAGAATGATGTGAAGAGCTTCGCTAGGCATTGTTCTTAGAGCCCCGCTTATGCTTATCCATCTGCATATGTTGGGGGTGAGTCCCCAATTTTGGCCAATGGAAGGACCGTTTACTCCAAGGGATTTTGGCGCTGTCAGGCAGTTTTTTGGCAGGCCAGGGAAAATGTTGTGTCTGTATTTGGCATCAAAGTCTAGTTTTGTTTTTTGAGATATTCGTATCTTATGGCTTGTGTCCATGGACGTGAAGCTCGGGGAAATATTTCTTTTTATCCTTGTAAATACCGATGATGTTAAGCTCATGAATTCTTAAGTAATAAGTATAAATTGAACACACCATTAAACAAACAAACAGAAATACCGACGAAATGTTTTTTTTAATTCTAACTTGGTTATACCATTTTTTTTTATTGGTTTGTCTTTATTTTTGATTTGAGAACCACTATAGTTCCCTTTAACGTCTTTTTTTAACTTTTCAGTAGTTCTCACATATATAGCTTGGAGAAGCTAGAAGCATACTTTGAAAAGTAAAATTTATTTAGCCGGCAAAACTATGTGAGAACGGCATCTTAGCTGAAAAAGACATTTGAAGAAGTTACAGAACTTCTAAGAGCTAAAATAATGGTATATAAATTGAAAGGATCGAAAGTTATAATAAAAAAATTTCGCCTACGCATATTTGCAAATATCAAAAATTATGATTTAATCTCAAGATGCTCTCAAGGAGGGAGTTGATGTGGGGGTAGAAATGGGAGTGGGAATGTCAGCGGGAATTCCAATTAGAGTGGTAATGACAATATTAGTGGGAGTGGGAGGGAACAGTAGAATGGGAAGGTAATGAACACAAAGATTATAACAGACAGGAATAAAAATATGAAGTGGAAGGAAAATGATACGTGGAAGGGAATTCCATTTTTGAATCTAGGATAATAAATTTTGGGGGCAGGTCAACGCCTGCCGGGTACGTTAGTCAAATAGCGAAATCTGAACTTGATCCAAGCGTACGAAAATATTTTGAATAGCGCTTTAAAAATGTGGAGCTTTAACAATTGAAACCATAAATTGATTATGCGCCTAAATTTATGTAACAAGTGTATGTACATAATTTTTGTAGAACAAAACTATCATAAAAACCAATTAGTTTGCTATTGTTTTTTTTTTTTTTTCCAAAAAAGTAGATAACTAGCAATTTAGGCGCACAAGCGTGTATTACTAATTAGCATATGCGCCTAAATTTACACAACGCTTATCAAAACAATAGCACACAATCAGTAAACTCAGCAGTAGTTTCAATAGTCCACTTAATTACGCACAGCATCAATAAACGAATTAATAATTCACAATGTGCCTAAATGTATGTATTGACTTTAAACTAGCACGTTGACAATTTAAATTTTTATAATAATTGCATATAAAATTATAAATAGTGCAAAAAATGTACGCTCAAATGAATTGCGCGCCCAAACAACAACTGTCAATAATTAATTTTTGCGAATTTTGTGGCTACAACATAACTGTTGCTAGTGATTAATGTAAACATTTCAACCAAGAGTGCATACAGACTGAGCACTGCGTCACTCAGCGTTAGTCAAATTGTTGTCAAGTTTGTTTTTTATTGTGCACCAAAGTTGGTTGCGAAACAGTCAACAACAACTTGAGTAATGATGGTATAAGCGTAGCATATGCGTCCTTATATTGTGTGAGTGTTGCATAATTATAGGCACGCTATACACATATGAATGGCCGGCTATTAATGAAGCTCCAACATCGTGTAGGCGGAGTAAACAAGTATGTAAATATATTTTTAAATACATATAAGAACATACATATGTAAATATGTATTTATGCACTTCATTATCAACAATGTTTAAATAAGCAAACTTCATTATTAACTGCAAGCTTTTTTTTTTCAACAATCATGGCATATTTTACGGCGAATGATTGGTAGACACTGTAATGTGGCATTCGTTGACATTTCTGACTACAAATGTCAGCAGATTGACACGTCTGTCCTTCAAGTGCAAATATTTAACGGAAAAGGGGTTCTACTTATTAGTGTGATTTAGGTATAGCAGTTATGGAAAATTTGGTATCGTAATTATTAGCAAATTCTATTGCATACTTATAGGCGCTTTAGCATGATATTTTTCAACAAGCTAAGTCCTTTATTGCAAATTACTTCATTCATTGCAAATATTTCAAAAAAATTGTCTTTGATTATTTATGCTTGAATGACTATTTATGAACAATATTTTTTTTTTTGTTTGTTATCCAAAACTTGAACTGCATGTCAACATGCAAGGTTTTAAATAACATTTGTATTTCGGTATGTATAAAGGGCAAACGATCATAAGTATTACGTGACCTACTGTTAATCGCTGACTATGGTTAAAAAGTTAAAAGTTAAAAACACGTTATATGGAGGCACCAATGAACAACTCGCCGTTGAACCAACCACTGGCCGAACTTTCTTCATCTCTATAAGTCATCATCATCAATTATTAACGGCAATAATACTACTCCAAGGTGCCGTGAAGAGCTGCCGGTATGACGGTCCTTAGCCGGATATAAATCCGGTACCTCAGGGTTTTACCTCGACCGTCGCGGTAATCTGTTTACTTCATACCAGGCACCACCAATTCGGTAGTTCTGGAAAGCAGACAATTGTTCATAGATTCACTATCGATAATTTGGACTACCACCGTTAACCCATTTCATCGGCCATGATTCTACTGACAACCTTGGTACCGACCGCCCTCACGGTAACCCGTATGCTTCTCCTCCAACGATGAACCAGTGACATAGGCACCTATCACTCATCTTCCCATCATCAGCATAAGTTGCTACACCTAGTAACAGTATGTGTGTGTGTCTGACTCGAAAAACACAAACGCTTTAACTTGTATAAATTAGTTTAGTAAGTGGGAGTTTTAGTCGACTCTGGATTGCCTGAGTGTCATCCCAGCCATCGACGACCACTACCCCCCCCCCCCCAATCCCCTATTACAATTTCTGTCTGATATCCACAAGAGCTGGAAACCCACAGAGATGGTGGATACACATCATTAAAAATTACTTCCAGTATTTCCGAGTACTTGTCTGAGGACATATATATTTACATTTGGAGTTTTCTTAGACTCGCTATGTAGAATGTAGGTTCAGGCTCACCTATCACTGCGTTTTTTGGATTGGATTGGACCGGAGTTCCGCTGGGCAAGTGTACTCTTTTTCTGTACACATAGGACAGGAGTCACCTAATTAATCTTGAAGGGTGGAGTGATCGCTTCGGCCGAAAATGGATGACATGCGGTCTAATCAAGTGGAACTCTGATGAGTGAGTGTCCAATGTGATTTCAAACGGTTTCGCTTAATATAATTAAACCCCCGTTCGTGTTGAAGCTGCATGGAAGAGTAAGGAATGGAATCATCACGCCCTTTCATACCAGAGATAAGCGAAAGTTTTTCCGTTCACTGAAATCTCTGAAGAAATCATCCGAGATTGGTCTTTTTTGAAAGTTCCTCATACACAAACTTCACACAAAAAATTTTCTTTAGAAAAATGTTCTAGCAAGTACCCCAAGCTTAAAATAGGATAAGATATGAGAGGTATTTATTATCTTTTCTTAATTGCATTCCAAATTTATGTCACGAATATGGTTTTGAGCGAAAAGTTCAAGTTAACCACGATGAAAAAGTTGTCATACACTTTTTTTTAATTTACTCAAAGAATTTTCGATGAGAACTGCTGATGCCATAAAGAAAGTGCCACAAGCAAGCCACATGCACTATGGGGGTATATATGTAAGTATGTCGACTCTGCACGTGTATGGATACATATGCATTTGTGTGTGTATATGAACTCAAAACTTAGTCAAAATTATTTAGTAAAACGATGAGCATAAAGACTAAATTAAGAAGCAGGAAAAGGGAAGTAGATGGAAATCAAATTTCTAGCGAAAATGCAACGCAATGCAATCAGACTCAGATGGAAACATATGCACACACACACACAGAGTGAAAGAAAGAATGAAACAAGCAAAAATATAATAACGAGTGGGGATAAACCACAAAGTTATGGCGTTACAAGTATTTGGGACAAGCAGCATATGCGACAACAAAGCGAACTGTCGCGTGGGGGGTGGGAGGCATGCGCGCGGTTGGACTTTCGTTTGTAAATATGCAAATTGAATTTTATAAAATGCATTTTAGTGAAACGAAATTGTGCTTTTATAGAAAACTCCATGCAAATTCTAGCTAGTACACATAAATTAGCAGCGAAAGAATATTTGGGGAGAAAAACTAAAAATTATATTAGAATTCAGATTTACGGCAAGCCCTGGAAAATTTATTAAAATCTTAGAAATTTCTGGTAATTTTTTCATTCGCGCACATAACCAGATAAATAGAGTCCGTTTCGAATTTTTTCAGTGAATTGTATAAAAAATATTTAATTTTGAAAACTTAAACTCCTAAGTGAAAATACTTGCGAAGAATACAAATAAATGTCTGCATACTTTCTGGGGCTTAAACGTATCATTTACCATTTAGAGTAAGGCATTCCTATTAGCGTTTACCTTGTTATTTTAATCAACTAAACTTGCGTGCTTATCCAGACAAATATAATTTAGCCAAGTTGCATTTTGTGCAGCATACTTATAGGCACCGAAACCATTTTATCTACCCAGTTGTGTAAAGATACGCCAAACTCAGCGTTTGACATTACAAATAAATTTTGTGCCAGCACAGTCAGACATAAAAGTTTTACTAAAGACTTCGCTGTAAGAAAATGAAAAGAGTTAACCTGGTGAAACAGCTTCTTGCTATTGCTGTTGTTGTTGCATGTTACTCAAATTAATGAGGTAATAGCTTCTTATTTAGCAAAGCGTCTATTGTATACAGGCTCTCGGATATTTTTTATTTCCATTTTTCTTCGCTTTGTCTTTGTTGAAGAGTTTTTACTTTAAATGTATTAACACTTTAGTTGCTGGTATAATGTTGCTGTATCTTGTGTGCTAGCTTAATATTGTGACGATAATTAGCATCACTAAGCTACTACTAAATAAATGCACAACAACAATAAAGCAGCCAATCTTATGTAGAAGGCGACGAAGAGATATCTCACACACACAAATATGTAGCCATCAGCCGAAGTAGTTACCACACATACACACGCATATGGCTATGGCAGAGGCGTGGACTAAAGATATACATGTATATAGCTGGTAACTAACCAAGCATGAGCTACAACTGTTCGCGAAATTACTATACCTTAGCAGAAATGGGTGAATGAGGAAACCGAGAGTATAAAAGCAGCGTAATCTGAGTAATAATTAGACAATTTTGATTTAAGCAAGCTATTGGTTGTGAAGTATAATTGTGAAGTACTACTCCCAAAGTAATCTAAATAAAGATCAGTTGGCAATATTGAATATTGGAGTGATTTATTCAACAGTTTAGCGACTCTAACGTTAGCAGAAGGTTCCCAATAAGCGGAATTTCCCATAAATTCGTTACAATATGAATAGAGGCAGATATTGCATATGTACATATGTATATGCAAAACAAAAGCACAGCCTTAAAATATACACCATCACTGTTATGGAAAATACTGATCAGTGACTGATTTAAGATCTTAAGGTGGGTAGATTGTGCTAAGAATTTAAAATCGAAAGACAATAAGCGTTTTGTGCTGGTTTTATACCTATTCCAGTTTACAGATTTTTAAGCAAATAGAGCTTGTGCTTGAGATGGCATCACATTGAATATTCTCACTAACAATAACAATTCACATAGATTTTCTAAAATGTTCAATGTTTTGTTAAAAACTGGGTGGTGTATTTTTACTGGAAGTTTGTTCTTTAAAATTAAAATTCAATCAAACATAAATTTTGTAAAATTTACATTTGCATTGCTCATACAACTGTGGGGCATACTTTTCGGCGCATTTTTTTTTTTATATAATCAAAAGTTTAAATATGATGATTTGGAAACAGGACAAGTGTTAGTTATTGGCGTTATTGGACTTGTACCATGGGTAACTTACAGAAATCACAGAACTCATTATAATACTGTAACGAATTTTGGGAAATTCCGCTTATTTCCAACCTTCTACTAACGTTCGAATCACTAAACTGTTGAATAAATAACTCCACCACTCAATAATGTAAAATGACCTTTATTAAAGTACTTCACAATAACACTTCTACTTCTCAACAGATAGCGTGCTAAATCAAACTGATTCTGATTTTCAGCTTTACCTCCTTTTATACTTTCAGTTATAGATATATGCATGTGTTTGTGCGTTTCTCCCTGCTGCGTGTATGTACATATGTGTAGACATAATGATTGATTCGTTTATGTAGATACAAGTGACTGCTTGTTTTATTGTTGTTGTGGCTTAATTTAATTAGTATCATATTAGTGCTGTGAGTATCACTTAGTATCACTAATATTCGTTACAATACTATTTGCTAAGTACTGACTATTAAATTTTCAGTCAGATAATATCAGTTAGGTCAAGCCATGTATTTTATTTATTTATTTATTTAATTTAATTTCAAAAATAGTCTAATGTTCTTACAGACTACTTGAGTTTAAACTTAAAAATACAGACCTTAGCAATACAATCAAAAAATTATTACACTCAACAAAGATTTGAAGGTGGTCTTTGGCAAAGAAAAGTCAATGGCCAAAGAATTTGAGATAGTATTGAACTCCCTCAGTGCTCTAAAAATGGGATCGTGAGAGGCATAGAGGGTCCGGGCGCAATCAATATAAAACATATCCCAATTTCGAAGAGATATAGGGGGTATATGGAGACAAATACTCTCGAGTAAACGTGGTGAATCAATCACAGCATTAATAATAAATAAAAATAAATGTAAGGCGCGATAACCTCCGAAGAGATCTAAGGCCGAGCTTCTCTTCCAATTTGCAGCACGCTACAATCACACCAGGGTGGTCGCCGAGCATTAATAATATCATAGACAAAAGTAAGAGAAAGAATGGTCCTCCTACTTTGGAGTGAGTGAAGGCTAATGAGTGCAAATCTGGCATTATAAAAGGGAATCGGCTCAGAAAAGTTCAGAGACCGCAGGCCAAACCATAAAAAGACTTTTTGGACTCGCTCGAGCCTTTTGATATGGAAGTCATGATAAGGCCTCCAGATAAAGCAAGCATATTCCAACTTAGAGCGTACGAGAGACGTAAACAGCAACTTAAGAGTATAAGGATCTGTTAAGTCAGAGCTAAATCGCCGAATAAAAGCCAAAACCGAGTAGGATTTAGCAATTATCGAGGTTATGTGAGTGGTAAACGAAAACTGCGAGTCGAAAACTACGCCTAAGTCAGAAATCTCAGTACGTGTGGACAGACGAGAGCCGTCAGTATAATATGAAGTGGGAATTGTGCCACGAGACTTAGAGAAGTTTACGTGAAAGCACTTACCAATATTTAAAGGCAGATTATTATTACGGCACCAATCAGCAACGTTGTTCAGATCAGACTGAATATTTTCTGAATCAGAAGGAGTAGAAACAGTTGTAAACACCTTCAGATCATTAGCGAAAGCAGGCTGAAATGTCATTAATACAAATTACAAAAAGCAGCGGCCCCAAAATGCTGTCTTGGGGTATTCCTGAGGATGCAATAAAAGGCTTGGCGTGAGTATTGTCAACAACAACTACACATTTGCGTGAGTGAAGGTAGGACTTAATCTAAGACAAAAATATAGAGTGAAAGCCCAATCTGGCTAGTTTGGATATCAAGATTTGATGACTGACTTTATCAAATGCTTTGGAGAAATCCGTATAAACCGTGTCGACTTGAAGACGGCTGTTCAAGGCTGCAAGGCAAAATTCAGAAAAAATTGCTAAGTTTGTAACCGTGGATCTACCAGGCATGAAGCCATGTTGACTATCACTAATTAATTGTTTGACATCAAAACTAATTTTTTGTTTTACAACATACTCAAAAAGTTTAGAGATAGTAGATAATTTTGCAATTGGTCTATAGTTGGCAACATTTTTTATATTACCACTTTTAAAAATGGGGGATATGAAGGTTATCTTCCAAGCATCAATGAACTCACCACACTCGAGAGATTTGTTGAAGATTAAAAGAAGCGGGGTGGCTAGAATCAGACAATTTTTAAAGATATAAGACGATAAGCCGTCAATATCTGTCTGAGAAGATGACTTGAGGTTCCGGATTCAATCAACAATGTCATCTAGAGAAAGAGTAAGAGCAACGAAGTTGATGGGAGAGTCTACCATTGAGGAGGACTCAGGAACACTAACTGGCTGAGTAACAAAATTGGAGTGAAAAAAGTCTGCAAAAAGGTTAGCCGACTCCATAGGTGAAGAGGTATGAAACCCACTATAAAAAAACTGACGAGGGAATACTCGAGGTAGCTTTCTTGGATTTTACATAATTCCAAAAAGCTTTAGGGTTATCTTTGATACAAGATTCGAAGTTTCGGGTGAAATTAATATGTGTCAAAAATAAAAACAAATGATCCAACTTTCGAACCTATAATAAGAAATTTGATACTAATAAATTGGTCTCAAAAATATATAGTTGGTTTGAGATCGCGGGTACCATGCCAAGATATAAAAATGGAATTTATACAAAATGTGGTAAATGTTCAAATTACCAGTTACAAAAAAGGTAAAAGACTTAAAAAAGCTTCCAACTACAAAAAACTAATCATAGTTCCGCCGTGATGTGATGGTAGCGTGCTCCGCCATCCACATAGAAGATCCTGGGTTCACGCCCCGAGTAAAGCAACATCAAATTTTAGAAACAAGTTTTTTCAATTAGAAGAAAATTTCTCTAAGCGGGGTCGCCTCTCGGCAGTGTTCGGTAAGCACTCCGAGCGTATTTCTGGCATCAAAAGCTCTCAGTGAAAACGCATCTGCCTCGCAGATGCCGTTAGGAGTCGGCATAAAACAAGTAGGTCCCGTTCCGCCAATTTGTAGGAAAAATTAAGAGGAGCACGACGCAAATTGGGAGAGAAGCGCGGCCTAAAATCTATTTGGAGGTTATCGCGCCTTACATTTTTTTTTTAGTTCCAATAAATTGCCAGTTTTGAAAAAATCAGAGTTCTAAAATGTTACTGGATTCAGAAAAGGAACTAATTCTGAAAGAGTAACCAGTATCAAACAGGAAACAAGAATCTAAATGGTCCCAAGCAAGTAACCGGCTCGAAGCTAGTTCTACAAAGATAACCAGTTCCAAAAGAACTAACCGGCTGCAATAAAGTACCCGGTTATCCAAAAGTCAAAGCTTTCAATATATAACAGTTTAAAAAAAAAACAGTGCTAAACATATAACCAGTTCCAAAAAGTAACACCCACGTGCACAATATGTACACCTAAAAATAATTTTAACGCACGCAATCGTATGCCCTTCGCCTCAGACCTACTGAATGAAAAACTCGAAAAACATTAATAGTATTTTATATCGCAATATTGCTTTTACTAAACTGTTAGTTAAACGTTGCCGTAGAAACTGCGTAAATAACATAATTTTCATTAACAGCAACAAAGAGTGTGCAAATCAAAATGAAATATTTTCTATCCAATCCATCAACCAAGGAATAAACATACTTGCTAAAACGTGTAGCTATAGTTCGAAGTGTATTGGCTGCTATTGTGAGCTCTTAGTTTTGGTGCCATAAAGGACTAAAGAATGCAAAGCAACCATCGTGAATAACAACCAAAATAACTGGTTGTCTTTGCTATAACAAAAACATCCCCCTATTTAGAGCGCACGTCGCAACCGGAAACTGTACCGATTCGTAGTCAAATTGCTCCGAATGATTTAGGCAAGACCAACAAGGGTGGGAAAAATGGTTGGCATTTTGAATGAGCCTTTCGAAGTTGATGCATCGAGTTCAATCCTGATATAAATTAGTGTAACTATAAATTCTGTTAAAGTTGATATCGAATTATAGCTTAATAAACATTTGCGAAAATTGAAAAAACCTGATTTAGTCGCTTTTTAATAATCGGGTAGAACGCGAAGCATACTTTAAGGGGTTGTAACCGGTTTAACAAACAACACTATGAGAAAACGTATTCAAAACTCAAAAGAACATTGGAAGGATGTATAGACTAAAATAATGACATCTTGAATTTAAAAAAACACAGTGCAAAATAAATATCAATATCTAGAAAAATTAAATATAATGAATTAATATTATAACAGCCAAACTTTTTTCGGGGGGCGAATCCGTTCCATAAATGTGTTCTGAAGCATTTCGACGGTAGCTATTCCGACACTTGAACCCGACACCTATGGTTTGGTAGGCTAAGTAGCACACTACCTCTGTACCAGGCTGATTTGCTACAAGTTAGAAAAGAGAAAAAATGCATGCAAGCCAGGCTTCAATGTAATTTTTAATTTCAACTTTGCTTAAGGCATTCATTCCCTATTTAAACAAGTAAGGAAAGCTAAGTTCGGGTGTAACCGAACACTAAATACTCAGCTGAGAGCTATGGAGACAAAATAAGGGAAAATCACCATGTAGGAAAATGAACCTAGGGTAACCCTGGAATGTGTTTGATTGACATGTGTATCAAATGGAAGGTATTAAAGAATATTTTAAGAGGGAGTGGGCCTTAGTTCTATAGGTGAATGCATTTTCGAGATATCGCCATAAAGGTGGACCAGGGATTACTCTAGAATGCGTTTATACGATATGGGTATCAAATTAAAGGTATTAATGAGGGTTTTAAAAGGAGTGGTGGTAGTTGTATGGGTGGTCGCCTTCTCGAGATATCGGCATATAGGTGGACCAGTGGTGACTCTAGAACGCGTTTGTACAATATGGGTATCAAACGAAAGGTGTTAATGAGTATTTTAAAAGGGCGTGGGGCTTAGTTCTATAGGTGGACGCCTTTTCGAGATATCGCCATAAAGGTGGACCAGGGGTGACTCTAGAACGTGTTTGTACGATATGGGTATCAAATTAAAGGTATTAATGAGGGTTTTAAAAGGGAGTGGCCCTTAGTTGTATATGTGAAGGCGTTTTCGAGATATCGACCAAAATGTGGACCAGGGTGATCCAGAACATCATCTGTCGGGTACCGCTAATTTAGTTATATATGTAATACCACGTACAGTATTCCCTCCAAGATTCCAAGTGCTTTTGATTTCGCCCTGCAAAACTTTTTAATTTTCTTCTACTTAATATGGTAGGTGTCACACCCATTTTACCAAGTTTTTTTCTAAAGTTATATTTTGCGTCAATAGACCAATACAATTACCATGTTTCATTCCTTTTTTCGTATTTGGTATATAATTATGGCATTTTTTTCATTTTTCGTAATTTTCGATATCGAAAAAGTGGGCGTGGTCATAGTCGGATTTCGGCCATTTTTTACACCAATACAAAGTGAGTTCAGATAAGTACGTGAACTGAGAAGTTATCGTGTTAAAGGCCGAGCGGAAGGACAGACGGTCGACTATGTATAAAAACTGGGCGTGGCTTCAACCGATTTCGCCCTTTTTCACAGAAAACAGTTATCGTCCTAGGAGCTAAGCCTCTACCAAATTTCACAAGGATTGGTTAATTTTTGTTCAACTTATGGCATTAAAAGCATCCTAGACAAATTAAATGAAAAAGGGCGGAGCCACGCCCATTTTGAAATTTTCTTTTATTTTTGTATTTTGTTGCACCATATCATTACTGGAGTTGAATGTTGGCATAATTTACTTATATGCTGTAAAGATATTAACTTTTCTTTTAAAATTTGAATTTAAAAAAAAATTTTTTTAAAAAATGGGCGTGGTCGTTCTCCCATTTTGCTAATTTTTATCAAGCAGACATAAAGAAATAAGAGTAACGTTCCTGCCAAATTTCATCATGATATCTTCAACGACTTCCAAATTACAGCTTGCAAAACTTCTAAGTTACCTTCTTTTAAAAGTGGGCGGTGCCACGCCCATTGTCCAAAATTTTACTATTTTTCTATTCTGCGTCATAAGTTCAACTCACCTACCAAGTTTCATCGCTTAATCCGTATTTGGTAATGAATTATCGCACTTTTTCGGTTTTTCGAAATTTTCGATATCGAAAAAGTGGGCGTGGTTATAGTCCGATATCGTTCATTTTAAATAGCGATCTGAGATGAGTGCTCAGAAACCTACATACCAAATTTCATCAAGATACGTCAAAATTTACTCAAGTTATCGTGTTAACGGACGGACGGACGGACGGACGGACATGGCTCAATGAAATATTTTTTCGATCCTGATTATTTTGATATATGGAAGTCTATATCTATCTCGATTCCTTTATACCTGTACAACCAACCGTTATGCAATCAAAGTTAATATACTCTGTGAGCTCTGCTCAACTGAGCATAAAAATAAGCTAATGCATTAAAGGGAAAAGAATCACACTGACGATATACATACAAACATGCAAATGGACACATGTTTATATGCACATACATATCTACGAACTGAATGTCACTTAAATTTGAAAGTTTGCTTTTAGATCAAAAAACTTCGCAGAACTCTTGTTATTCTTGTTATTCTTTTACCTGTATAAACATTTGAACAAAATGTATATCAATACAAGTAAGAACGGGACTGTCTTCGGCTGTGCCGAAGACTTCATACCTTTCATGAATGGGGCTGAACAATAATCTTATCCCGTTCGTAATCTCCGAATAATCGGATGTATAAGATAAGAAATATATAGTGAACAGATCTACATACCTTAAAGATTTTTAAGATAAATATAAAATAAAAAACGGGTAGGTACTTTGTGTGAGGATGCAAAGTTTCAGGTTTTTTGTGGTCTGCGTGTAAAAACTATGACTACGAATCACGTATTTCAAAAATATATGACGACAACGTAACTATTTGATGAAATTTGATGAATTTTGAAGATTCTAGCCGTAAAAAAGGGGTCAAAATGACAGTTTATATGAAGTATATAATATATATACCACCGATCTCTATGATTTTTTCAGACAACAATATATGCTATATACGTAAGCATTTTGTGAAATTTGAAGCTTCTAACTGTTAAAACGGGGCAGAAATTGCGCAAAGTTTCTTATCTGAACAATCGGTTGTATGAGATATATACTATGTGTACCACCGATCTCAATGATTTTTTCAGACATCAATATATGCTATACACGTAAGCAGTTGGTGAAATTTGAAGCTTCTAGCTGTTAAAATGGGGCCGAAATCGTAAAAAAAATATATATATACTATATATATATACTATATATACTATATATATATACTATATATACCATCATATATATATTATATATATCACCGATCTCTATGATTTTTTGACACAACAATACATACTATATACGTAAGCAATCGTTGAAATTTGAAGCTTATAACTGTTAAAATGGGGAAGAAATTGCGCAAAGTTTCTTATCTGAACAATCGGTTGTATGGGATATATACTATATATACCACCGGTATCTATGATTTTCTCAGACAACAATATATGCTATACACGTAAGCATTTGGTGAAATTTGAACATATCTAAACGATTTTTAAGATAAATATAAAATAAAAAATAGGTAGGTAATCTGTGTGAGGATGCAAAGCTTCACGTTTTTTGTGGTCTGCATGTAAAAACTATGGCTACGAATCACGTATTTCAAAAATATATGACGTAAACGTAACTATTTGAAGAAAATTTGATGAATCTTGAAGCTTCTAGCCGTAAAAAAGGGGTCAATATGACAGTTTATATGAAGTATATAATATATATACCACCGATCTCTATGATTTTTTCAGACAACAATATATGCTATATTCGAAAGCATTTTGTGAAATTTGAAGCTTCTAACTGTTAAAACGGGGCAGAAATTGCGCAAAGTTTCTTATCTGAACAATCGGTTGTATGAGATATATACTATGTATATCACCGATCTCAATGATTTTTTCAGACATCAATATATGCTATACACGTAAGCAGTTGGTGAAATTTGAAGCTTCTAGCTGTTAAAATGGGGTAGAAATTGCGAAAAGTTTCTTATCTGAACAATCGGTTGTATGAGATATATACTATATATAGAACCGATCTCTATGATTTTTTCAGACAACAATATATGCTATATACCTAAGCAATCAGTGAAATTTGAAGCTTATAGCTGTTAAAATGGGGTAGAAATTGCGAAAAGTTTCTTATCTGAACAATCGGTTGTATGAGATGTATACTATATATACAACCGATCTCTATGATTTTTTCAGACAACAATATATGCTATATACGTAAGCAATCGGTGAAATTTGAAGCTTATAGCTGTTAAAATGGGGTAGAAATTGCGAAAAGTTTCTTATCTGAACAATCGGTTGTATGAGATATATACTATATATACAACCGATCTCTATGATTTTTTCAGACAACAATATATGCTATATAAGTAAATATTCGGTGAAATTTGAAGCTTCTAGCTGTTAAAATAGGGCTAAAATTTGCGAAAATATATATATATATACTATATATATATACTATATATACCACCATATATATACTATATATACCACCATATATATACTATATATACGACCGGTCTCATAAATTTTTTCAGGCAACAATATGTTCAATATACGAAAGTATATGGTGAAGTTTGAAGCTTCAATCTGTTAAATTGGGTAAGATATTACAAAAATCCTCTTTTTCTGAAAAATCGGTTGCATGGAGGATATATGCTATAGTGGTCCGATCCGGTCGGTTCCGACAAATGTCTAATCGGACACCCAAATACACCTGCTCACCAAATTTTATCAAGATATCTCAAAAATTGAGGGACTAGTTTGCATACAAACAGACAGACGGACAGACGGACAGACGGACATGGCTAAAACAACTCAGCTCTTCAACCTGATTATTTCAGTATACTTAATGGTGGGTCTATCTATTTTCCTTTAAGGACTTACAATTTTCGGTTTCGTGACGAAATTAATATACCATTTCATTTTCATGAAAGGTATAAAAATAGGTAGGTAATCTGTGTGAGGATGCAAAGCTTCACGTTTTTTGTGGTCTGCATGTAAAAACTATGGCTACGAATCACGTATTTCAAAAATATATGACGTAAACGTAACTATTTGAAGAAAATTTGATGAATCTTGAAGCTTCTAGCCGTAAAAAAGGGGTCAATATGACAGTTTATATGAAGTATATAATATATATACCACCGACCTCTATGATTTTTTCAGACAACAATATATGCTATATACGAAAGCATTTTGTGAAATTTGAAGCTTCTAACTGTTAAAACGGGGCAGAAATTGCGCAAAGTTTCTTATCTGAACAATCGGTTGTATGGGATATATACTATATATACCACCGGTATCTATGATTTTCTCAGACAACAATATATGCTATACACGTAAGCATTTGGTGAAATTTGAACATATCTAAACGATTTTTAAGATAAATATAAAATAGAAAATAGGTAGGTAATCTGTGTGACGATGCAAAGCTTCACGTTTTTTGTGGTCTGCATGTAAAAACTATGGCTACGAATCACGTATTTCAAAAATATATGACGTAAACGTAACTATTTGATGAAATTTGATGAATCTTGAAGCTTCTAGCCGTAAAAAAGGGGTCAATATGACAGTTTATATGAAGTATATAATATATATACCACCGATCTCTATGATTTTTTCAGACAACAATATATGCTATATACGAAAGCATTTTGTGAAATTTGAAGCTTCTAACTATTAAAACGGGGCAGAAATTGCGCAAAGTTTCTTATCTGAACAATCGGTTGTATGAGATATATACTATGTATATCACCGATCTCAATGATTTTTTCAGACATCAATATATGCTATACACGTAAGCAGTTGGTGAAATTTGAAGCTTCTAGCTGTTAAAATGGGGTAGAAATTGCGAAAAGTTTCTTATCTGAACAATCGGTTTTATGAGATATATACTATATATAGAACCGATCTCTATGATTTTTTCAGACAACAATATATGCTATATACGTAAGCAATCAGTGAAATTTGAAGCTTATAGCTGTTAAAATGGGGTAGAAATTGCGAAAAGTTTCTTATCTGAACAATCGGTTGTATGAGATATATACTATATATACAACCGATCTCTATGATTTTTTCAGACAACAATATATGCTATATACGTAAGCAATCGGTGAAATTTGAAGCTTATAGCTGTTAAAATGGAGTAGAAATTGCGAAAAGTTTCTTATCTGAACAATCGGTTGTATGAGATATATACTATATATACAACCGATCTCTATGATTTTTTCAGACAACAATATATGCTATATAAGTAAATATTCGGTGAAATTTGAAGCTTATAGCTGTTAAAATGGGGCTAAAATTTGCGAAAATATATATATATATACTATATATATACTATATATACCACCATATATATACTATATATACCACCGATTTTTATGATTTTTTCAGACAACAATATATGCTATATACGTAAGCATTCGCTGAAATTTGAAGCCTCTAGCTCTTAAAATAGGGCAGTAATTACGAAAAGTTCCTTATCTGAACAATCGGTTGTGGGGGATATATACTATATATACGACCGATCTCATAAATTTTTTCAGGCAACAATATGTTCAATATACGAAAGTATATGGTGAAGTTTGAAGCTTCAATCTGTTAAATTGGGTAAGATATTACAAAAATCCTCTTTTTCTGAAAAATCGGTTGTATGGAGGATATATGCTATAGTGGTCCGATCCGGTCGGTTCCGACAAATGTCTAATCGGACACCCAAATACACCTGCTCACCAAATACACCTGCTCATCAAAAATTGAGGGACTAGTTTGCATACAAACAGACAGACGGACAGACGGACAGACGGACATGGCTAAAACAACTCAGCTCTTCAACCTGATTATTTCGGTATACTTAATGGTGGGTCTATCTATTTTCCTTTAAGGACTTACAATTTTCGGTTTCGTGACGAAATTAATATACCATTTCATTTTCATGAAAGGTATAAAAATAGGTAGGTAATCTGTGTGAGGATGCAAAGCTTCACGTTTTTTGTGGTCTGCATGTAAAAACTATGGCTACGAATCACGTATTTCAAAAATATATGACGTAAACGTAACTATTTGATGAAATTTGATGAATCTTGAAGCTTCTAGCCGTAAAAAAGGGGTCAATATGACAGTTTATATGAAGTATATAATATATATACCACCGATCTCTATGATTTTTTCAGACAACAATATATGCTATATACGAAAGCATTTTGTGAAATTTGAAGCTTCTAACTGTTAAAACGGGGCAGAAATTGCGCAAAGTTTCTTATCTGAACAATCGGTTGTATGAGATATATACTATGTATATCACCGATCTCAATGATTTTTTCAGACATCAATATATGCTATACACGTAAGCAGTTGGTGAAATTTGAAGCTTCTAGCTGTTAAAATGGGGTAGAAATTGCGAAAAGTTTCTTATCTGAACAATCGGTTTTATGAGATATATACTATATATAGAACCGATCTCTATGATTTTTTCAGACAACAATATATGCTATATACGTAAGCAATCAGTGAAATTTGAAGCTTATAGCTGTTAAAATGGGGTAGAAATTGCGAAAAGTTTCTTATCTGAACAATCGGTTGTATGAGATATATACTATATATACAACCGATCTCTATGATTTTTTCAGACAACAATATATGCTATATACGTAAGCAATCGGTGAAATTTGAAGCTTATAGCTGTTAAAATGGAGTAGAAATTGCGAAAAGTTTCTTATCTGAACAATCGGTTGTATGAGATATATACTATATATACAACCGATCTCTATGATTTTTTCAGACAACAATATATGCTATATAAGTAAATATTCGGTGAAATTTGAAGCTTCTAGCTGTTAAAATGGGGCTAAAATTTGCGAAAATATATATATATATACTATATATATATACTATATATACCACCATATATATACTATATATACCACTGATCTTTATGATTTTTTCAGACAACAATATATGCTATATACGTAAGCATTCGCTGAAATTTGAAGCCTCTAGCTCTTAAAATAGGGCAGTAATTACGAAAAGTTCCTTATCTGAACAATCGGTTGTGGGGGATATATACTATATATACGACCGATCTCATAAATTTTTTCAGGCAACAATATGTTCAATATACGAAAGTATATGGTGAAGTTTGAAGCTTCAATCTGTTAAATTGGGTAAGATATTACAAAAATCCTCTTTTTCTGAAAAATCGGTTGTATGGAGGATATATGCTATAGTGGTCCGATCCGGTCGGTTCCGACAAATGTCTAATCGGACACCCAAATACACCTGCTCACCAAATTTTATCAAGATATCTCAAAAATTGAGGGACTAGTTTGCATACAAACAGACAGACGGACAGACGGACAGACGGACAGACGGACATGGCTAAAACAACTCAGCTCTTCAACCTGATTATTTCGGTATACTTAATGGTGGGTCTATCTATTTTCCTTTAAGGACTTACAATTTTCGGTTTCGTGACGAAATTAATATACCATTTCATTTTCATGAAAGGTATAAAAATAGCACCCTTGGGGGATAAAACTATGTAAATGCGTCACACTTGTAAACATAAAATAACCTCAGCGCATACATACATAAATACAGCCACAAATATGCATGTTTTTATACTCAGCTGAGCAGAGCTCACAGAGTATATCAAGTTTGATTGGATAACGGTTGGTTGTACAAGTATAAAGGAATCGAGATAGATATAGACTTATATCAAAATCATCAGGATCGAAAAAAAATTTGATTGAGCCATGTCCATCCGTCCGTCCGATAACGCGATAACTTGAGTAAAATTTGACGTATCTTGATGAAATTTGGTATGTAGGTTCTTGGGCACTCATCTCAGATCGCTATTTAAAATGAACGATATCGGACTATAACCACGCCCACTTTTTCGATATCGAAAATTTCGAAAAACCGAAAAAGTGCGATAATCCATTACCAAAGACAGACAAAGCAATGAAACTTGGTAGGTGAGTTGAACTTATGACACAGAATAGAAAATTAGTAAAATTTTGGACAATGGGTGTGGCACCGCCCACTTTTAAAAGAAGGTAATTAAAAAATTTTGCAAGCTGTAATTTGGCAATCGTTGAAGATATCATTATGAAATTTGGCAGGAACGTTACTCCTATTACTATATGTACGCTTAATAAAAATTAGCAAAATCGGAGAAGGACCCCGCCCACTTTAAAAAAAAAATTTTTTTAAAGTAAAATTTTAACAAAAAATTGAATATCTTTACTGCATATAAGTAAATTATGTCAACATTCAACTCCAGTAATGATATGGTGCAACAAAATACAAAAATAAAAGAAAATTTCAAAATGGGCGGGGCTCCGCCCTGTTAAAATGGGCGAACTCGGTTGAAGCCACGCCCAGTTTTTATATGCAGTCGTCCGTCCGTCCTTACGCATGGCCGTTAACACGATAACTTGAGCAAAAATCGACATATCTTTACTGAACTTATTTCACGTACTTATCTGAACTCACTTTATTTTGGTATAAGAAATGAACGAAATCCAACTATGACCACGCCCACTTTTTCAATATCGAAAAATGCCATAATTCTATACCAATTACGAAAAAAGGGATGAGACATGGTAATTGGATAGGTTTATTGACGCGAAATAAACTTTAGAAAAAACTTTGTAAAATGGGTGTGACACCTACCATATTAAGTAGAAGAAAATGAAAAAGTTCTGCAGGGCGAAATAAAAAACCCTTGAAATATTGGCAAGTATTTCATATATAAATAAATTAGCGGTAACCAACAGATGATGTTCTGGGTCACCCTGGTCCACATTTTGACCGATATCTGGAAAACGCCTTCACATATATAACTACCACCACTCCCTTTTAAAACTCTCATTAATACCTTTCATTTGATACCCATATCGTACAAACAAAGTCTAGAGTCACCTCCGGTCCACCTTTATAGCGATAACTCGAAAAGGCGTCCACCTATAGAACTAAGGCCCACTCCTTTTTAAACTACTCATTAACACCTTTCGTTTGATACCCATATTGTACAAGCGCCACCACCTTTATGGCGATATCTCGAAAAGGCGACCACTTATTGAACTAAGCCCACGCTCTTTTAAAATACTCATTAACACCTTTCATTTGATACCCATACCGTACAAACAAATTCTAGAGTCACCCCTGGTCCACCTTTATGGCGATATTTCGAAAAGGCGTCCACTTATTGAACTAAGTCCACGCTCTTTTAAAATACTCATTAACACCTTTCATTTGATACCCATACCGTACAAACAAATTCTAGATTCCGCCCTGGTTCACCTTTATGGCGATATTCCTAAATGGCTTCCACCCATAGATCTATGGCCCACTCCCTCATGAAATACTTTTTAATGCCTTTCATTTGATACACATGTCATACAAGCACATTCCAGGGTTTCCCTGGTTATTTTCCCTTATGTTGTCAGCATAGCTCTCAACTGAGTATGTAATGTTCTGTTACACCCGAACTTAACCTTCCTTACTTGTTTTTTTTTTTTTTTTCAATTCACATATGCTCAGTACAGTAAGTGAGGGCAGTAAAAAGAAGAGTAAAAAGTAAACAATGCGACCAGACATAACAGGAAAACCGGAAAACCATTACATGTAACATACTTAAGGGCTACAGGCATTTTTGTGATAACAATGGCAAAATATTTACAAAAACAACAAAGCGACCTTCAAACTTATGTAAGCAAGAGCAGCAATGATGTGACATTTGAAAACGAAGTGGTCGGGGTCATTTGGGGGCTCTTTTCTGGATGGTTTTCGGGATCCGTCCGGGATCTCGTCGGGGTCATTTGGGGACTTTTTCGGGATCATTTGGGGGCTCTCCCGGCATCATTTCTGGATTGTTTTCGGGATCCGTCCGGGATCCCATCAGGGACCTTTCCGGCATCATTTCTGGATGGTTTGCTTGATCCATCAGGGTCATTTCGGGACCATTTTGGGATCATTTGGGGACCCTTCCGAGATCATTTCTGGATCCGTCCGGGATGCTGTAGGAGCCATTTCGGGGGTTTTTGTTACTTTTCCGGGATAGTTTTTGGACCCTTCCGGGATGATTTCTGGATCTGTGCGGGATCCCATCTGGGTCATTTCCGGACTATTTCGGGATCATTTTTGGATCCTTCCGGAATCATTTCTGTATGGTTTTCGCGATCCGTCGTGGATCCCCTCGGAGCCATTTCGGAACTTTTTCTGGAGTATGCCGTGATAATTTAGGGACCCTTCCTGGATATTTTCTGGATGGTTTTTGAGATCCGCCCGGGAGCCCGTCAGGGTCATTTCGGAATCTTTTCGGGATCATTTTGGAACACCTTCAGGGATCATTTCTCTGTGGTTCTCTGGATACGTCTAGAATCGTGTCGTTGTCATTTCGGGTTTTTTGGGACTATTCCGGGAACTTTTGGAGACCCTTCCGGGGCATTTCTGGATGGTTTTCGGGATCCGTCCGCGATAGCGTGGGGGTCATTTCGTAGCTTTTTCTGGATAATTTCGGGATCATTTGGGATCCTATCAGGTTATCAGCTCATTTAGTTCTTTTTTTTACTCAATTACAAAAATAAAATGCATTAGACAGAAAACAAAATTTTAAACAGATAACTTGATAAGCAGGCTAACGCCAATAGCCCATATATTTAAATTTCTCCTTGCGGACGGGGCCGCGGGTAAAGGCTAGTATATATATATGTAAGTAAAAGTGGTATAGAAATTTGCAAAATTTGCAAACTTTAACAAAAAATAACTTTTAAACTATAAGTTTGAGCACTTTAAAATATACATACATATTTGCGATCGGAAGAACTCCGTCTTTCATTTGATATCAAGTTCCACCCCCGAACTCGGGGGTGCTAAACTAAATCGCTGCCACCTAATTTTGTATATAAACGTTTTTTGTTCTGCTGAACTTGCTCTGCTAACTTCGACTGCGGAAAGTTCATAATTGCATCAACTTTCTCAGCAATGGGCTGACTGCCTTCAGCAGACACTAAGTGGCCGAAAAATGTTACTTTGTCTTGTGCACAATGAAATTTCGCACCATTGCTGTTGGACCGTATGACTGAAGGCGGTTAAACAATTGCTCAAGATGTAATAAGTATTGCTTAGAGGATTCAGCAACAAATAAGAAGTACATGTCCTACAATCTATTCATACATGATTGAATCTTACAGTCGTGAACAAAGTTTGGTCTCACAGCAAAAGAAATTTACATGCGTCACCCTTTTATTACATAAAGTCAGAAATATTTATTTACTCGTAATCATTCAAATTTATTTCTACATAAAACAAGAAAAAAATATAAATATTTACACTGCTGCGTGGAATATCTCCATATCTTAATCGCTGTTTGTAAAACGCTGTATCTCAAAAGAATTCTAAATTCGGCGTTCAGTCGATTTGGGGTGATATTCCACTTAACAGTCATCATTTATAACAACACCCTTGGATACTAAATAGCCGCGAACCTCTTCATTTGTTAAATCTGTAAATATAGACGGAAAACGGCCGCTTTCACCACCACGGGATACCAACGCACAAAGCTGTCCTCCCACAAGGCCCCCTGCTCCATGATCTCTATAATACGGATTCTGGCCAGGCCGTCCAGCACACATGATTGTATCTGCGAAATATTTCCCGTGGTGTTTCCAAAGAGTCCTGCATTTCTCTTTGTCCATTGTACGAAGGTCAGCAGTTTGAAGATGATTACTGGTTATCATACTACCTACTTCTGTTGAACCCCATCCACTAACCTTCAGATGAGTGCCCTCATCATCTAAGGCACCTTTCGGACAAATAGATATTGATTTTATTGCTTCAGTCGATGAAAAGGGTGATTCCACTGTAACTACCGCTATATCCATGTATCCTTGTTCATAATTAAATTGCTTATGAGCACGTATTTTGTGCACTTCGCGTTGTTGTACTCTTTCTGTGTGTATTTCACTTAAATCGTCTACACCAGCTAGAACGATGAATTCCTCCTTTAGTCGATATACTACGCATTGCGCAGATGTTACCACCAAATCCATACTGACTAAGGCGCCAACGCATTTATACCTGTACCCCCTTTTAAATAAAATTGCTACCGTGTGTGGGGTCTGCTCTATTGCTATTTCGTTGCCATTTAAAACGCGAAGTTGCGCATTCGTATGGGTAAAATGGCAACTAAGAACGAAAGACAGGATCGCAAAAAAAATGCCTGAATCCATTTTACTTTAAGACTTATTGCACTACTTTTTAGGTATAAAGTATGATACATTTTCTGGGCGCTATTTATACCAAATTGTGTCGTGTAAATAAAAAATAATCAAACACTTTTTCTTCTAGATTCTAGGAATTCGACATAACGAAAACAATTTAAATTAAAGCTATACAAAGAACATATTTTTTTTAATTAGTTGAACAAACAGATATTGCCCTTTTTATACATGCATATTCTAGCGAAATGAAATGAGCCCCGCCTTAAACAAATATTTTGCTTTACCTTTGCCAAAGAAAATTTCCTAACAACTGTTTGTTTATATATGTACTCGCAGAGTTGAATTATGTTATTAATTTAAAACGTGTGCCTACAACTTTATCTTTAATGAGTAAATACAAAAAGACAATGGGTGAACATAATGAATTTTATCTATTTCAAAACTGCTTAATATGTTCTATTGTGTACTGCCACAAAACCATAGTTAGGATGAGCTCAGCCTTGAACAAATAATTTGATTTACTTTTGCCAAAGGAAATTTCCAAGCAATTGTTTGTTTATATATGTACTCGCAGAGTTGAATTGCGTTATTAATTTAAAACGTGTACCTCCAACTTCATCTTTAATGAGTAAATACAAAAAGACAATGGGTGAACATAATGAATTTTATCTATTTCAAAACTGCTTAATATGTTCTATTGTGTACTGCCACGAAACCATAGTTAGGATAAGCTCAGCCTTGAACAAATATTTTGATTTACTTTTGCCAAAGGAAATTTCCAAGCAATTTTTTGTTTATATATGTACCCGCAGAGTTCAATTGCGTTACTAATTTATAATGTGTACCTACAACTCCATTTTAATGAGTAAATACAAAAAGACAATGGGTGAACTTAATGTATTTTATCTGTTTCAAAACTGCTTAATATGTTCTATTGTGTACTACCACAAAACCATTGTTAGGATGAGCTCAGCCTTGAACAAATATTTTGATTTACTTTTGCCAAAGGAAATTTCCAAGCAATTGTTTGTTTATAAATGCACTCGCAGAGTTGAATTGCGTTATTAATTTAAAACGTGTACCTTCAACTTCATCTTTAATGAGTAAATACAAAAAGACAATGGGTGAACTTAATGAATTTTATCTATTTCAAAACTGCTTAGTATGTTCTATTGTGTACTGCCACAAAACCATAGTTAGAACGAGCTCAGCCTTGAACAAATATTTTGATTTACTTTTGCCAAAGGAAATTTCCAAGCAATTGTTTGTTTATATATGCACTCGCAGAGTTGAATTGCGTTATTAATTTAAAACGTGTACCTTCAACTTCATCTTTGATGAGTAAAAACAAAAAGACAATGGGTGAACTTAATGAATTTTATCTATTTCAAAACTTCTTAGTATGTTCTATTGTGTACTGCCACAAAACAATAGTTAGGATGAGCTCAGCCTTGAACAAATATTTTGATTTACTTTTGCCAAAGGAAATTCCCAAGCAATTGTTTGTTTATATATGTACTCGCAGAGTTGAATTGCGTTATTAATTACAACTTCATCTTTAATTAGTAAATACAAAGAGACAATGGGTGAACTTAATGTATTTTATCTGTTTCAAAACTGCTTGATATGTTCTATTGTGTACTGCCACAAACCAAAGTTAGGATGAGCTCAGCCTTGAACAAATAATTTGATTTACTTTTGCCAAAGGAAATTCCCAAGCAATTGTTTGTTTATATATGTACTCGCAGACTTGAATTGCGTTACTCATTTAAAACGTGTACATACAAATTCATCTTTAATGAGTAAATACAAAAAGACAATGGGTGAACTTACTGAATTTTATATATCTCAAAACTGCTTAATGTGTTATATTGTGTACTGCCGCAAAACCATAGTTAGGATGAGCTCAGCCTTGAACAAATAATTTGATTTACTTTTGCCAAAGATAATTCCCAAGCAATTGTTTGTTTATATATGTACTCGCAGAGTTGAATTGCGTTTTTAATTTAAAACGTGTGCCTACAACTTTATCTTTAATGAGTAAATACAAAAAGACAATGGGTGAACTTAATGAATTTTGTCTATTTCCAAACTGCTTAATATGTTCTATTGTGTACTGCCACAAACCATAGTTAGGATGAGCCCAGCCTTGAACAAATAGTTTGATTTACTTTTGCCAAAGGAAATTTCTAATCAATTGTTTGTTTATATATGTACTCGCAGAGTTGAATTGCGTTTTTAATTTAAAACGTGTACCTACAACTTTATCTTTAATGAGTAAATACAAAAAGACAATGGGTGAACTTAATGAAATTTATCTATTTCAAAACTGCTTAATATGTTCTATGGTGTACTGCCACAAAACCATAGTTAGGATGAGCTCAGCCTTGAACAAATAGTTTGATTTACTTTTGCCAAAGGAAATTTCCAAGCAATTGTTTGTTTATATATGTACTGGCAGAGTTGAATTGCGTTATTAATTTAAAACGTGTACCTACAACTTCATCTTAAATGAGTAAATACAAAAAGACAATGGGGGAACTTAATGAATTTTATCTATTTCCAAACTGCTTAATATGTTCTATTGTGTACTGCCACAAACCATAGTTAGGATGAGCCCAGCCTTGAACAAATAGTTTGATTTACTTTTGCCAAAGGAAATTTCCAATCAATTGTTTGCTTATATATGTACTCGCAGAGTTGAATTGCGTTTTTAATTTAAAACGTGTGCCTACAACTTTATCTTTAATGAGTAAATACAAAAAGACAATGGGTGAACTTAATGAAATTTATCTATTTCAAAACTGCTTAATATGTTCTATGGTGTACTGCTACAAAACCATAGTTAGGATGAGCTCAGCCTTGAACAAATAGTTTGATTTACTTTTGCCAAAGGAAATTTCCAAGCAATTGTTTGTTTATATATGTACTCGCAGAGTTGAATTGCGTTTTTAATTTAAAACGTGTACCTACAACTTTATCTTTAATGAGTAAATACAAAAAGACAATGGGTGAACTTAATGAATTTTGTCTATTTCCAAACTGCTTAATATGTTCTATTGTGTACTGCCACAAAACCATAGTTAGGATGAGCTCAGCCTTGAACAAATAGTTTGATTTACTTTTGCCAAAGGAAATTTCCAAGCAATTGTTTGTTTATATATGTACTCGCAGAGTTGAATTGCGTTATTAATTTAAAACGTGTACCTACAACTTCATCTTAAATGAGTAAACACAAAAAGACAATGGGGGAACTTAATGAATTTTATCTATTTCCAAACTGCTTAATGTGTTCTATTGTGTACTGCCACAAAACCATAGATAGGATGAGCTCAGCTTTGAACAAATAGTTTGATTTACTTTTGCCAAAGGAAATTTCCAAGCAATTGGTTGCTTATATATGTACTCGCAGAGTTGAATTGCGTTTTTAATTTAAAACGTGTACCTACAACTTTATCTTTAATGAGTAAATACAAAAAGACAATGGGTGAACTTAATGAATTTTGTCTATTTCCAAACTGCTTAATATGTTCTATTGTGTACTGCCACAAAACCATAGTTAGGATGAGCTCAGCCTTGAACAAATAGTTTGATTTACTTTTGCCAAAGGAAATTTCCAAGCAATTGTTTGTTTATATATGTACTCGCAGAGTTGAATTGCGTTATTAATTTAAAACGTGTACCTACAACTTCATCTTAAATGAGTAAATACAAAAAGACAATGGGGGAACTTAATGAATTTTATCTATTTCCAAACTGCTTAATATGTTCTATTGTGTACTGCCACAAAACCATAGATAGGATGAGCTCAGCCTTGAACAAATAGTTTGATTTACTTTTTCCAAAGGAAATTTCCAATCAATTGTTTGCTTATATATGTACTCGCAGAGTTGAATTGCGTTTTTAATTTAAAACGTGTGCCTACAACTTTATCTTTAATGAGTAAATACAAAAAGACAATGGGTGAACTTAATGAATTTTATCTATTTCAAAACTGCTTAATATGTTCTATGGTGTACTGCCACATAACCATAGTTAGGATGAGCTCAGCCTTGTACAAATAGTTTGATTTACTTTTGCCAAAGGAAATTTCCAAGCAATTGTTTGTATATATATGTACTCGCAGAGTTAAATTGCGTTATTAATTTAAAACGTGTACCTACAACTTCATCTTAAATGAGTAAATACAAAAAGACAATGGGGGAACTTAATGAATTTTATCTATTTCCAAACTGCTTAATATGTTCTATTGTGTACTGCCACAAAACCATAGATAGGATGAGCTCAGCCTTGAACAAATAGTTTGATTTACTTTTGCCAAAGGAAATTTCCAATCAATTGTTTGCTTATATATGTACTCGCAGAGTTGAATTGCGTTTTTAATTTAAAACGTGTGCCTACAACTTTATCTTTAATGAGTAAATACAAAAAGACAATGGGTGAACTTAATGAATTTTGTCTATTTCCAAACTGCTTAATATGTTCTATTGTGTACTACCACAAAACCACAGTTAGAATGAGCTCAGCCTTGAACAAATATTTTGATTTACTTTTGCCAAAGGAAATTTCCAGGCAATTGTTTGCTTATATATGTACTCGCAGAGTTGAATTGCGTTATTAATTTAAAACGTGTGCCTACAACTTCATCTTAAATGAGTAAATACAAAATGGCAATAGGTGAACTTAATGAATTTTATCTATTTGCACACTGCTTAATATGTTCTATTGTGTACTGCCACAAAACCATAGTTAGGATGAGCAAAATACAATGGGTGAACTTAATGAATTTTATCTATTTCAAAACTGCTTAGTATGTTCTATTGTATACTGCCACAAAACCATAGTTAGGATGAGCTCAGCCTTGAACAAATATTTTGATTTACTTTTGCCAAAGGAAATTCCCAAGCAATTGTTTGTTTATATATGTACTCGCAGAGTTGAATTGCGTTACTAATTTAAAACGTGCACCTACAACTTCATCTTTAATGAGTAAATAAAAAGAGACAATGGGTGAACTCAATGTATTTTATCTGTTTCAAAACTGCTTGATATGTTCTATTGTGTACTGCCACAAACCAAAGTTAGGATGAGCTCAGCCTTGAACAAATAATTTGATTTACTTTTGCCAAAGGAAATTCCCAAGCAATTGTTTGTTTATATATGTACTCGCAGGGTTGAATTGCGTTACTCATTTAAAACGTGTACCTACAAATTCATCTTTAATGAGTAAATACAAAAAGACAATGGGTGAACTTAATGAATTTTATATATCTCAAAACTGCTTAATGTGTTATATTGTGTACTGCCGCAAAACCATAGTTAGGATGAGCTCAGCCTTGAACAAATAATTTGATTTACTTTTGCCAAAGGAAATTCCCAAGCAATTGTTTGTTTATATATGTACTCGCAGAGTCGAATTGCGTTATTAATTTAAAACGTGTACCTAAAACTTCATCTTTAATGAGTAAATACAAAAAGACAATAGGTGAACTTAATGAATTTTATTTATCTCAAAACTGCTTAATGTGTTTTATTGTGTACTGCCACAAAACCATAGTTAGAATGAGCTCAGCCTTGAACAAATATTTTGATGTACTTTTGCCAAAGGAAATTTTCAAGCAATTGTTTGCTTATATATGTACTCGCAGAGTTGAATTTCGTTTTTAATTTAAAACGTGTGCCTACAACTTTATCTTTAATGAGTAAATACAAAAAGACAATGGGTGAACTTAATGAATTTTGTCTATTTCCAAACTGCTTAATATGTTCTATTATGTACTGCCACAAAACCATAGTTAGGATGAGCTCAGCCTTGAACAAATAGTTTGATTTACTTTTGCCAAAGGAAATTTCCTAGCAATTGTTTGTTTATATATGGTCTCGCAGAGTTGAATTGCGTTATTAATTTAAAACGTGTACCTACAACTTCATTTTAAATGAGTAAATACAAAAAGACAATGGGAGAACTTAATGAATTTTATCTATTTCCAAACTGCTTAATATGTTCTATTGTGTACTGCCACAAAACCATAGTTAGGATGAGCCCAGCCTTGAACAAATAGTTTGATTTAATTTTGCCAAAGGAAATTTCCAATCAATTGTTTGCTTATATGTGTACTCGCAGAGTTGAATTGCGTTTTTAATTTAAAACGTGTGCCTGCAACTTTATCTTTAATGAGTAAATACAAAAAGACAATGGGTGAACTTAATGAATTTTATCTATTTCAAAACTGCTTAATATGTTCTATGGTGTACTGCCACAAAACCATAGTTAGGATGAGCTCAGCCTTGAACAAATAGTTTGATTTACTTTTGCCAAAGGAACTTTCCAAGCAATTGTTTGTTTATATATGTACTCACAGAGTTGAATTGCGTTATTAATTTAAAACGTGTACCTACAACTTCATCTTAAATGAGTAAATACAAAAAGACAATGGGGGAACTTAATGAATTTTATCTATTTCCAAACTGCTTAATATGTTCTATTGTGTACTGCCACAAAACCATAGATAGGATGAGCTCAGCCTTGAACAAATAGTTTGATTTACTTTTGCCAAAGGAAATTTCCAAGCAATTGTTTGCTTATATATGTACTCGCAGAGTTTAAATGCGTTTTTAATTTAAAACGTGTGCCTACAACTTTATCTTTAATGAGTAAATACAAAAAGACAATGGGTGAACTTAATGAATTTTGTCTATTTCCAAACTGCTTAATATGTTCTATTGTGTACTGCCACAAAACCATAGTTAGGAAGAGCTCAGCCTTGAACAAATAGTTTGATTTACTTTTGCCAAAGGAAATTTCCAAGCAATTGTTTGTTTTTATATGTACTCGCAGAGTTGAATTGCGTTATTAATTTAAAACGTGTACCTACAACTTCATCTTAAATGAGTAAATACAAAAAGACAATGGGGGAACTTAATGAATTTTATCTATTTCCAAACTGCTTAATATGTTCTATTGTGTACTGCCACAAAACCATAGATAGGATGAGCTCAGCCTTGAACAAATAGTTTGATTTACTTTTGCCAAAGGAAATTTCCAATCAATTGTTTGCTTATATATGTACTCGCAGAGTTGAATTGCGTTTTTAATTTAAAACGTGTGCCTACAACTTTATCTTTAATGAGTAAATACAAAAAGACAATGGGTGAACTTAATGAATTTTATCTATTTCAAAACTGCTTAATATGTTCTATGGTGTACTGCCACAAAACCATAGTTAGGATGAGCTCAGCCTTGAACAAATAGTTTGATTTACTTTTGCTAAAGGAAATTTTCAAGCAATTGTTTGTATACATATGTACTCGCAGAGTTGAATTGCGTTATTAATTTAAAACGTGTACCTACAACTTCATCTTAAATGAGTAAATACAAAAAGACAATGGGGGAACTTAAAGGAAATTTCCAGGCAATTGTTTGCTTATATATGTACTCGCAGAGTTGAATTGCGTTTTTAATTTAAAATGTGTGCCTAATACTTCATCTTAAATGAGTAAATACAAAAAGACAATGGGTGAACTTAATGAATTTTATCTATTTCCAAACTGCTTAATATGTTCTATTGTGTACTGCCACAAAACCATAGTTAGGATGAGCTCAGCCTTGAACAAATAGTTTGATTTACTTTTGCCAAAGGAAATTTCCAAGCAATTGTTGCTTATATATGTACTCGCAGAGTTGAATTGCGTTATTAATTTAAAACGTGTACCTACAACTTCATCTTTAATGAGTAAATACAAAAAGACAATGGGTGAACTTAATGAATTTTATTTATCTCAAAATTGCTTAATGTGTTTTATTGTGTACTGCCACAAAACCATAGTTGGAATGGGCTCAGCCTTGAACAAATATTTTGATGTACTTTTGCCAAAGGAAAATTTCAAGCAATTGTTTGCTTATATATGTACTCGGAGAGTTGAATTGCGTTTTTAATTTAAAACGTGTGCCTACAACTTTATCTTTAATGAGTAAATACAAAAGGACAATGGGTGAACTTAATGAATTTTGTCTATTTCCAAACTGCTTAATATGTTCCATTGTGTACTGCCACAAAACCATAGTTAGGATGAGCTCAGCCTTGAACAAATAGTTTGATTTACTTTTGCCAAAGGAAATTTCCAATCAATTGTTTGTTTATATATGTACTCGCAGAGTTGAATTGCGTTATTAATTTAAAACGTGTACCTACAACTTCATCTTAAATGAGTAAATACAAAAATAAAATGGGGGAACTTAATGAATTTTATCTATTTCCGAACTGCTTAATATGTTCTATTGTGTACTGCCACAAAACCATAGTTAGGATGAGCTCAGCCTTGAACAAATAGTTTGATTTACTTTTGCCAAAGGAAATTTGCAAGCAATTGTTTGCTTATATATGTGCTCGCAGAGTTGAATTGCGTTTTTAATTTAAAACGTGTGCCTACAATTTTATCTTTAATGAGTAAATACAAAAAGACAATGGGTGAACTTAATGAATTTTATCTATTTCAAAACTGCTTAATGTGTTTTATTGTGTACTGCCACAAAACCATAGTTAGAATGAGCTCAGCTTTGAACAAATATTTTGATTTACTTTTGCCAAAGGAAATTTCCAAGCAATTGTTTGCTTATATATGTACTCGCAGAGTTGAATTGCGTTTTTAATTTAAAACGTGTGCCTACAACTTTATCTTTAATAAGTAAATACAAAAAGACAATGGGTGAACTTAATGAATTTTGTCTATTTCCAAACTGCTTAATATGTTCTATTGTGTACTGCCACAAAACCATAGTTAGGATGAGCTCAGCCTTGAACAAATAGTTTGATTTACTTTTGCCAAAGGAAATTTCCAAGCAATTGTTTGTTTATATATGTACTCGCAGAGTTGAATTGCGTTTTTAATTTAAAACGTGTACCTACAACTTTATTTTTAATGAGTAAATACAAAAAGACAATGGGTGAACTTAACGAATTTTATCTATTTCAAAACTGCTTAATATGTTCTATTGTGTACTGCCACAAAACCATAGTTAGGATGAGCTCAGCCTTGAGCAAATAGTTTGATTTACTTTTGCCAAAGGAAATTTTCAAACAATTGTTTGTTTATATATGTACTCGCAGAGTTGAATTGCGTTATTAATTTAAAACGTGTGCCTACAACTTCATCTTAAATGAGTAAATACAAAAAGACAACGGGCGAACTTAATGAATTTTATCTATTACAAAACTGCTTAATATGTTCTATGGTGTACTGCCACAAAACCATAGCTAGAATGAGCTCAGCCTTGAACAAATGGTTTGATTTACTTTTGCCAAAGGAAATTTCCACGCAATTGTTTGTTTATCTTAAATGAGTAAATACAAAGAGACAATAGGTGAACTTAATGAATTTTATCTATTTCCAAACTGCTTAATATGTTCTATTGTGTACTGCCACAAAACCATAGTTAGCATGAGCTCAGCCTTGAACAAATATTTTGATTTACTTTTGCCAAAGGAAATTTCCAGGCAATTGTTTGCGTATATATGTACCCGCAGAGTTGAATTGCGTTATTAATTTAAAACGCGTACCTACAACTTCATCTTAAATGAGTAAATACAAAAAGACAATGGGTGAACTTAATGAATTTTATCTATTTGCACACTGCTTAATATGTTCTGTTGTGTACTGCCACAAAACCATAGTTAGGATGAGCTCAGCCTTGAACAAATATTTTGATTTACTTTTGCCAAAGGAAATTTCCAGGCAATTGTTTGCTTATATATGTACCCGCAGAGTTGAATTGCGTTATTAATTTAAAACGCGTACCTACAACTTCATCTTAAATGAGTAAATACAAAATGACAATGGGTGAACTTAATGAATTTTATCTATTTGCACACTGCTTAATATGTTCTATTGTGTACTGCCACAATATCATAGTTAGGATGAGCTCAGCCTTGAACAAATAGTTTGATTTACTTTTGCCAAAGGAAATATCCAAGCAATTGTTTGTTTATATATGTACTCGCAGAGTTGAATTGCGTTTTTAATTTAAAACGTGTACCTACAACTTTATTTTTAATGAGTAAATACAAAAAGACAATGGGTGAACTTAACGAATTTTATCTATTTCAAAACTACTTAATATGTTCTATTGTGTACTGCCACAAAACCATAGTTAGGATGAGCTCAGCCTTGAGCAAATAGTTTGATTTACTTTTGCCAAAGGAAATTTTCAAGCAATTGTTTGTTTATATATGTACTCACAGAGTTGAATTGCGTTATTAATTTAAAACGTGTGCCTACAACTTCATCTTAAATGAGTAAATACAAAAAGACAATGGGCGAACTTAATGAATTTTATCTATTTCAAAACTGCTTAATATGTTCTATGGTGTACTGCCACAAAACCATAGCTAGAATGAGCTCAGCCTTGAACAAATGGTTTGATTTACTTTTGCCAAAGGAAATTTCCAAGCAATTGTTTGTTTATATATGTACTCGCAGAGTTGAATTGCGTTATTAATTTAAAACGTGTACCTACAACTTCATCTTAAATGAGTAAATACAAAAAGACAATGGGTGAACTTAATGAATTTTATCTATTTCCAAACTGCTTAATATGTTCTATTGTGTACTGCCACAAAGCCATAGTTAGGATGAGCTCAGCCTTGAACAAATAGTTTGATTTACTTTTGCCAAAGGAAATTTCCAAGCAATTGTTTGTTTATATATGTACTCGCAGAGTTGAATTGCGTTATTAATTTAAAACGCGTACCTACAACTTCATCTTAAATGAGTAAATACAAAATGACAATGGGTGAACTTAATGAATTTTATCTATTTGCACACTGCTTAATATGTTCTATTGTGTACTGCCACAAAACCATAGTTAGGATGAGCTCAGCCCTGAACAAATAGTTTGATTTACTTTTGCCAAAGGAAATTTCCAAGCAATTTTTTGTTTATATATGTACTCGCAGAGTTGAATTGCGTTACTAATTTAAAACGTGTGCCGACAACTTCATCTTAAATGAGTAAATACAAAAAGACAATGGGTGAACTTAATGAATTTTATCTATTTCCAAACTGCTTAATATGTTCTATTGTGTACTGCCACAAAACCACAGTTAGAATGAGCTCAGCCTTGAACAAATATTTTGATTTACTTTTGCCAAAGGAAATTTCTAGGCAATTGTTTGCTTATATATGTACTCGCAGAGTTGAATTGCGCTTTTAATTTAAAACGTGTACCTAATACTTCATCTTAAATGAGTAAATACAAAAAGACAATGGGTGAACTTAATGAATTTTATCTATTTCCAAACTGCTTAATATGTTCTATTGTGTAATGCCACAAAACCATAGTTAGAATGAGCTCAGCCTTGAACAAATATTTTGATTTACTTTTGCCAAAGGAAATTTGCAGGCAATTGTTTGCTTATATATGTACTCGCAGAGTTGAATTGCGTTTTTAATTTAAAACGTGTGCCTAATACTTCATCTTAAATGAGTAAATACAAAAAGACAATGGGTGAACTTAATGAATTTTATCTATTTCCAAACTGCTTAATATGTTCTATTGTGTACTGCCACAAAACCATAGTTAGAATGAGCTCAGCCTTGAACAAATATTTTGATTTACTTTTGCCAAAGGAAATTTGCAGGCAATTGTTTGCTTATATATGCACTCGCAGAGTTGAATTGCGTTTTTAATTTAAAACGTGTGCCTAATACTTCATCTTAAATGAGTAAATACAAAAAGACAATGGGTGAACTTAATGAATTTTATCTATTTCCAAACTGCTTAATATGTTCTATTGTGTACTGCCACAAAACCACAGTTAGAATGAGCTCAGCCTTGAACAAATATTTTGATTTACTTTTGCCAAAGGAAATTTCCAGGCAATTGTTTGCTTATATATGTACTGTTGTTGTTGTACTCGCAGAGTTGAATTGCGTTTTTAATTTAAAACGTGTGCCTAATACTTCATCTTAAATGAGTAATTACAAAAAGACAATGGGTGAACTTAATGAATTTTATCTATTTCCAAACTGCTTAATATGTTCTATTGTGTACTGCCACAAAACCACAGTTAGAATGAGCTCAGCCTTGAACAAATATTTTGATTTACTTTTGCCAAAGGAAATTTCCAGGCAATTGTTTGCTTATATATGTACTCGCAGAATTGAATTGCGTTTTTAATTTAAAACGTGTGCCTAATACTTCATCTTAAATGAGTATATACAAAAAGACAATGGGTGAACTTAATGAATTTTATCTATTTCCAAACTGCTTAATATGTTTTATTGTGTACTGCCACAAAACCACGGTTAGAATGAGCTCAGCCTTGAACAAATATTTTGATTTACTTTTGCCAAAGGAAATTTCCAGGCAATTGTTTGCTTATATATGTACTCGCAGAGTTGAATTGCGTTATTAATTTAAAACGTGTACCTACAACTTTATCTTTAATGAATAAACACAAAAAGACAATGGGTGAACTTAATGCATTTTATATATTTCCAAACTACTTAATATGTTCTATGGTGTACTGCCACAAAATCATAGTTAGGGTGAGCTCAGCCTTGAGCAAATATTTTGATTTATTTTTTCCAAACGAAATTTCCAAGCAATTGTTATATTTATATGTACTCGCAGAGTTGAATTGCGTTATTAATTTAAAACGTGTACCTACAACTGAGTAAATACAAAAAGACAATGGGTGAACTTAATTAATTTTATCTATTTCCAAACTACTTAATATGTTCTATCGTGTACTGCCACAAAATCATAGTTAGGGTGAGCTCAGCCTTGAACAAATATTTTGATTTACTTTTGCCAAAGGAAATTTCCAAGCAATTGTTATTTTTATATGTACTCGCAGAGTTGAATTGCGTTATTAATTTAAAACGTGTACCTACAACTTTATTTTTAACGAGTATGTACAAAAAGACAATGGGTGAACTTAATGAATTTTATCTATTTCCAAACAACTTAATATGTTCTATGATGTACTGTCACAAAACTAAAGTTAGAATGAGCTCAGCCTTGAACAAATATTTTGATTTACTTTTGCCAAAAGGAATTTCCAAGCAATTGTTTGTTTATATATGTACTCGCAGAATTGAATTGCGTTATTAATTTATAACGTGTACCTACAACTTTGTTTTTGATGAGTAAATACAAAAAGACAATGGGTACTCTTAATGAATTGTATCTGTTTCCAAACTGCTTCATATGTTCTATTGTGTACTGCCACAAAACCATAGTTAGAATGAGCACAGCCTTAAACAAATATTTTGATTTACTTTTGCCAAAGGAAATTTCCAAGCAATTATTTGTTTATATATGTACTCGCAGAGTTAAATTGCATTATTAATTTAAACGTGTACCTACAACTTTATTTTTAATGAGTAAATACAAAAAATACAATGGGTGAAGTTAATGAATTTTATCTATTTCCAAACTATTTAATATGTTCTATTGTGTACTGCTTCATAGGATAGAAGTCCAGGTGCACTAAGGCTATTTAAAAACTCCACAGGGAAATTTGTTGAGTCATCTTGCTCCAAAACTCTGTTGATTGAAAAGTATTCGAACTCCTCTCCCTGAATATCGTTGAGTATATACGAATTGATTTTCAAAACTTGGTCATTTCGTGGCGTCAAAATAGCCCTCTCGCAAAGCCAAAAGTTATCATGACAGACTCCTAGATAATTATAAACAGTAGAAATTAGATCTTGCAAAGAATGTACGGTACGGCACGTATTAGCGGGCAGTGTAATTTTGCCCTCTTCTTCGGGGTATGTACCATTTCCAATCTTTAACATGGTTTCGGAGAAGTTCTGCGCATTTATGTTGTCTCCGATTCGAGCGTGCATATTTTCTGTTAAATGCATTCTTTTAACGTTACACCATAAATATGAGCTCTCCAAACACGCTCGTATTTCATCTGCTCTTGTACCGCGTGGTATGACCGGTAGTATCTGCCGAAAATCTCCACAAAAGAGAAAAGTAACACCACCCATAACTTGGTCATTTTGGCGTATATCCCTCAGCTTTCTGTCCACAGCTTCTACGGCTGTTCGGTTCGCCATGGTGCATTCATCCCATATTACCAACACACAGTCACGAATAACGCTGGCTTTTTCGCAATTTCTTGCTATGTTGCACATTGGATATTCATTGATATCTAAGTGTATGGGGATTTTGAACATGGAATGGGTAGTTTTACCACCAGGTAATAAAGTTGCAGCTATACGAGATGAATCCACTGCTAGAGCTATTTTGCCTTGAGCTCGCACCTTTGCCAAAACAATTTTAGTTAGGAAAGTTTTTCCTGTCCCACCAGGGGCATCTAAAAACAAAATCTCACCTACTTCATTATCGACACTATAACAAACGCGTTCCAATACTCCTCTTTGCTCATCCGTTAAACGTTGAATGCCATTACGTAGAGTGTCCGCAAGTTCTGTAGGATTATACGAAATTTCGCTTGCGTATTCCCTGTTCACGCGTTCACCGTCTATAGATGGTTCGGGTTATCCGTATTGGGATAGTAAGTTCCCCCCCCCCCCCCCCCCCCCCATTGACCAAACTGTATTCTGAAGTTTGATTAAGCATTGATTAAAAGCCCTGTCCCGCATTACGTTGTTAATTTCCCCTTCAATATGGCGTCGCATGCTTCTGAGATAGTCTTCTGACAGCTTATCCTTGTGTTTTACCCACAGATCCATAGGATTTGACAGAGAAAAAATACCACTAAAACGCAAAACAAATGTCGCAACCGGCTTGGACTGTCACTAATGCTTGCTTCGGATATAGCATCATCCCAATGCTTGTCATCGTCAAGCAAGTGGTATTCTCGGCAAGCATCGCGGAATGTGGGATATTCAACTCCCAAAAAAGTGCGAAGGTCCGAAAAGAAGTAGGTCCTCGTACTGTATGCAACAACAACCGCAAGTAAAAACACTCGGCATTGTTCGGATGAGCCATATATACACGTCCAATGACATGTTCCTTAAAAATTCCGGGCTCCCCATCTACATATCTGCCTCGTTTCTTGCGGTTAAAAACACCTCTTTGCTTATCATACATGTAATAAGAGAGAACCTCCTCATACATTAATGTCCTCGCAAACCTGTCTCTTTCGCAAAGCCGAAAGTATGCCAGTAAAGTGGTTTGCCTCGGGTTTTCTACTCGATCTGTCACGTTTTCGGAATTGAAGTATATCCTCTGCCCTCCTTCTATATGAACCACCAAATGCACTACAGGAGGATATCGCTCATGAATGGGAAAGCTTAATATTCTCCAAACGGCCTCTGAAGAGCTTATATAACGCCCTGATTGAAATCTAGTTATTTCGTCATTCTCATTCCTCAACGCAAACGTTGCCTGGTCACTGCCCTTATTTAAATACTTGCATATATATTTAATGGATGATACACTACTGCACACTTCCACGTTGATGTGGGCCTGAAACGTTTTGTAGAGTACAGGTGAATATGGTACCAATCTATTGTCCAAAATTATATCTTCACCACGTAATCTTAAAGTGGCAGTAAATCCACCTTTTTATGGGGACCGTCACCGATAAGAGGGATATCCATCCTCTCCCGTTATGGTGTGTTCTATAAGTGCCCGTGGATAATCTTTCGAGCAATGTCCGTCCTGCATGCATGGAGAGTTGCTATTTAATATCCCGCAAGGACCATGGACCATGTGTGTTCTTACTATGTCAAATAGTGTGGCATCTGTACTGCTGTCTGGAAATTCAGCACTTATCACATTATCAATATCGTTAGGGCGTATTTTGTCTTCCAACCAGAGAAATACATGTGCATGTGGTAGACCTCGTTTTTGCCACTCAACGCTGTACATAAAGCACAAAGCTGACCTAAACAGATTCTCCTTTGTAATTAGGCGTATTAGAGCTTTAAGTTTTAAGTGGAACACTCTAGCTATTATGTCGTGCCGATCGTATGCATTTTGACCAAGCAAAAGTTGCTGTGTAATTTCAGCCCACTTCGGATTTGTTGTCATCGTTATAAAGAGATCAGGCTTTCCATATTTTCTAACGTAGCAAAAAGCATCCTGTGTACGTTCGTGCATGTATCGTGGACCTCCCGTAAAACTGGACGGAAGTATTACTAATCTGCCCAAATTTTCTGTACCTCCATCTTGTTGCATAGCATCACGTAAGTGCACATACTCCTCAGCACGCAACCGTCTTTGATTAGTCCGTATGTAAACCAAACGCTCGGTATCAATTTTAGCATGCATATGGACGATAAACTGATTAAATAGTCCACGAAATCTTTGCAGGTATACAAAACTGTTTGCTCTTATCTGTAGCATGTATGCATACAATTGTTGTGACGACAACTTTTTATGTGGGTTTGGCAATCTAGTAGTAGGGTTAATTTGATGCAATTCAAAGTTATATCCATCTTCCCCGTGACAAAAAATTAATGGGTATTGAAGCGCATCGTATGATCGATGTGTCTCGTATATACGATGAAGACGATCGCCATGAGTGCGCAAAACAATATCGCTCCTTTCAGACTCTTGGTCAACTAAAACAACTGCAACTTCATTTGTAGTAGGAGGATTGTACCTTCTTGGATGTTCTGTTGCGGGCCTTTTATCAGCATATATTACAAATTTATAATTATTATTTTGTTCTTCGGGAACGAAATCAAGGGCATTTTTAAAATCGCGAACGTATGGATTTACATCATGTAGCATATTTTGCAGAATAGATATCAGACTACGATTAAGTTGTGGAATGTTTTCGTTTCTAATAGCCGCCTGATCTTCAAAATTCGCTACGAAATATATTTGCAGGAACTTCGGCTCATTCTCGGGAAACAATGAACCAATAAAGTGATAAACCTGCCCTTGGACTTTGAAGGTAGGCATAAAAGGTCCTTCCGTCACTTGCTTTGCTCCAAAAGATGTCATTTGTAATGCACTGTTATACGCACGAATGTTTTCTAAAAATGATTTGTCTGCGAGTGATCACCGTTGAGCAGAGCTTTCAAAACTTCAGGCGGATTTAGGAAAATTTCGTAACTGACCTTTCCATTGGAACAACACATTCCAACCGTTTCTTTTTGGAATTTAAGGGCTTCACAAAATCTGCATTTCAAATTCATTTCGCCAATTAATGAGTATTTAGCATAATCTACTAAAGGGTTATATATATATTTTGTAGATATATTTTGTCTTAGTAATCCAGGAGAGTAAGCCGTTACCTACATCAATATTTGGGGGAAGCTCTTCAGAGTCATTTTGTTCCCTATTTAGCGTATGTCGCACGCGGTCAACATGCAGGCGAACTTAGCGATTTTCCTCTGCCTCCAACTGCCGTATTCCGCGTATTCTTTCCCTCTTGTTGGCCCTGTATGTTTCTTGATCTTCACGTAGGCGTTCGTAATTTTCTGCAGTCATAACTATACTGCTGCGTTGTTGGTTGCTACTTTCCAGCATTCTAGTAATGTTATGGCGATGTCGATCATTTACCAAACGTTCCTCACGATGCATTCCTTGGACATGCTGAGCGGATGCGCTGCTCATTTAACCGGGACTCCCTTTCGACAACAGGTTCAGAACCTCGAGACAATATGTGGCGCTCTCGGTCATTGCGGAGTCGTTTACGTTGTTCTTCTTCATTTTCAAAGAAGCGATTTAAATTTGTCCTAACTTGCTGCGTACTTAAACGAATTTCTCTCTCAGGTGAGATTTCTAATTCGCGAGACAGCGCGTGACTTTCACGATCAGCCATCTGCCTATTGTCCCTTTGGTCACTTGTTTCCTGTGACCTTAAGTTTGCGGATCGGATACGCTGATCATTTAGCCGGGACTCTCTCTCGACAACAGATGCAGAACTTCGAGACAAACATGGTGCTCTCGATCAGTGCTGAGTCGTGTATGTCGACCTTCACCGCTTTCAAAAAATCGATTTAAATTAGTCCTAACTTGCTGCAAACTAAGACGAATTTCTCTTTCGTGCGGTGCTTCTAATTCGCGCGACAAAGCATGGCGTTCCCTATCAATATGTCGGCGCGCATCACTTTCGGAAGGAGTTTCCATAGACCTGATAAATGCTATACGTTCTCTATTTGCCGAAAGCCTCGTTTCATAATTTTCACTCGATTCTTGTGATCGCATTAGTCTTAACCTCTTAGCAGCTTTAGTGCATTTAGATAAATTTGAACGCTTTTTGGGCATAGTGTTTCTAAAAATAATGCAATGAAAATTAAATGGGCACATAACAAATAACCTTTCCGACATTTGGCATTACAGCATTTACGAAAATTTTATTTAGTGTATGTGTACGATAACCAATCGCACACCTACCAAAGCATCGCAGTACACACGAAAACTTTGCGCCACCTGTCAGCGAATAGATAAATCGAATTGCACCAAAAGGTTTGAGTCCCTGATTAACGCGTGTAAAAGGTTTAAAATCTTAGCTAAAAGTATTTCACATTGTAGGTAAATTTATAGATTTTGGAGCAAATACATTTTGACCGATAACTCAGTTATCGATTAATTTATCGAAATATCACAAAATTCAAATGAAACCTGTAACCTTCCTCTATTGTTTGATGCCCATATTGTACGCATATTTAGAGGTTTTAGGTAACCTCATTTTAACCGATTATCGTAATATGGGAGCGTAAAATAATTTTTTTTTGGTACGCGACTGTATCTATTCATGAATTTGATTTTTAATTTATATGAAATTGAAAAAAAACTTTGCAAAGGCATTCTTTGATATTTGTTTGGAAACTAAGTGCATTTTCCTTCGTTTTTCAAAAAAAAAAATCCTTAAAAGTAGCTTAATTATAGCTTAAACAACTATATCTTTTTTGTTTCTCACGCGATTTTAATGAAATAAGTTCTAGATTCCCTTCTGGATTACAGGCTATCTATCTGTGAAAGTCTCATAAAAATCCATTCGTTAGTTTCCGAGATTATCGATATCATACAGACAAACAGACAAACAGACAAACCGACAAACAGACGAACAGAAAAAAGTGGTGCCGATGGATTCTACGACATTCCAAACGTCAAGTACACTCATTTTTTTTTTTAGAAATCTTGGATGTACAGACACGATTTTCTAGAGATTTATTATAGTATATAGATAGATATTTTGTACCTAATATTGATTATAAATTGTTACAGTTTTAAAGTTTGTAGCTACATAATTTTTGAGGCACTGTTAGAGCCACGATCATATTTCCTGTATCTTTCAATCGCTTTAACTATTTTTTGCTGGGAAGTATCTCAAATATATACATATTTAATATGCCTTTATTGTTAAGGCCTAAGTAGCTGAGTGCTTCTGTTGGATCTTATCAATTATGTATGTACACATGTATGTATGTTTTTGAAATATATTCTACTTATTTATTTGGGCGACATCATAATCGTTGGATTATTACTTGCCATTTTTGATGTATTTACTTTATGAGCTAACCTTTCAGTTATATTGCGCAATCTTTTTTTAAGCGGCATTTCTTTTCATCTTTTACTTTATATGTTTTCTAATTTTTTTTTTTTTTTGGTATTTTTGCACAAAGAATCTGTTTAAAGGACTAAAAAATTTAAAATAGCGAAGTTCACTTCGCATTTAAATTGTATTCTCATTTCTAATATTGAAAAAGTACAAGCGAACTAATAAAAATAAAAATTTATTTGCAAAATTTTATTGTATGCTGTTCTCATCCAAAAAAAAATTATCTTCCACATATCAGCCATCAACGCTCTTCCATTATCCTGATAAAGCTACAAATTTAATTATTTTAACATATCAATCACAAAGAGTCAATATCCATTATAAGCATTTTTTTTGCTTCAACATACAACAACAGCAGACGACGCGCGTACGTCAGTTATTGTATTAAATTTAAATTGTGCTTAAAAATGTAAACAAATATTGAAAAGGTGAGTTGTTTAGGTGCGGGTGAGTGACAAAGAGAGTGGCGTAAATATTTACTCAAAATGCAATGAAACTCGATATATCGTAAAAAGCAAAATGAATAAATTTAAATAATTTAGTTAAACATGAACAAATTGTATAGTTATGAACGAGTGTGTGTTTTGTAGAATTTAATTAGATCAATATTGCCGTTATGTATGCATACATATTTACATAATCGCGCATGTGTGCAAACAATTTTGAGCGCTTAGAATAAAAAAATGAAGCTAATTTTAATAAAAAACAGCTGATGCTTTGTTTCCCATGAGAAATTAACCAAGGTTTTAACTATTACCTGCGATTTGCCTACTTACAGGCGCTCAAGACTAAAATTAAATTTTTTCAAATATGTGCGAATAAAAATCTGCAATAATTACAAAACAATGACATTAATTTAAAAAGTTAGGAAGTCTGATATTAAATCCCATGTTTTCAGTACTTCGGCCAGTTTACTCCAAGCGAGCTTGGTGCTGTTAGGTGGTTTTTTTGGCTCGGCACGGAAAACGTTGTGTCTGTATTTGACATCAAAGTCTGGTTTTGATCTTTGAGATATCCATGCCTAAGGCTTTGGGAGAAGTATTATCACGAAGTGTTTGTGTAGTCTGAGAATTTTATTTATAGGAATATCCCAGTAACAGTAAGAAAAGCGTCATCAATAAAGTAATGTAAGTAAAACAACTTCGGAAAAGTATGATATTTTATGATACTTTGTGGGTCCCCATACGAAACAAAAAAATTACAAAACCTGTCCATGGACTTGAAGCTCGGGGAAAACTTTTCTTTTTTATCCTTGTAAATATCGCCGAAATATTTTTAAAATTCTAACTTGGTTATACCACTTTTTATACTATTTTTTTAATTGGTTTGTCTTTATTTTTGAATTGAAACCCACTATAGTTCCCCTCAACGTATTTTTTAGCTTTTCAGTAGTTTTCACATATATAGCTTGGAGAAACTAGAAGCATACTTTAAGAAGTAAAACTTATTAAGCAGGCGAAGCTATGTGAAAACGGCATCTGAGCTCGAAAGGAGTTACAGAACTTAACTATAAGAGCTAAAATAATGGTATATAAATTTAAGGGATCGGAGACCGCATAAAAAAAAATTATAATAAAAAAGTTCGCCTGCGCATATTTGCAAATATCAAAAATGATTTTCTAATCTCAAGATTATCTCATGGAGGGAGTTGATGTGGGGGTAGGAGTGGGAGTGGGAATGTGAGTGGGAATTCCATTTAGAGTGGTAGTGACAATATTAGTGGGAGTGGGAGGGAATGGTAGAATGGGAAGGTAATGGACACAAAGAGAATAACAGACAGGAATAAAAACATGAAGTTGAAGGAAAATGATACGTGGAAGGGAATTCTATTTTTGAATCTAGGATAACAAATTTTTGGGGCAGGTCAACGCCTCCCGGGTACATTAGTCAAATAGCGAAATATGAACTTGATCCAAGCATACGAAAATATTTTGCATAGCGCTTTAAAAATGTGGAGCTCCACCACTTGAAGTCATAAATTGATTATGCGCCTAAATTTATGTAACAAGTTTATGCATACGCGGAAAACATTATGTACATAATTTTTGTAGAACAAAACTATCATAAAAACCAATTAGTTTCCTATTATTTTTTTTTTGTCAAAAAAGTAGATACCTAGCAATTTAGGCGCACAAGCGTGTATTACTATTTAGCATATGCTCCTAAATTTACGCAACGCTCATCAAAACAATAGCACACAATTAGTAAACTCAGCAGGAATTTGAATAGTCCACTTAATTACGCACAGCATCAATAAACGAATTAATAAATTCACAATGCACCTAAATGTATGCATTGACTTTAAACTAGCACGTTTACAATTTAAATTTTTATAATAATTGCATATAAAATTATAAATAGTGCAAAAAATGTACGCTCAAATGAATTGCGCGCCCAAACAACAACTGTCAATAATTAATTTTTGCGGATTTTGTGGCTACAACATAACTGTTGCTAGTGATTAATGTAAACATTTCAACCAAGAGTGCATACAGACTGAGCACTGCGTCACTCAGCGTTAGTCAAATTGTCAAGTTTGGTTTTTATTGTGTGAGGACCAAATATAATCCATTAATTTGGCCCACACAAAACCACCACCCCATAACACAGGAGCAGTACTACAGACAACACGAGACACAAACAAGTCTCTGAAACATCATAAAAACACGATTAGCAACATTGCCAACACAACACGGGACACAAACAAGTGTCAGAAACATCACTAGCGCAACAAGTTGCCGCAACACGCCACAGCAACGCCGTAACCATGGCAACGCAACGAACTATGCTAGCAACATCAAGAGCATTGGCTATAAAAAGGGCAGCACGAGAAGACAGGAGTCAGTCATCACGCGGTTGTGGTTGCGACCGGAGCTACTATTGGAGCGCTCTGGAAGGCATATCGGTTTTGACCATTACAAGCCAGTGCGTTTCATAGGAGAAAGTCGTGGACTGAAGATTGTGGGTAAGCAGGTTTTGACCGCTCTACAACGCTTTAGATCACGCTTGCTCCCTCGTAAGCAAGCGTCCTCCACAGCATCGTGATCCCGCGGCAGAAGTACGTCGGCAACCGCAGTAGGAGTGAGTCGAGGTGAGACGCAACAACGTGACTGTACCGAGGCTAACTGATCTCACCTAACGGGGCGCAAAGTTGCGACTGTCACCTGAGCAGCAATTAAAGGGCATCTGAAAGGCGTATCAGTTTTGACCATCGCAAGACAGTTCCCGTCATAGGAGAGAGCCGTAGGTTGAGGATTGTGGGTAAGCTGGTTTTGACCGCTCTACAACGCCTTAAACTACGCTCGCTCCCCGCTAAGCGAAGGCCCACAACGACACGAGCCCGCACGCCATCGCCATAAACCTCGGCGGCAGAGTCACGCATACACACGACGCCAGCAGAGTTACGCATACGCACGACGTTGGCCACAGCAGAGTCACGCTTACATACGACGTTGGCCGCAGCAGAGCTACGCAAATATACGACGTTGGCCACAGCAGAGCCACGAATACGCACGACGTTGGCAGCAGCAGAACTACGCGTACATACGACGTTGGCCGCAGCAGAGATACGCAGGCATACGACGCTGGCCGCAGCAGGCTTAGCACTGCCACTAACCATAATAGCAACACGCCGGCGCAAGGCGTCACCGAGACACATTCACACATACCCAGACGGCGACCAGTACGGCGCCCTAACAGAACGCTCCTAACGGGACACGAGGGACCGCTAGCCCATCACGAATTATAAAGCAAGCAATGAAATTAAGTGAATTATAGATACACATTTTATACATTTTATATTATAGTTTAGGGAATTTACCAATAAAGTGAATTTATATGAAAACGATTTGCAAGGTGCCCCGAAATACAAATTCATTGTAAACGAACCTTGGACACGGCGAGTATACCCCAGCAGTTACTGAAGAAGCACCGGGGCAAGGAAAAGCTTCGTTACAATTGGCGCCCGAGCAGGGACCCTGCAAATCGTACAACGTCAGAAGGAACATTCCTGACTAGAAACCTAACAGAAAAATGGCCGACCAGATTGACACCACGTGGCTAGACAATATTTCAAAGGAGCAGCTGATATCCATTACACAGGAGCTGGGCATTGAGCAGACAGGCACCACCCGAGAAATCAGAAAGCGCATAGCAGCCATGGCTTCAAAAGCAAATGTTGACTCGGAAATACACACAAAATTTTTATCCTTAGAAGCCGCGTATAGGAAGGAAAATACAGCAAACACGAGTGAGGAAAATGAGTCTAAGACAACGATCCCGCCGAACGGAGGCGGAGCCATGAATATCGCCGATAGACCAGCTGAGCACAATCAGTTTGCGTTCCCTCCCAGGAACACAGTACCCCCACAACAGTGCGCATCATCCGGAGTAGCGGTATCACCCAACGGTGCATCTCAGGCACCGACCGTTATATTCGCACCCATCATCGACCAGGTAAGAAAGTGGTCAGTGAAATATGAAGGTGGACGGGACCCTCTAGCTTTCGTCGAACGGCTGGAAGAACTAGCCGATGTCTATACGCTAAATGTAGACTTGCTCCCAAAAACGATGCCCGAATTGCTAGGTGGCACCGCTCTTCAATGGTACCGCAATAACAACGTACACTGCAGCAACTGGACGACCTTCAAGCGCGACTTTTTAAGCTTCTTTCTACCAGCCAGGTACTTCGAGCGTCTCGAGGACGAAATACGGCAACGAAGGCAGCACGTCCTAGGGATACAAAGCTTGATGAGACACGCCGGATACAGCAACGAGCAACGCCTGGAAAGAATTTTCCGCAATAGCCACCCCGATTATTTACTCTACATTCGCCGAAGAGATTTCAACACCCTAGGAGCACTCATCTCTCTCGCCGAGGAATATGAAGGTATCCACGAAGGTTACCGACGGACATCATGGATCACGTCGCGAAATAGCGAGACACGTCGTTGGTGACAAAACTACAGCTTCACCGCCGCAGTCGGAACGATCACCCCACCAGCAGCCACCGAGGGTACAGCGCCACTCACCACCAGAAACTCGGGTTTTCGATCCGAGCAGGGTATGTAGAAGGTGTGGCCAAGAAGGACACTATGCAAGGAGATGTCGTAACCCACGGAAAATTTTTTGTTGGAAGTGCGGGCGAAACGATATACGCACGAATGAATGCTGCCGTCGACGTCAGGGAAACGACGGAGGGCTTCACCAAGAACAAGGCGCGGTGAGCCCACTGAACCCAGCGCCGAATCAGCGGTAGTCATGTACCAGGAACACGGTCGCATATATGCCCCAGCTCAGATTGGAGCAGTATCGTCGGAGGCAGTTATCGATACAGGGGCCTCAAGGAGCTTCGTTTCAGCCACCCTCGCGAATCACGTGGTGGGTTCTGGAAGCGGAGAGAGGGTAAGAGTGGCCATCGAAATAACAATGGCCAATGGAGTCAGCACTACGATTTTCGATGCCGTAAGGACAGAGGTACGCATCGGAGATTCATCATTGCACACAGTCCTACATGTGATGCCCGGGGCAATCGACGACATTATACTTGGCCTAGATACGTTGGGGAGCCTAGGAGCTTCCATATCATGTTGAGGAGGACACCTCGTGCTAACCAGACCCCTTGCTCAGCACATACCGCCTCCTGGAGCCACGGCGGAGACCATTCAGAGTATAACACCACCGAGTACGAGGAACGGCAAGTACGACGTCAGGAACGGAATTAACGGCGACACACCCAGCAACGAACATAGTGGTATAGAAGGCGAGGCGGATCGCATACGAGAATTTCTGGCAGTAGAACTCAAAAAGTTCGAGGCCATGAGCGGAGTGACGACGGTAGCCGAACACAAGATCATCCTGACTGACGACCGTCCCATCAAGCAACGGTATTTCCCGCGCAATCCAGCGATGCAGAGCATAATTAACAACGAGATCGACGAGCTCCTCGCGAAGGGATGCATCGAGCCATCCTGCAGCCCACATAGCGCCTCGATCGTGTTAGCTAGGAAAAAGAACGGTAAGTGGAGGCTTTGTGTGGACTACCGGCAGCTCAATGCCAAGTCAGTTCCCGACGCATACCCGCTGCCAAGGATACAGCACATCTTGGACAAACTACGACAAGCGAAATATATAAGTAGCCTCGACCTGAAGAACGGCTACTGGCAAATACCGCTGGAATCAAACAGTCGCCCCTACACGGCTTTCATGGTACCCGGACGCGGCCTGTTCCAGTGGCGTGTCATGCCCTTTGGTTTGCACTCGGCACCCGCAACGTTCCAGAGGGCGCTCGACCAGGTCATTGGGCCAGAAATGGAGCCCCATGGTTTTGCGTACCTGGATGATATTATCGTCATAGGCACAACTTTAGAGGAACACATCCGAAATTTAAGAGAGGTGATGTTACGACTACAGCACGCCAACCTCAGGATCAAGCCAGAGAAGTGTGATTTCTTTAGGAAAGAACTCAAGTACCTTGGCCACGTAGTCAACGATAAAGGGATCCACACGGACCCAGAAAAGGTTGCCGCTATTCAGGAACTGAAGCCACCGGCCAGCGCGAAAGAAGTACGCCAATACCCAGGAATAGCCTCGTGGTATCGCCGTTTCGTGCCCGATTTCGCCACTATAAGCCAGCCGCTCACCGCCCTGTTAAAGAAAGGCAAGCATTGGAGATGGGGAACCGAGCAGCAAGAAGACATCATCAAACGGAAACTCACTGAAGCACCCATACTTGCATGCCCGGATTTCACGAAAACGTTCACCCTGCAGACGGACGCGAGTAACTACGGCCTGGGGGCAGTGCTGACACAGGAGTTAGAAGAGGGCGAGCGAGTGATCGCTTACGCCAGCCGGAAGCTCAACCAGGCAGAGGCCAACTATTCACCCACCGAAAAGGAGTGTCTGGCCATCGTTTGGGGAATCCGTAAGATGAGGCCATACTTGGAAGGCTACAAATTTAAAGTAATAACCGACCACATGTCACTAAGGTGGCCAAAGTCCATTGAGAGCCCTTCTGGCCGCGTAGCGCGATGGGCCTTAGAACTACAGCAGCACACCTTCGACATTGAGTATCGTAAGGGAAAGCTCAACCTGGTGGCGGACGCTCTATCTCGACAGCCGCTGGAAACATTACGATTTACCACGACGACGGAACCACAATGCAAGTGGTGGCACAAGCGGATCAGCGAGGTACGCACCAACCCGGAGAAATACGCCGACTATACGATACAGGATGGACACTTATACCGCCATATTCCCTGCCGGTCACACGACGAAGAGGCGGTACCATGGAAATTGTGTGTGCCCACACCACTCAGACAGCGCGTGTTACAGGAAAATCATGACATACCAAGCGCGGGACACATGGGTATCCGCCGGACAGTAGCACGAGTCGCCAACCGATATTATTGGCCCGGTATGTTCCGTGACATCAGCCGGTATGTACGTCAATGCGAATCCTGCCAGAAATACAAGGAAACACAACAAAAGCCAGCCGGAAAGATGCTCTCACAGGTAGCCCAGGAACCATTTGCCACGGTCTGCGTCGACTTCGTTGGACCCCTACCACGGTCTACACACGGAAACACCATGTTACTGGTATTTTTCGACCGATTCAGCAAGTGGGTGGAATTTATCCCCATGAGGCGTGCTACCGCAGACGGCCTTCGCCGAGCTTTCAGGGAACGGATACTCGCAAGGTTTGGCGTCCCCAAAGTACTCATATCCGACAACGGCGCACAGTTCTGTAGCACGCTCTGGCAGCGCTACCTTAAGGAAGTTGGCGTACGACAACAATACACCGCACCCTATACTCCCCAAGAAAACCCAACAGAACGAGCAAACAGGACCATCAAACGGATCATAGCGCAGCTCACCAACTCAAAACATAAGCGATGGGACGACCTCCTCCCGGAAATTGGGCTAGCGATAAATAGTAGTGTCAACGCTTCTACAGGCTACAACCCAAATTTCCTCGTGCAAGGACGAGAGCCACGACTGCCAGGTGCTATAGTACAGGATAATTTTTATACCCCTGGGTGACTAAGGTCTCGAGATATAGGTCAAAACGTGGACACAGGTACCCCTAGAATGTGTTTATACAATATGGATATCAAAATGAAAGCTGTTGATGAGTGCTATAGTACAGGATAATTTTGATCCAACTGGGAGGCTAGGGTCTCGAGATATAGCCCAAAACGTGGACCCGGGTACCCCTAGAATGTGTTTATACAATATGGATATCAAATGAAAGCTGTTGATGAGTGCTATAGTACAGGATAATTTTCATCCAACTGGGAGGCTAGGATCTCGAGATATAGCCCAAAACGTGGACCCGGGTACCCCTAGAATGTGTTTATACAATATGGATATCAAATGAAAGCTGTTGCTGAGTGCTATAGTACAGGATAATTTTCATACAACTGGGAGGCTAGGGTCTCAAGATATAGTCCAAAACGTGGACCCGGGTACCCCTAGAATGTGTTTATACAATATGGACATCAAATGAAAGCTGTTGATGAGTGCTATAGTACAGGATAATTTTGATCCAACTGGGAGGCTAGGGTCTCGAGATATAGCCCAAAACGTGGACCCGGGTACCCCTAGAATGTGTTTATACAATATGGATATCAAATGAAAGCTGTTGCTGAGTGCTATAGTACAGGATAATTTTCATCCAACTGGGAGATATAGCCCAAAACATGGACCCGGATACCCCTTGAATGTGTATGTAATATGGATATCAAATGAAAGCTGTTGCTGAGAGCTTTAAAGTAATTTTCATTGTGATATTCGATTTAGTCGCATCAACCTGGCAAAACTGATAAATATGCATACGAAGCCGAAATAAAGACAAGAATTAATAATACCCACATACCTATTTACATACGTCCTATTCGATTTGCCTGAAATTTCGTATATAAATTTGCCTATATTAGTATTTACGATGCTTTTTTCCGGTAGTATACCAGAGATGGACTGGGACTGGGATTAGGACTGGGACTGGGACTGGGACTGAGACTCGGAATAGGACTGGAACAAAATACATACCACCCTCTGGAAGTGGCAATAAGAGATGAAGAAGAAAGAGAAAAACTTGAGAGAAGAGAAAAGAGAGAAGGAGACTGAGAAAGAGATAGATTGAGACGAAGATGGAGATAGATGAAGCGAAAAAGACGGAGGGTGGAGTGAAAAAAAATGTTAGGAAAAAGTGTAGAGGGGTAGGGCAGAGTTAGACGGAAAAAGCTTATTAAAATATATGCAGATAGATCAAATTTAGGGCAGAACAACGTCTGCCGGGTCTGCTAGTTTACTTATATAAAATTTGACTTTAAAAAATGTTTTTTTTAAGTGGGCTTTGTCGTTCTCCGATCTTGCTATTTTTTATTAAGAATACATATAGTAACAGGAGTAACTTTCCTGCCAAATTTCATCATTATATCTTCAACGACTGCCAAATTACAGCTTGCAACACTTTTAAATTACCTTCTTTTAAAATTGGGCGGCGCCACGCCCATTGTCCAAAATTTTACTAATTTTTTATTCTGCGTCATAAGTTCAACTCACCTACCAAGTTTCATCGCTTTATCCGTCTTTGGTAATGAATTATCGCACTTTTTCGGTTTTTCGAAATTTTCGATATCGAAAAAGTAGGCGTGGTTATAGTCCGATATCGTTCATTTTAAATAGCGATCTGAGATGAGTGCCCAGGAACCTACATACCAAATTTCATCACGATACCTCAAATTTACTCAAGTTATCGTGTTAACGGACAGACGGACGGACGGACGGACATGGCTCAATCAAATTTTTTTTTCGATACTGATGATTTTGATATATGGAAGTCTATATCTATCTCGCTTCCTTTATACCTGTACAACCAACCGTTATCCAATCAAAGTTAATATACTCTGTGAGCTCTGCTCAACTGAGTATAAAAAAAATAAGCTAATGTATTAAAGGGAAAAGAATCACACTGACGACGTACATAAAAACATACAAATGAACACAGGTTTGTATGCACATACATATCTACGAACTGAATGTCACTTAAATTTGAAAGTTTGCTTTTAGATCAAAAAACTTTGCAAAACTCTTGTTATTCTTTTACCTGTATAAACATTTGAACAAAATTTATAGCAATAAAATAACACTTTTGGGGGATAAAACTATATAAATGCGTCACACATGTAAACATAAAATAACCTGAGCGCGTACATACATAAATACAGCAACAACTATGCATATTTTTTTTTTTCAATTCACATATGCTCAGTACAGTAAGTGAGGCCAGTAAAAAGGAAGAGTAAAAAGTAAACAATCCGACCAGACATAACAGGAAAACCGGAAAACCATTACATGTAACATACTTAAGGGCTACAGGCATTTTTGTGATAACAATGGCAAAATATTTACAAAAACAACAAAGCGACCTTCAAACTTATGTATGTAAGCAAGAGCAGCAATGATGTGACATTTGAAAACGAAAGTGAACATTTGGTAGTATATTTTTGGGTGCATAATAAAGTGTTCAAGAGAAAAAGTGGAATAGGTTTTATTTAACTAAGTTCGGTGGCGGAAGGCTTTAAGCAGTCATTTCTTACTGTTTGGAAGGAGTATAGCTGGTGCGCTACCCAAGGCAGTCGATTCTGTGTACCGGAGCGACTCGGGCTTTTTCCCGACTGCCATTTCAGTGTAACCCCATTTAATTTGTTGTGTCCTTCCCACAAATTGTCATCCTCCCAGCAGCTCCTCGCAGCGGGACTGCGCCATATTCTCCTGCTCCGGGAAGGTGTCGAATCCAATCCGGGTCCGTCTCCTGACCCCGGTCCTGAGAAATGGTTTTGCTCCGTCTAGCAGAAAAGAATATTTTTAGGACGGTCATATTTTTGTCGGAGTGCTACGTGCAAGGGGTGGTTGCATCGGACAGGTTGTTTGGGCTAGATCCCACAATCTGAGCTAGAGGCACAATAAACGGAGACGCCCCCACTCGTATGGTAGGAAGCTGCCACAGCTCGCCAGATATATCAATCGTGAGCGCAGGACTCGTAAACTGCGTTAACTGGCAGCTGATGGTAACATTGGTATCCGACCACCTGCCAATACTTATTTCGCTCGAGCGTACCAAAAAATGTACTTTCATAAACTTTAAAAAAGGAAAGTGGGATGAATACAAATCCTTTACAGACAGCCGCTTTGCTGCCCTCCCTATCCCGACTGATGCTCGCCAAGGGGAGCGTGCTTTCCGCAAGGTCATTCAATCCGCCTCGGATCGTTTCAATTCCGCCGGAAAAATTCCCGAAATTCGGCCTCATTTTCCGGCCGAGGCCGCAAATTTAGCGAGAGAATGTATAAGGCAGCTCGATCCCGGCGACCCCCAAATAAGGCATATAAGCCAACGCATCAGATTGCTTGTGGATGAACACAAGCGGGCGAAATGGGAGGAGCATCTAAGTAATTGTAACCTCTCTGCCGGTGTGGGTAAGCTTTGGTCCACCGTAAAGTCCCTATCGAATCCGTCAAAGCACAACGACAAAATTTCCATCACCTTTGGTGATAAAGTGCTGTCGGATACGCAAAAATGCGCGAGCGCTTTTTGCCGGCACTATGTAATGCATTCTACGGTTGACAAAGTTACACGGAGGGTCAACAGCCACGCACATAAACATAAATTTAGCGCGTCCGCACTTACCATCAGCGCCAAAGAGGTTGAGGATGCCATCGGTCAAGCTAAACCATCTAAAGCAGTGGCCCAGACGGCATAGCCATGCCGAGGCTTAAAATCCTAGGAAGAGGGTTTCAAATATTTGGCACATGTCTTCAGCCTGTCTCTGTCCACCTTTGTGATCCCCGAAGAATGGAAAATGGCCACTACTAAAGCCTGGGAAACCAGCTAACACAGGAGAGTCATATCGCCCGATATCTGTCCTATCGCCAGTAGCCAAGACCCTTGAAGCCATTTTGCTCTCCTATTTCAAAGCAAATTTGCAACTAGCCTGTCATCAGCATGGCTTTAGAAAACTTCATAGCACAACCACCGCGCTAAATGCCATTAGCACCCAGATAAATTGCGGTTTAGATCAAAACCCCCACCATATAACAGTATTCGTTGCGCTAGACTTATCAAAAGCTTTTGATACGGTCAACCATGGCACGTTACTGCAAGACCTGGAAGTGTGTACCCTTCCCCCATGTCTTAAAAGGTGGGCCGCAAATTATCTGGGAGGCCGGCAGGCATCGGTGCAATTTAGAAACGCAACATCAAAACGGAGAAGAATTATACAAGGGGTGCCACAGGATGGTGTGCTATCCCCACTTTTGTTTAACTTATACATATCAAAGCTGCCTTCACTACCGGAAAGAGTTACTATCGTTTCCTACGCCGATGACTGCACAATAATGGCCACAGGCCCAGGCCCACAGATCGAGGAGCTTTGCAACAAAATACCTCCCTGATCTCTCCATCTTCTTGACCTCGCGAAACCTGACATTATCACCGACTAAGTCATCGGCGACCTTATTTACAACATGGACGTCCCAAATGTCGACAATTTTGAGCATCCACGTCAAACAGTCTTCGGACCTTTATGCCAAGAATTGCCCGGTCCAGTACTCAAAGAACAGTACCCAAAACTTGCGGAAGAGGAACGCATACTCCCCAGGGAAATGTGAGTCACTCTAGCTCGACTTCGTTCTGGATACTGTAACAGGTTAAACTCTTACCTGTCCAGAATCAACCCCGACATACAAAATGTATGCCCTGCTTTATGTGTCTGACATGACACCAACCATCTCTTCAGTTGTAATGTGGAACCAATGGCGCTAACACCCCTCTCATTATGGTCCACCCCTGTTGAAACAGCAAGTTTCCTTGGACTCCCGTTAGAGGATATTGATGACAATTTGTGATCGGTCACACCTATTGGATGGAGCGAGGTACAGCAACAACAACAAAAACAACTGCATCATAAAATAATAATAGGGGCAGGACCCCCATAATCCTATTACTACTACTGTTAATTTGTGGAAATGGATATGGTAAGACCGCACTTATTCTACTTGGTGTTTTTTAGATGTGGCAGCACAGGTTGGTAATGTCATAAAATATATATATATGAAAGTAAAAGCGGTATAGAAATTTGCAAAATTTGCAAACTTTAACAAAAAATAACTTTTAAGCTATAAGTTTGCGCACTTTAAAATATACATATTTGTGATCGGAAGAACTCCGTCTTTCATTTGATATCAAGTTCCACCCCCGAACTCGGGGGTACTAAACTAAATCGCTGCCACCTAATTTTGTATATAAACGTTTTTTGTTCTGCTGAACTTGCTCTGCTAACTTCGACTGCGGAAAGTTCATAATTGCATCAACTTTCTCAGCAATGGGCTGACTGCCTTCAGCAGACACTAAGTGGCCGAAAAATGTTACTTTGTCTTGGGCACAATGAAATTTCGCACCATTGCTGTTGGACCGTATGACTGAAGGCGGTTAAACAATTGCTCAAGATGTCCTACAATCCATTCATACATGATTTAATCTTACAGTCGTGAACAAAGTTTGGTCTCACAGCAAAAGAAATTTACATGCGTCACCCTTTTATTACATAAAGTCAGAAATATTTATTTACTCGTAATCATTCAAATTTATTTCTACATAAAACAAGAAAAAAATATAAATATTTACACTGCTCCGTGGAATATCTCCATATCCTAACTGTTGTTTGTAAAACGCCGTATCTCAAAATAATTCGAAATTCGGCGTTCAGTCGATTTGGGGTGATATTCCACTTAACAGTCATCATTTATAACAACACCCTTGGATACTAAATAGCCGCGAACCTCTTCATTTGTTAAATCTGTAAATATAGACGGAAAACGGCCGCTTTCGTCAGCACGGGATACCAACGCACAAAGCTGTCCTCCCACAAGGCCCCCTGCTCCTCGATCTCTATAATACGGATTCTGGCCAGGCCGTCCAGCACACATGATTGTATCTGCGAAATATTTCCCGTGGTGTTTCCAAAGATTCCTGCATTTCTCTTTGTCCATTGTACGAAGGTCAGCAGTTTGTAGACGATTACTGGTTATCATACTACCTAGTTCTGTTGAACCCCATCCACTAACTTTCAGAAGAGTGCCCTCCTTATCTAAGGCATCTTTCGGACAAATAGATATTGATTTTATTGCATTAGTCGATGAAAAGGGTGAATCCACTGTAACTACCGCTATATCCATATATCCTTGTTCAAAATTAAATTGATTATGAGCACGTATTTTGTGCACTTCGCGTTGTTGTGCTCTTTCTGTGCGTATTTCACTTAAATCGTCTATACCAGCTATAGCGATGAACTCCTTGTTTAGTCGATATGCTACGCATTTCGCAGATGTTACCACCAGTTCCATACTCACTAAGGCGCCAACGCATTTATACTTGTACCCCTTTTTAAGTAAAATAGCTACCGTGTGTGGGGTTTGCTCTATTGCTATGTCGTTGCCATTTAAAACGCGAAGTTGCGCATTCGTATGGGCAAAATGGCAACTAAGAACGAAAGACAGGATCGCAAAAAAAATGCCTGAATCCATTTTACTATAAGACTTTTTGCACTACTTTTTAGGTATAAAGTATGATAAATTTTGTGGGCGCTATTTATACCAAATTGTGTCGTGTGAATAAAAAATAAGCAAATGCTTTTTCTTCTAGATTCTAAGAGTTCGACATGAGAAAAACAATTTAAGTTAAAGCTATACAAAGAACACATTTTTTGTAATTAGTTGAACAAACAGATTTTGCCCTTTTTATACATGCATATTCCCGCTAAATGAAATGAGCTCAGCCTTAACCAAAAATTTTGCTTTAATTTTGCCAAAGAAAATTTCCTAATAATTGTTTGTTTATAAATATATTCGCAGAGTTGGATTGTGTTATTAATTTGGAACGCATACCTACAACTTTGTTTGTATTTTTAATGAGTAAATACAAAAAGACAATGGGTGAACCTAATGAATTTTATCTCTGTCCAAACTACTTAATATGTTCTATTGCGTACTGCCACAAAACCATAGTTAGAATGAGCTCAGCCTTGAACAAATATTTTGATTTACTTTTGCCAAAGGAAATTTCCAAGCAATTGTTTGTTTATATATGTACTCGCAGAGTTGAAATGTGTTATTAATTTAAAACGTGTACCTACAACTTTATCTTTAATGAGTAAATACAAAAAGACAATGGGTGAACTTAATGAATTTTATCTATTTCCAAACTACTTAATATGTTCTATTGCGTACTGCCACAAAACCATAGTTAGAATGAGCTCAGCCTTGAACAAATATTTTGATTTACTTTTGCCAAAGGAAATTTCCAAGCAATTGTTTGTTTATATATGTACTCGCAGAGTTGAAATGTGTTATTAATTTAAAACGTGTACCTACAACTTTATCTTTAATGAGTAAATACAAAAAGACAATGGGTGAACTTAATGAATTTTATCTATTTCCAAACTACTTAATATGTTCTATTGCGTACTGCCACAAAACCATAGTTAGAATGAGCTCAGCCTTGAACAAATATTTTGATTTACTTTTGCCAAAGGAAATTTCCAAGTAATTGTTTGTTTATATATGTACTCGCAGAGTTGAAATGCGTTATTAATTTAAAACGTGTACCTACAACTTTATCTTTAATGAGTAAATACAAAAATACAATGGGTGAACTTAATGAATTTTATCTCCTTCCAAACTACTTAATATGTTCTATTGCGTACTGCCACAAAACCATAGTTAGAATGAGCTCAGCCTTGAACAAATATTTTGATTTACTTTTGCCAAAGGAAATTTCCAAGCAATTGTTTGTTTATATATGTACTCGCAGAGTTGAAATGCGTTATTAATTGAAAACGTGTACCTACAACTTTATCTTTAATGAGTAAATACAAAAAGACAATGGGTGAACTTAATGAATTTTATCTATTTCCAAACTACTTAATATGTTCTATTGCGTAGTGCCACAAAACCATAGTTAGAATGAGCTCAGCCTTGAACAAATATATTGATTTACTTTTGCCAAAGGAAATTTCCAAGCAATTGTTTGTTTATATATGTACTCGCAGAGTTGAAATGTGTTATTAATTTAAAACGTGTACCTACAACTTTATCTTAAATGAGTAAATACAAAAAGACAGTGGGTGAACTTAATGAATTTTATCTATTTCCAAACTACTTAATATGTTCTATTGCGTACTGCCACAAAACCATAGTTAGAATGAGCTCAGCCTTGAACAAATATTTTGATTTACTTTTGCCAAAGGAAATTTCCAAGCAATTGTTTGTTTATATATGTACTCGCAGAGTTGAAATGCGTTATTAATTTAAAACGCGTACCTACAACTTTATCTTTAATGAGTAAATACAAAAATACAGTGGGTGAACTTAATGAATTTTATCTATTTCCAAACTACTTAATATGTTCTATTGCGTACTGCCACAAAACCATAGTTAGAATGAGCTCAGCCTTGAACAAATATTTTGATTTACTTTTGCCAAAGGAAATTTCCAAGCAATTGTTTGTTTATATATGTACTCGCAGAGTTGAAATGCGTTATTAATTTAAAACGCGTACCTACAACTTTATCTTAAATGAGTAAATACAAAAATACAGTGGGTGAACTTAATGAATTTTATCTATTTCCAAACTACTTAATATGTTCTATTGCGTACTGCCACAAAACCATAGTTAGAATGAGCTCAGCCTTGAACAAATATTTTGATTTACTTTTGCCAAAGGAAATTTCCAAGCAATTGTTTGTTTATATATGTACTCGCAGAGTTGAAATGCGTTATTAATTTAAAACGCGTACCTACAACTTTATCTTTAATGAGTAAATACAAAAAGACAGTGGGTGAACTTAATGAATTTTATCTATTTCCAAACTACTTAATATGTTCTATTGCGTACTGCCACAATACCATAGTTAGAACGAGCTCAGCCTTGAACAAATATTTTGATTTACTTTTGCCAAAGGAAATTTCCAAGCAATTGTTTGTTTATATATGTACTCGCAGAGTTGAAATGCGTTATTAATTTAAAACGTGTACCTACAACTTTATCTTTAATGAGTAAATACAAAAAGACAGTGGGTGAACTTAATGAATTTTATCTATTTCCAAACTACTTAATATGTTCTATTGCGTACTGCCACAAAACCATAGTTAGAATGAGCTCAGCCTTGAACAAATATTTTGTTTTACTTTTGCCAAAGGAAATTTCCAAGCAATTGTTTGTTTATATATGTACTCGCAGAGTTGAAATGCGTTATTAATTTAAAACGTGTAGCTACAACTTTATCTTTAATGAGTAAATACAAAAAGACAGTGGGTGAACTTAATGAATTTTATCTATTTCCAAACTACTTAATATGTTCTATTGCGTACTGCCACAAAACCATAGTTAGAATGAGCTCAGCCTTGAACAAATATTTTGATTTACTTTTGCCAAAGGAAATTTCCAAGCAATTGTTTGTTTATATATGTACTCGCAGAGTTGAAATGCGTTATTAATTTAAAACGTGTACCTACAACTTTATCTTTAATGAGTAAATACAAAAAGACAATGGGTGAACTTAATGAATTTTATCTATTTCCAAACTACTTAATATGTTCTATTGCGTACTGCCACAAAACCATAGTTAGAATGAGCTCAGCCTTGAACAAATATTTTGATTTACTTTTGCCAAAGGAAATTTCCAAGCAATTGTTTGTTTATATATGTACTCGCAGAGTTGAAATGCGTTATTAATTTAAAACGCGTACCTACAACTTTATTTTTAATGAGTAAATACAAAAAGACAGTGGGTGAACTTAATGAATTTTATCTATTTCCAAACTACTTAATATGTTCTATTGCGTACTGCCACAAAACCATAGTTAGAACGAGCTCAGCCTTGAACAAATATTTTGATTTACTTTTGCCAAAGGAAATTTCCAAGCAGTTGTTTGTTTATATATGTACTCGCAGAGTTGAAATTCGTTATTAATTTAAAACGTGTACCTACAACTTTATCTTTAATGAGTAAATACAAAAAGACAGTGGGTGAACTTAATGAATTTTATCTATTTCCAAACTACTTAATATGTTCTATTGCGTACTGCCACAAAACCATAGTTAGAATGAGCTCAGCCTTGAACAAATATTTTGATTTACTTTTGCCAAAGGAAATTTCCAAGCAATTGTTTGTTTATATATGTAGTCGCAGAGTTGAAATGCGTTATTAATTTAAAACGTGTACCTACAACTTTATCTTTAATGAGTAAATACAAAAAGACAGTGGGTGAACTTAATGAATTTTATCTATTTCCAAACTACTTAATATGTTCTATTGCGTACTGCCACAAAACCATAGTTAGAACGAGCTCAGCCTTGAACAAATATTTTGATTTACTTTTGCCAAAGGAAATTTCCACGTAATTGTTTGTTTATATATGTACTCGCAGAGTTGAAATGCGTTATTAATTTAAAACGTGTACCTACAACTGTATCTTTAATGAGTAAATACAAAAAGACAGTGGGTGAACTTAATGAATTTTATCTATTTCCAAACTACTTAATATGTTCTATTGCGTACTGCCACAAAACCATAGTTAGAACGAGCTCAGCCTTGAACAAATATTTTGATTTACTTTTGCCAAAGGAAATTTCCAAGTAATTGTTTGTTTATATATGTACTCGCAGAGTTGAAATGCGTTATTAATTTAAAACGTGTACCTACAACTTTATCTTTAATGAGTAAATACAAAAAGACAATGGGTGAACTTAATGAATTTTATCTATTTCCAAACTACTTAATATGTTCTATTGCGTACTGCCACAAAACCATAGTTAGAATGAGCTCAGCCTTGAACAAATATTTTGATTTACTTTTGCCAAAGGAAATTTCCAAGCAATTGTTTTTTTATATATGTACTCGCAGAGTTGAAATGCGTTATTAATTTAAAAAGTGTACCTACAACTTTATCTTTAATGAGTAAATACAAAAAGACAGTGGGTGAACTTAATGAATTTTATCTATTTCCAAACTACTTAATATGTTCTATTGCGTACTGCCACAAAACCATAGTTAGAACGAGCTCAGCCTTGAACAAATATTTTGATTTACTTTTGCCAAAGGAAATTTCCACGTAATTGTTTGTTTATATATGTACTCGCAGAGTTGAAATGCGTTATTAATTTAAAACGTGTACCTACAACTGTATCTTTAATGAGTAAATACAAAAAGACAGTGGGTGAACTTAATGAATTTTATCTATTTCCAAACTACTTAATATGTTCTATTGCGTACTGCCACAAAACCATAGTTAGAACGAGCTCAGCCTTGAACAAATATTTTGATTTACTTTTGCCAAAGGAAATTTCCAAGCAATTGTTTGTTTATATATGTACTCGCAGAGTTGAAATGCGTTATTAATTTAAAAAGTGTACCTACAACTTTATCTTTAATGAGTAAATACAAAAAGACAGTGGGTGAACTTAATGAATTTTATCTATTTCCAAACTACTTAATATGTTCTATTGCGTACTGCCACAAAACCATAGTTAGAATGAGCTCAGCCTTGAACAAATATTTTGATTTACTTTTGCCAAAGGAAATTTCCAAGCAATTGTTTGTTTATATATGTACTCGCAGAGTTGAAATGCGTTATTAATTTAAAAAGTGTACCTACAACTTTATCTTTAATGAGTAAATACAAAAAGACAGTGGGTGAACTTAATGAATTTTATCTATTTCCAAACTACTTAATATGTTCTATTGCGTACTGCCACAAAACCATAGTTAGAATGAGCTCAGCCTTGAACAAATATTTTGATTTACTTTTGCCAAAGGAAATTTCCAAGCAATTCTTTGTTTATATATGTACTCGCAGAGTTGAAATGCGTTATTAATTTAAAAAGTGTACCTACAACTTTATCTTTAATGAGTAAATACAAAAAGACAGTGGGTGAACTTAATGAATTTTATCTATTTCCAAACTACTTAATATGTTCTATTGCGTACTGCCACAAAACCATAGTTAGAATGAGCTCAGCCTTGAACAAATATTTTGATTTACTTTTGCCAAAGGAAATTTCCAAGCAATTGTTTGTTTATATATGTACTCGCAGAGTTGAAATGCGTTATTAATTTAAAAAGTGTACCTACAACTTTATCTTTAATGAGTAAATACAAAAAGACAGTGGGTGAACTTAATGAATTTTATCTATTTCCAAACTACTTAATATGTTCTATTGCGTACTGCCACAAAACCATAGTTAGAATGAGCTCAGCCTTGAACAAATATTTTGATTTACTTTTGCCAAAGGAAATTTCCAAGCAATTGTTTGTTTATATATGTACTCGTAGAGTTGAAATGCGTTATTAATTTAAAAAGTGTACCTACAACTTTATCTTTAATGAGTAAATACAAAAAGACAGTGGGTGAACTTAATGAATTTTATCTATTTCCAAACTACTTAATATGTTCTATTGCGTACTGCCACAAAACCATAGTTAGAATGAGCTCAGCCTTGAACAAATATTTTGATTTACTTTTGCCAAAGGAAATTTCCAAGCAATTGTTTGTTTATATATGTACTCGCAGAGTTGAAATGCGTTATTAATTTAAAAAGTGTACCTACAACTTTATCTTTAATGAGTAAATACAAAAAGACAGTGGGTGAACTTAATGAATTTTATCTATTTCCAAACTACTTAATATGTTCTATTGCGTACTGCCACAAAACCATAGTTAGAATGAGCTCAGCCTTGAACAAATATTTTGATTTACTTTTGCCAAAGGAAATTTCCAAGCAATTGTTTGTTTATATATGTACTCGCAGAGTTGAAATGCGTTATTAATTTAAAAAGTGTACCTACAACTTTATCTTTAATGAGTAAATACAAAAAGACAGTGGGTGAACTTAATGAATTTTATCTATTTCCAAACTACTTAATATGTTCTATTGCGTACTGCCACAAAACCATAGTTAGAATGAGCTCAGCCTTGAACAAATATTTTGATTTACTTTTGCCAAAGGAAATTTCCAAGCAATTGTTTGTTTATATATGTACTCGTAGAGTTGAAATGCGTTATTAATTTAAAAAGTGTACCTACAACTTTATCTTTAATGAGTAAATACAAAAAGACAGTGGGTGAACTTAATGAATTTTATCTATTTCCAAACTACTTAATATGTTCTATTGCGTACTGCCACAAAACCATAGTTAGAATGAGCTCAGCCTTGAACAAATATTTTGATTTACTTTTGCCAAAGGAAATTTCCAAGCAATTGTATGTTTATATATGTACACGCAGAGTTGAAATTCGTTATTAATTTAAAACGTGTACCTACAACTTTATCTTTAATGAGTAAATACAAAAAGACAGTGGGTGAACTTAATGAATTTTATCTATTTCCAAACTACTTAATATGTTCTATTGCGTACTGCCACAAAACCATAGTTAGAATGAGCTCAGCCTTGAACAAATATTTTGATTTACTTTTGCCAAAGGAAATTTTCAAGCAATTGTTTGTTTATATATGTACACGCAGAGTTGAAATTCGTTATTAATTTAAAACGTGTACCTACAACTTTATCTTTAATGAGTAAATACAAAAAGACAGTGGGTGAACTTAATGAATTTTATCTGTTTCCAAACTACTTAATATGTTCTATTGCGTACTGCCACAAAACCATAGTTAGAATGAGCTCAGCCTTGAACAAATATTTTGATTTACTTTTGCCAAAGGAAATTTCCAAGCAATTGTTTGTTTATATATGTACTCGCAGAGTTGAAATGCGTTATTAATTTAAAAAGTGTACCTACAACTTTATCTTTAATGAGTAAATACAAAAAGACAGTGGGTGAACTTAATGAATTTTATCTATTTCCAAACTACTTAATATGTTCTATTGCGTACTGCCACAAAACCATAGTTAGAATGAGCTCAGCCTTGAACAAATATTTTGATTTACTTTTGCCAAAGGAAATTTCCAAGCAATTGTTTGTTTATATATGTACACGCAGAGTTGAAATTCGTTATTAATTTAAAACGTGTACCTACAACTTTATCTTTAATGAGTAAATACAAAAAGACAGTGGGTGAACTTAATGAATTTTATCTATTTCCAAACTACTTAATATGTTCTATTGCGTACTGCCACAAAACCATAGTTAGAATGAGCTCAGCCTTGAACAAATATTTTGATTTACTTTTGCCAAAGGAAACTTCCAAGCAATTGTTTGTTTATATATGTACTCGCAGAGTTGAAATGCGTTATTAATTTAAAAAGTGTACCTACAACTTTATCTTTAATGAGTAAATACAAAAAGACAGTGGGTGAACTTAATGAATTTTATCTATTTCCAAACTACTTAATATGTTCTATTGCGTACTGCCACAAAACCATAGTTAGAATGAGCTCAGCCTTGAACAAATATTTTGATTTACTTTTGCCAAAGGAAATTTCCAAGCAATTGTTTGTTTATATATGTACTCGCAGAGTTGAAATGCGTTATTAATTTAAAACGTGTACCTACAACTTTATCTTTAATGAGTAAATACAAAAATACAATGGGTGAACTTAATGAATTTTATCTATTTGCAAACTACTTAATATGTTCTATTGCGTATTGCCACAAAACCATAGTTAGAATGAGCTCAGCCTTGAACAAATATTTTGATTTACTTTTGCCAAAGGAAATTTCCAAGCAATTGTTTGTTTATATATGTACTCGCAGAGTTGAAATGCGTTATTAATTTAAAACGTGTACCTACAACTTTATCTTTAATGAGTAAATACAAAAAGACAGTGGGTGAACTTAATGAATTTTATCTATTTCCAAACTACTTAATATGTTCTATTGCGTACTGCCACAAAACCATAGTTAGAATGAGCTCAGCCTTGAACAAATATTTTGATTTACTTTTGCCAAAGGAAATTTCCAAGCAATTGTTTGTTTATATATGTACTCGCAGAGTTGAAATGCGTTATTAATTTAAAACGTGTACCTACAACTTTATCTTTAATGAGTAAATACAAAAAGACAGTGGGTGAACTTAATGAATTTTATCTATTTCCAAACTACTTAATATGTTCTATTGCGTACTGTCACAAAACCATAGTTAGAGTGAGCTCAGCCTTGAACAAATATTTTGATTTACTTTTGCCAAAGGAAATTTCCAAGTAATTGTTTGTTTATATATGTACTCGCAGAGTTGAAATGCGTTATTAATTTAAAACGTGTACCTACAACTTTATCTTTAATGAGTAAATACAAAAATACAGTGGGTGAACTTAATGAATTTTATCTATTTCCAAACTACTTAATATGTTATATTGCGTACTGCCACAAAACCATAGTTAGAATGAGCTCAGCCTTGAACAAATATTTTGATTTACTTTTGCCAAAGGAAATTTCCAAGCAATTGTTTGTTTATATATGTACTCGCAGAGTTGAAATGCGTTATTAATTTAAAACGTGTACCTACAACTTTATCTTTAATGAGTAAATACAAAAAGACAGTGGGTGAACTTAATGAATTTTATCTATTTCCAAACTACTTAATATGATCTATTGCGTACTGCCACAAAACCATAGTTATAACGAGCTCAGCCTTGAACAAATATTTTGATTTACTTTTGCCAAAGGAAATTTCCAAGTAATTGTTTGTTTATATATGTACTCGCAGAGTTGAAATGCGTTATTAATTTAAAACGTGTACCTACAACTTTATCTTTAATGAGTAAATACAAAAATACAATGGGTGAACTTAATGAATTTTATCTATTTCCAAACTACTTAATATGTTCTATTGCGTACTGCCACAAAACCATAGTTAGAACGAGCTCAGCCTTGAACAAATATTTTGATTTACTTTTGCCAAAGGAAATTTCCAAGTAATTGTTTGTTTATATATGTACTCGCAGAGTTGAAATGCGTTATTAATTTAAAACGTGTACCTACAACTTTATCTTTAATGAGTAAATACAAAAAGACAATGGGTGAACTTAATGAATTTTATCTATTTCCAAACTATTTAATATGTTCTATTGCGTACTGCCACAAAACCATAGTTAGAATGAGCTCAGCCTTGAATAAATATTTTGATTTACTTTTGCCAAAGGAAATTTCCAAGCAATTGTTTGTTTATATACGTACTCACAGAGTTGAAATGTGTTATTAATTTAAAACGTGTACCTACAACTTTATCTTTAATGAGTAAATACAAAAAGACAATGGGTGAACTTAATGAATTTTATCTATTTCCAAACTACTTAATATGTTCTATTGCGTACTGCCACAAAACCATAGTTAGAATGAGCTCAGCCTTGAACAAATATTTTGATTTACTTTTGCCAAAGGAAATTTCCAAGCAATTGTTTGTTTATATATGTACTCGCAGAGTTGAAATGCGTTATTAATTTAAAACGTGTACCTACAACTTTATCTTTAATGAGGAAATACAAAAAGACAGTGGGTGAACTTAATGAATTTTATCTATTTCCAAACTACTTAATATGTTCTATTGCGTACTGCCACAAAACCATAGTTAGAATGAGCTCAGCCTTGAACAAATATTTTGATTTACTTTTGCCAAAGGAAATTTCCAAGCAATTGTTTGTTTATATATGTACTCGCAGAGTTGAAATGCGTTATTAATTTAAAACGTGTACCTACAACTTTATCTTTAATGAGTAAATACAAAAAGACAGTGGGTGAACTTAATGAGTTTTATCTATTTCCAAACTACTTAATATGTTCTATTGCGTACTGCCACAAAACCATAGTTAGAATGAGCTCAGCCTTGAACAAATATTTTGATTTACTTTTGCCAAAGGAAATTTCCAAGCAATTGTTTGTTTATATATGTACTCGCAGAGTTGAAATGCGTTATTAATTTAAAACGTGTACCTACAACTTTATCTTTAGTGAGTAAATACAAAAAGACAGTGGGTGAACTTAATGAGTTTTATCTATTTCCAAACTACTTAATATGTTCTATTGCGTACTGCCACAAAACCATAGTTAGAATGAGCTCAGCCTTGAACAAATATTTTGATTTACTTTTGCCAAAGGAAATTTCCAAGCAATTGTTTGTTTATATATGTACTCGCAGAGTTGAAATGCGTTATTAATTTAAAACGTGTACCTACAACTTTATCTTTAATGAGTAAATACAAAAAGACAGTGGGTGAACTTAATGAGTTTTATCTATTTCCAAACTACTTAATATGTTCTATTGCGTACTGCCACAAAACCATAGTTAGAACGAGCTCAGCCTTGAACAAATATTTTGATTTACTTTTGCCAAAGGAAATTTTCAAGCAATTGTTTGTTTATATATGTACTCGCAGAGTTGAAATGCGTTATTAATTTAAAACGTGTACCTACAACTTTATCTTTAGTGAGTAAATACAAAAAGACAGTGGGTGAACTTAATGAGTTTTATCTATTTCCAAACTACTTAATATGTTCTATTGCGTACTGCCACAAAACCATAGTTAGAATGAGCTCAGCCTTGAACAAATATTTTGATTTACTTTTGCCAAAGGAAATTTCCAAGCAATTGTTTGTTTATATATGTACTCGCAGAGTTGAAATGCGTTATTAATTTAAAACGTGTACCTACAACTTTATCTTTAATGAGTAAATACAAAAAGACAGTGGGTGAACTTAATGAATTTTGTCTATTTCCAAACTACTTAATATGTTCTATTGCGTACTGCCACAAAACCATAGTTAGAATGAGCTCAGCCTTGAACAAATATTTTGATTTACTTTTACCAAAGGAAATTTCCAAGCAATTGTTTGTTTATATATGTACTCGCAGAGTTGAAATGCGTTATTAATTTAAAACGTGTACCTACAACTTTATCTTTAATGAGTAAATACAAAACTACAATGGGTGAACTTAATGAATTTTATCTATTTGCAAACTACTTAATATGTTCTATTGCGTATTGCCACAAAACCATAGTTAGAATGAGCTCAGCCTTGAACAAATATTTTGATTTACTTTTGCCAAAGGAAATTTCCAAGCAATTGTTTGTTTATATATGTACTCGCAGAGTTGAAATGCGTTATTAATTTAAAACGTGTACCTACAACTTTATCTTTAATGAGTAAATACAAAAAGACAGTGGGTGAACTTAATGAATTTTATCTATTTCCAAACTACTTAATATGTTCTATTGCGTACTGCCACAAAACCATAATTAGAATAAGCTCAGCCTTGAACAAATATTTTGATTTACTTTTGCCAAAGGAAATTTCCAAGCAATTGTTTGTTTATATATGTACTCGCAGAGTTGAAATGCGTTATTAATTTAAAACGTGTACCTACAACTTTATCTTTAATGAGTAAATACAAAAAGACAGTGGGTGAACTTAATGAATTTTATCTATTTGCAAACTACTTAATATGTTCTATTGCGTATTGCCACAAAACCATAGTTAGAATGAGCTCAGCCTTGAACAAATATTTTGATTTACTTTTGCCAAAGGAAATTTCCAAACAATTGTTTGTTTATATATGTACTCGCAGAGTTGAAATGCGTTATTAATTTAAAACGTGTACCTACAGCTTTATCTTTAATGAGTAAATACAAAAAGACAGTGGGTGAACTTAATGAATTTTATCTATTTCCAAACTACTTAATATGTTCTATTGCGTACTGCCACAAAACCATAGTTAGAATGAGCTCAGCCTTGAACAAATATTTTGATTTACTTTTGCCAAAGGAAATTTCCAAGCAATTGTTTGTTTATATATGTACTCGCAGAGTTGAAATGCGTTATTAATTTAAAACGTGTACCTACAACTTTATCTTTAATGAGTAAATACAAAAATACAATGGGTGAACTTAATGAATTTTATCTATTTGCAAACTACTTAATATGTTCTATTGCGTATTGCCACAAAACCATAGTTAGAATGAGCTCAGCCTTGAACAAATATTTTGATTTACTTTTGCCAAAGGAAATTTCCAAGCAATTGTTTGTTTATATATGTACTCGCAGAGTTGAAATGCGTTATTAATTTAAAACGTGTACCTACAACTTTATCTTTAATGAGTAAATACAAAAAGACAGTGGGTGAACTTAATGAATTTTATCTATTTCCAAACTACTTAATATGTTCTATTGCGTACTGCCACAAAACCATAATTAGAATGAGCTCAGCCTTGAACAAATATTTTGATTTACTTTTGCCAAAGGAAATTTCCAAGCAATTGTTTGTTTATATATGTACTCGCAGAGTTGAAATGCGTTATTAATTTAAAACGTGTACCTACAACTTTATCTTTAATGAGTAAATACAAAAATACAATGGGTGAACTTAATGAATTTTATCTATTTGCAAACTACTTAATATGTTCTATTGCGTATTGCCACAAAACCATAGTTAGAATGAGCTCAGCCTTGAACAAATATTTTGATTTACTTTTGCCAAAGGAAATTTCCAAACAATTGTTTGTTTATATATGTACTCGCAGAGTTGAAATGCGTTATTAATTTAAAACGTGTACCTACAGCTTTATCTTTAATGAGTAAATACAAAAAGACAGTGGGTGAACTTAATGAATTTTATCTATTTCCAAACTACTTAATATGTTCTATTGCGTACTGCCACAAAACCATAGTTAGAATGAGCTCAGCCTTGAACAAATATTTTGATTTACTTTTGCCAAAGGAAATTTCCAAGCAATTGTTTGTTTATATATGTACTCGCAGAGTTGAAATGCGTTATTAATTTAAAACGTGTACCTACAGCTTTATCTTTAATGAGTAAATACAAAAAGACAGTGGGTGAACTTAATGAATTTTATCTATTTCCAAACTACTTAATATGTTCTATTGCGTACTGCCACAAAACCATAGTTAGAATGAGCTCAGCCTTGAACAAATATTTTGATTTACTTTTGCCAAAGGAAATTTCCAAGCAATTGTTTGTTTATATATGTACTCGCAGAGTTGAAAAGCGTTATTAATTTAAAACGTGTACCTACAGCTTTATCTTTAATGAGTAAATACAAAAAGACAGTGGGTGAACTTAATGAATTTTATCTATTTCCAAACTACTTAATATGTTCTATTGCGTACTGCCACAAAACCATAGTTAGAATGAGCTCAGCCTTGAACAAATATTTTGATTTACTTTTGCCAAAGGAAATTTCCAAGCAATTGTTTGTTTATATATGTACTCGCAGAGTTGAAATGCGTTATTAATTTAAAACGTGCACCTACAACTTTATCTTTAATGAGTAAATACAAAAAGACAGTGGGTGAACTTAATGAATTTTATCTATTTACAAACTACTTGATATGTTCTATTGCGTACTGCCACAAAACCATAGTTAGAATGAGCTCAGCCTTGAACAAATATTTTGATTTACTTTTGCCAAAGGAAATTTCCAAGCAATTGTTTGTTTATATATGTACTCGCAGAGTTGAAATGCGTTATTAATTTAAAACGTGTATCTACAACTTTATCTTTAATGAGTAAATACAAAAAGACAGTGGGTGAACTTAATGAATTTTATCTATTTCCAAATTACTTAATATGTTCTATTGCGTACTGCCACAAAACCATAGTTAGAACGAGCTCAGCCTTGAACAAATATTTTGATTTACTCTTGCCAAAGGAAATTTCCAAGCAATTGTTTGTTTATATATGTACTCGCAGAGTTGAAATGCGCTATTAATTTAAAACGTGTACCTACAACTTTATCTTTAATGAGTAAATACAAAAAGACAGTGGGTGAACTTAATGAATTTTATCTATTTCCAAACTACTTAATATGTTCTATTGCGTACTGCCACAAAACCATAGTTAGAATGAGCTCAGCCTTGAACAAATATTTTGATTTACTTTTGCCAAAGGAAATTTCCAAGCAATTGTTTGTTTATATATGTACTCGCAGAGTTGAAATGCGCTATTAATTTAAAACGTGTACCTACAACTTTATCTTTAATGAGTAAATACAAAAAGACAGTGGGTGAACTTAATGAATTTTATCTATTTCCAAACTACTTAATATGTTCTATTGCGTACTGCCACAAAACCATAGTTAGAATGAGCTCAGCCTTGAACAAATATTTTGATTTACTTTTGCCAAAGGAAATTTCCAAGCAATTGTTTGTTTATATATGTACTCGCAGAGTTGAAATGCGCTATTAATTTAAAACGTGTACCTACAACCTTATCTTTAATGAGTAAATACAAAAAGACAGTGGGTGAACTTAATGAATTTTATCTCTTTCCAAACTACTTAATATGTTCTATTGCGTACTGCCACAAAACCATAGTTAGAATGAGCTCAGCCTTGAACAAATATTTTGATTTACTTTTGTCAAAGGAAATTTCCAAGCAATTGTTTGTTTATATATGTACTCGCAGAGTTGAAATGCGTTATTAATTTAAAACGTGTACCTACAACTTTATCTTTAATGAGTAAATACAAAAATACAGTGGGTGAACTTAATGAATTTTATCTATTTCCAAACTACTTAATATGTTATATTGCGTACTGCCACAAAACCATAGTTAGAATGAGCTCAGCCTTGAACAAAATATTTTGATTTACTTTTGCCAAAGGAAATTTCCAAGCAATTGTTTGTTTATATATGTACTCGCAGAGTTGAAATGCGTTATTAATTTAAAACGTGTACCTACAACTTTATCTTTAATGAGTAAATACAAAAAGACAGTGGGTGAACTTAATGAATTTTATCTATTTCCAAACTACTTAATATGATCTATTGCGTACTGCCACAAAACCATAGTTAGAACGAGCTCAGCCTTGAACAAATATTTTGATTTACTTTTGCCAAAGGAAATTTCCAAGTAATTGTTTGTTTATATATGTACTCGCAGAGTTGAAATGCGTTATTAATTTAAAACGTGTACCTACAACTTTATCTTTAATGAGTAAATACAAAAATACAATGGGTGAACTTAATGAATTTTATCTATTTCCAAACTACTTAATATGTTCTATTGCGTACTGCCACAAAACCATAGTTAGAACGAGCTCAGCCTTGAACAAATATTTTGATTTACTTTTGCCAAAGGAAATTTCCAAGTAATTGTTTGTTTATATATGTACTCGCAGAGTTGAAATGCGTTATTAATTTAAAACGTGTACCTACAACTTTATCTTTAATGAGTAAATACAAAAAGACAATGGGTGAACTTAATGAATTTTATCTATTTCCAAACTATTTAATATGTTCTATTGCGTACTGCCACAAAACCATAGTTAGAATGAGCTCAGCCTTGAACAAATATTTTGATTTACTTTTGCCAAAGGAAATTTCCAAGCAATTGTTTGTTTATATACGTACTCGCAGAGTTGAAATGTGTTATTAATTTAAAACGTGTACCTACAACTTTATCTTTAATGAGTAAATACAAAAAGACAATGGGTGAACTTAATGAATTTTATCTATTTCCAAACTACTTAATATGTTCTATTGCGTACTGCCACAAAACCATAGTTAGAATGAGCTCAGCCTTGAACAAATATTTTGATTTACTTTTGCCAAAGGAAATTTCCAAGCAATTGTTTGTTTATATATGTACTCGCAGAGTTGAAATGCGTTATTAATTTAAAACGTGTACCTACAACTTTATCTTTAATGAGTAAATACAAAAAGACAGTGGGTGAACTTAATGAATTTTATCTATTTCCAAACTACTTAATATGTTCTATTGCGTACTGCCACAAAACCATAGTTAGAATGAGCTCAGCCTTGAACAAATATTTTGATTTACTTTTGCCAAAGGAAATTTCCAAGCAATTGTTTGTTTATATATGTACTCGCAGAGTTGAAATGCGTTATTAATTTAAAACGTGTACCTACAACTTTATCTTTAATGAGTAAATACAAAAAGACAGTGGGTGAACTTAATGAGTTTTATCTATTTCCAAACTACTTAATATGTTCTATTGCGTACTGCCACAAAACCATAGTTAGAACGAGCTCAGCCTTGAACAAATATTTTGATTTACTTTTGCCAAAGGAAATTTCCAAGCAATTGTTTGTTTATATATGTACTCGCAGAGTTGAAATGCGTTATTAATTTAAAACATGTACCTACAACTTTATCTTTAATGAGTAAATACAAAAAGACAGTGGGTGAACTTAATGAGTTTTATCTATTTCCAAACTACTTAATATGTTCTATTGCGTACTGCCACAAAACCATAGTTAGAATGAGCTCAGCCTTGAACAAATGTTTTGATTTACTTTTGCCAAAGGAAATTTCCAAGCAATTGTTTGTTTATATATGTACTCGCAGAGTTGAAATGCGTTATTAATTTAAAACGTGTACCTACAACTTTATCTTTAATGAGTAAATACAAAAAGACAGTGGGTGAACTTAATGAATTTTATCTATTTCCAAACTACTTAATATGTTCTATTGCGTACTGCCACAAAACCATAGTTAGAATGAGCTCAGCCTTGAACAAATATTTTGATTTACTTTTACCAAAGGAAATTTCCAAGCAATTGTTTGTTTATATATGTACTCGCAGAGTGGAAATGCGTTATTAATTTAAAACGTGTACCTACAACTTTATCTTTAATGAGTAAATACAAAAAGACAGTGGGTGAACTTAATGAGTTTTATCTATTTCCAAACTACTTAATATGTTCTATTGCGTACTGCCACAAAACCATAGTTAGAATGAGCTCAGCCTTGAACAAATATTTTGATTTACTTTTGCCAAAGGAAATTTCCAAGCAATTGTGTGTTTATATATGTACTCGCAGAGTTGAAATGCGTTATTAATTTAAAACGTGTACCTACAACTTTATCTTTAATGAGTAAATACAAAAAGACAGTGGGTGAACTTAATGAATTTTATCTATTTCCAAACTACTTAATATGTTTTATTGCGTACTGCCACAAAACCATAGTTAGAATGAGCTCAGCCTTGAACAAATATTTTGATTTACTTTTGCCAAAGGAAATTTCCAAGCAATTGTTTGTTTATATATGTACTCGCAGAGTTGAAATGCGTTATTAATTTAAAACGTGTACCTACAACTTTATCTTTAATGAGTAAATACAAAAATACAATGGGTGAACTTAATGAATTTTATCTATTTGCAAACTACTTAATATGTTCTATTGCGTATTGCCACAAAACCATAGTTAGAATGAGCTCAGCCTTGAACAAATATTTTGATTTACTTTTGCCAAAGGAAATTTCCAAACAATTGTTTGTTTATATATGTACTCGCAGAGTTGAAATGCGTTATTAATTTAAAACGTGTACCTACAGCTTTATCTTTAATGAGTAAATACAAAAAGACAGTGGGTGAACTTAATGAATTTTATCTATTTCCAAACTACTTAATATGTTCTATTGCGTACTGCCACAAAACCATAGTTAGAATGAGCTCAGCCTTGAACAAATATTTTGATTTACTTTTGCCAAAGGAAATTTCCAAGCAATTGTTTGTTTATATATGTACTCGCAGAGTTGAAATGCGTTATTAATTTAAAACGTGTACCTACAACTTTATCTTTAATGAGCAAATACAAAAATACAATGGGTGAACTTAATGAATTTTATCTATTTGCAAACTACTTAATATGTTCTATTGCGTATTGCCACAAAACCATAGTTAGAATGAGCTCAGCCTTGAACAAATATTTTGATTTACTTTTGCCAAAGGAAATTTCCAAACAATTGTTTGTTTATATATGTACTCGCAGAGTTGAAATGCGTTATTAATTTAAAACGTGTACCTACAGCTTTATCTTTAATGAGTAAATACAAAAAGACAGTGGGTGAACTTAATGAATTTTATCTATTTCCAAACTACTTAATATGTTCTATTGCGTACTGCCACAAAACCATAGTTAGAATGAGCTCAGCCTTGAACAAATATTTTGATTTACTTTTGCCAAAGGAAATTTCCAAGCAATTGTTTGTTTATATATGTACTCGCAGAGTTGAAATGCGTTATTAATTTAAAACGTGTACCTACAACTTTATCTTTAATGAGTAAATACAAAAATACAATGGGTGAACTTAATGAATTTTATCTATTTGCAAACTACTTAATATGTTCTATTGCGTATTGCCACAAAACCATAGTTAGAATGAGCTCAGCCTTGAACAAATATTTTGATTTACTTTTGCCAAAGGAAATTTCCAAGCAATTGTTTGTTTATATATGTACTCGCAGAGTTGAAATGCGTTATTAATTTAAATCGTGTACCTACAACTTTATCTTTAATGAGTAAATACAAAAAGACAGTGGGTGAACTTAATGAATTTTATCTATTTCCAAACTACTTAATATGTTCTATTGCGTACTGCCACAAAACCATAATTAGAATGAGATCAGCCTTGAACAAATATTTTGATTTACTTTTGCCAAAGGAAATTTCCAAGCAATTGTTTGTTTATATATGTACTCGCAGAGTTGAAATGCGTTATTAATTTAAAACGTGTACCTACAACTTTATCTTTAATGAGTAAATACAAAAAGACAGTGGGTGAACATAATGAATTTTATCTATTTCCAAACTACTTAATATGTTCTATTGCGTACTGCCACAAAACCATAGTTAGAATGAGCTCAGCCTTGAACAAATATTTTGATTTACTTTTGCCAAAGGAAATTTCCAAGCAATTGTTTGTTTATATATGTACTCGCAGAGTTGAAATGCGTTATTAATTTAAAACGTGTACCTACAACTTTATCTTTAATGAGTAAATACAAAAAGACAGTGGGTGAACTTAATGAATTTTATCTATTTCCAAACTACTTAATATGTTCTATTGCGTACTGCCACAAAACCATAGTTAGAATGAGCTCAGCCTTGAACAAATATTTTGATTTACTTTTGCCAAAGGAAATTTCCAAGCAATTGTTTGATTATATATGTACTCGCAGAGTTGAAATGCGTTATTAATTTAAAACGTGTACCTACAACTTTATTTTTAATGAGTAAATACAAAAAGACAGTGGGTGAACTTAATGAATTTTATCTATTTCCAAACTACTTAATATGTTCTAGTGCGTACTGCCACAAAACCATAGTTAGAATGAGCTCAGCCTTGAACAAATATTTTGATTTACTTTTGCCAAAGGAAATTTCCAAGCAATTGTTTGTTTATATATGTACTCGCAGAGTTGAAATGCGTTATTAATTTAAAACGTGTACCTACAGCTTTATCTTTAATGAGTAAATACAAAAAGTCAGTGGGTGAACTTAATGAATTTTATCTATTTCCAAACTACTTAATATGTTCTATTGCGTACTGCCACAAAACCATAGTTAGAATGAGCTCAGCCTTGAACAAATATTTTGATTTACTTTTGCCAAAGGAAATTTCCAAGCAATTGTTTGTTTATATATGTACTCGCAGAGTTGAAAAGCGTTATTAATTTAAAACGTGTACCTACAGCTTTATCTTTAATGAGTAAATACAAAAAGACAGTGGGTGAACTTAATGAATTTTATCTATTTCCAAACTACTTAATATGTTCTATTGCGTACTGCCACAAAACCATAGTTAGAATGAGCTCAGCCTTGAACAAATATTTTGATTTACTTTTGCCAAAGGAAATTTCCAAGCAATTGTTTGTTTATATATGTACTCGCAGAGTTGAAATGCGTTATTAATTTAAAACGTGTACCTACAACTTTATCTTTAATGAGTAAATACAAAAAGACAGTGGGTGAACTTAATGAATTTTATCTATTTCCAAACTACTTAATATGTTCTATTGCGTACTGCCACAAAACCATAGTTAGAATGAGCTCAGCCTTGAACAAATATTTTGATTTACTTTTGCCAAAGGAAATTTCCAAGCAATTGTTTGTTTATATATGTACTCGCAGAGTTGAAATACGTTATTAATTTAAAACGTGTATCTACAACTTTATCTTTAATGAGTAAATACAAAAAGACAGTGGGTGAACTTAATGAATTTTATCTATTTCCAAACTACTTAATATGTTCTATTGCGTACTGCCACAAAACCATAGTTAGAACGAGCTCAGCCTTGAACAAATATTTTGATTTACTTTTGCCAAAGGAAATTTCCAAGCAATTGTTTGTTTATATATGTACTCGCAGAGTTGAAATGCGCTATTAATTTAAAACGTGTACCTACAACTTTATCTTTAATGAGTAAATACAAAAAGACAGTGGGTGAACTTAATGAATTTTATCTATTTCCAAACTACTTAATATGTTCTATTGCGTACTGCCACAAAACCATAGTTAGAATGAGCTCAGCCTTGAACAAATATTTTGATTTACTTTTGCCAAAGGAAATTTCCAAGCAATTGTTTGTTTATATATGTACTCGCAGAGTTGAAATGCGCTATTAATTTAAAACGTGTACCTACAACTTTATCTTTAATGAGTAAATACAAAAAGACAATGGGTGAACTTAATGAATTTTATCTATTTCCAAACTACTTAATATGTTCTATTGCGTACTGCCACAAAACCATAGTTAGAATGAGCTCAGCCTTGAACAAATATTTTGATTTACTTTTGCCAAAGGAAATTTCCAAGCAATTGTTTGTTTATATATGTACTCGAAGAGTTGAAATGCGTTATTAATTTAAAACGTGTATCTGCAACTTTATCTTTAATGAGTAAATACAAAAAGGCAGTGGGTGAACTTAATGAATTTTATCTATTTCCAAACTACTTAATATGTTCTATTGCGTACTGCCACAAAACCATAGTTAGAACGAGCTCAGCCTTGAACAAATATTTTGATTTACTTTTGCCAAAGGAAATTTCCAAGCAATTGTTTGTTTATATATGTACTCGCAGAGTTGAAATGCGCTATTAATTTAAAACGTGTACCTACAACTTTATCTTTAATGAGTAAATACAAAAAGACAGTGGGTGAACTTAATGAATTTTATCTATTTCCAAACTACTTAATATGTTCTATTGCGTACTGCCACAAAACCATAATTAGAATGAGCTCAGCCTTGAACAAATATTTTGATTTACTTTTGCCAAAGGAAATTTCCAAGCAATTGTTTGTTTATATATGTACTCGCAGAGTTGAAATGCGTTATTAATTTAAAACGTGTACCTACAACTTTATCTTTAATGAGTAAATACAAAAAGACAGTGGGTGAACTTAATGAATTTTATCTATTTCCAAACTACTTAATATGTTCTATTGAGTACTGCCACAAAACCATAGTTAGAATGAGCTCAGCCTTGAACAAATATTTTGATTTACTTTTGCCGAAGGAAATTTCCAAGCAATTGTTTGTTTATATATGTACTCGCAGAGTTGAAATGCGTTATTAATTTAAAACGTGTACCTACAACTTTATCTTTAATGAGTAAATACAAAAAGACAGTGGGTGAACTTAATGAATTTTATCTATTTCCAAACTACTTAATATGTTCTATTGCGTACTGCCACAAAACCATAGTTAGAATGAGCTCAGCCTTGAACAAATATTTTGATTTACTTTTGCCAAAGGAAATTTCCAAGCAATTGTTTGTTTATATATGTACTCGCAGAGTTGAAATGCGTTATTATATTAAAACGTGTACCTACAACTTTATCTTTAATGAGTAAATACAAAAAGACAGTGGGTGAACTTAATGAATTTTATCTATTTCCAAACTACTTAATATGTTCTAGTGCGTACTGCCACAAAACCATAGTTAGAATGAGCTCAGCCTTGAACAAATATTTTGATTTACGTTTGCCAAAGGAAATTTCCAAGCAATTGTTTGTTTATATATTTACTCGCAGAGTTGAAATGCGTTATTAATTTAAAACGTGTACCTACAGCTTTATCTTTAATGAGTAAATACAAAAAGACAGTGGGTGAACTTAATGAATTTTATCTATTTCCAAACTACTTAATATGTTCTATTGCGTACTGCCACAAAACCATAGTTAGAATGAGCTCAGCCTTGAACAAATATTTTGATTTACTTTTGCCAAAGGAAATTTCCAAGCAATTGTTTGTTTATATATGTACTCGCAGAGTTGAAATGCGTTATTAATTTAAAACGTGTACCTACAACTTTATCTTTAATGAGTAAATACAAAAAGACAGTGGGTGAACTTAATGAATTTTATCTATTTCCAAACTACTTAATATGTTCTATTGCGTACTGCCACAAAACCATAGTTAGAATGAGCTCAGCCTTGAACAAATATTTTGATTTACTTTTGCCAAAGGAAATTTCCAAGCAATTGTTTGTTTATATATGTACTCGCAGAGTTGAAATGCGTTATTAATTTAAAACGTGTACCTACAACTTTATCTTTAATGAGTAAATACAAAAAGACAGTGGGTGAACTTAATGAATTTTATCTATTTCCAAACTACTTAATATGTTCTATTGCGTACTGCCACAAAACCATAGTTAGAATGAGCTCAGCCTTGAACAAATATTTTGATTTACTTTTGCCAAAGGAAATTTCCAAGCAATTGTTTGTTTATATATGTACTCGCAGAGTTGAAATGCGTTATTAATTTAAAACGTGTACCTACAGCTTTATCTTTAAAGAGTAAATACAAAAAGACAGTGGGTGAACTTAATGAATTTTATCTATTTCCAAACTACTTAATATGTTCTATTGCGTACTGCCACAAAACCATTGTTAGAATGAGCTCAGCCTTGAACAAATATTTTGATTTACTTTTGCCAAAGGAAATTTCCAAGCAATTGTTTGTTTATATATGTACTCGCAGAGTTGAAATGCGTTATTAATTTAAAACGTGTACCTACAACTTTATCTTTAATGAGTAAATACAAAAAGACAGTGGGTGAACTTAATGAATTTTATCTATTTCCAAACTACTTAATATGTTCTATTGCGTACTGCCACAAAACCATAGTTAGAATGAGCTCAGCCTTGAACAAATATTTTGATTTACTTTTGCCAAAGGAAATTTCCAAGCAATTGTTTGTTTATATATGTACTCGCAGAGTTGAAATGCGTTATTAATTTAAAACGTGTATCTACAACTTTATCTTTAATGAGTAAATACCAAAAGACAGTGGGTGAACTTAATGAATTTTATCTATTTCCAAACTACTTAATATGTTCTATTGCGTACTGCCACAAAACCATAGTTAGAATGAGCTCAGCCTTGAACAAATATTTTGATTTACTTTTGCCAAAGGAAATTTCCAAGCAATTGTTTGTTTATATATGTACTCGCAGAGTTGAAATGCGCTATTAATTTAAAACGTGTACCTACAACTTTATCTTTAATGAGTAAATACAAAAAGACAGTGGGTGAACTTAATGAATTTTATCTATTTCCAAACTACTTAATATGTTCTATTGCGTACTGCCACAAAACCATAGTTAGAATGAGCTCAGCCTTGAACAAATATTTTGATTTACTTTTGCCAAAGGAAATTTCCAAGCAATTGTTTGTTTATATATGTACTCGCAGAGTTGAAATGCGCTATTAATTTAAAACGTGTACCTACAACTTTATCTTTAATGAGTAAATACAAAAAGACAGTGGGTGAACTTAATGAATTTTATCTATTTCCAAACTACTTAATATGTTCTATTGCGTACTGCCACAAAACCATAATTAGAACGAGCTCAGCCTTGAACAAATATTTTGATTTACTTTTGCCAAAGGAAATTTCCAAGCAATTGTTCGTTTATATATGTACTCGCAGAGTTGAAATGCGCTATTAATTTAAAACGTGTACCTACAACTTTATCTTTAATGAGTAAATACAAAAAGACAGTGGGTGAACTTAATGAATTTTATCTATTTCCAAACTACTTAATATGTTCTATTGCGTACTGCCACAAAACCATTGTTAGAATGAGCTCAGCCTTGAACAAATATTTTGATTTACTTTTGCCAAAGGAAATTTCCAAGCAATTGTTTGTTTATATATGTACTCGCAGAGTTGAAATGCGTTATTAATTTAAAACGTGTACCTACAACTTTATCTTTAATGAGTAAATACAAAAAGACAGTGGGTGAACTTAATGAATTTTATCTATTTCCAAACTACTTAATATGTTCTATTGCGTACTGCCACAAAACCATAGTTAGAATGAGCTCAGCCTTGAACAAATATTTTGATTTACTTTTGCCAAAGGAAATTTCCAAGCAATTGTTTGTTTATATATGTACTCGCAGAGTTGAAATGTGTTATTAATTTAAAACGTGTACCTACAACTTTATCTTTAATGAGTAAATACAAAAAGACAGTGGGTGAACTTAATGAATTTTATCTATTTCCAAACTACTTAATATGTTCTATTGCGTACTGCCACAAAACCATAGTTAGAATGAGCTCAGCCTTGAACAAATATTTTGATTTACTTTTGCCAAAGGAAATTTCCAAGCAATTGTTTGTTTATATATGTACTCGCAGAGTTGAAATGCGTTATTAATTTAAAACGCGTACCTACAACTTTATCTTTAATGAGTAAATACAAAAAGACAGTGGGTGAACTTAATGAATTTTATCTATTTCCAAACTACTTAGTATGTTCTATTGCGTACTGCCACAAAACCATAGTTAGAATGAGCTCAGCCTTGAACAAATATTTTGATTTACTTTTGCCAAAGGAAATTTCCAAGCAATTGTTTGTTTATATATGTACTCCCAGAGTTGAAATGCGTTATTAATTTAAAACGTGTACCTACAACTTTATCTTTAATGAGTAAATACAAAAAGACAGTGGGTGAACTTAATGAATTTTATCTATTTCCAAACTACTTAATATGTTATATTGCGTACTGCCACAAAACCATAGTTAGAATGAGCTCAGCCTTGAACAAATATTTTGATTTACTTTTGCCAAAGGAAATTTCCAAGCAATTGTTTGTTTATATATGTACTCGCAAAGTTGAAATGCGTTATTAATTTAAAACGTGTACCTACAACTTTATCTTTAATGAGTAAATACAAAAAGACAGTGGGTGAACTTAATGAATTTTATCTATTTCCAAACTACTTAATATGTTCTATTGCGTACTGCCACAAAACCATAGTTAGAATGAGCTCAGCCTTGAACAAATATTTTGATTTACTTTTGCCAAAGGAAATTTCCAAGCAATTGTTTGTTTATATATGTACTCGCAGAGTTGAAATGCGTTATTAATTTAAAACGTGTACCTACAACTTTATCTTTAATGAGTAAATACAAAAAGACAGTGGGTGAACTTAATGAATTTTATCTATTTCCAAACTACTTAATATGTTCTATTGCGTACTGCCACAAAACCATAGTTAGAATGAGCTCAGCCTTGAACAAATATTTTGATTTACTTTTGCCAAAGGAAATTTCCAAGCAATTGTTTGTTTACATATGTACTCGCAGAGTTGAAATGCGTTATTAATTTAAAACGTGTACCTACAACTTTATCTTTAATGAGTAAATACAAAAAGACAGTGGGTGAACTTAATGAATTTTATCTATTTCCAAACTACTTAATATGTTCTAGTGCGTACTGCCACAAAACCATAGTTAGAATGAGCTCAGCCTTGAACAAATATTTTGATTTACTTTTGCCAAAGGAAATTTCCAAGCAATTGTTTGTTTATATATGTACTCGCAGAGTTGAAATGCGTTATTAATTTAAAACGTGTACCTACAACTTTATCTTTAATGAGTAAATACAAAAAGACAGTGGGTGAACTTAATGAATTTTATCTATTCCCAAACTACTTAATATGTTCTAGTGCGTACTGCCACAAAACCATAGTTAGAATGAGCTCAGCCTTGAACAAATATTTTGATTTACTTTTGCCAAAGGAAATTTCCAAGCAATTTTTTGTTTATATATGTACTCGCAGAGTTGAAATGCGTTATTAATTTAAAACGTGTACCTACAACTTTATCTTTAATGAGTAAATACAAAAAGACAGTTGGTGAACTTAATGAATTTTATCTATTTCCAAACTACTTAATATGTTCTAGTGCGTACTGCCACAAAACCATAGTTAGGATGAGCTCAGCCTTGAACAAATATTTTGATTTACTTTTGCCAAAGGAAATTTCCAAGCAATTGTTTGTTTATATATGTACTCGCAGAGTTGAAATGCGTTATTAATTTAAAACGTGTACCTACAACTTTATCTTTAATGAGTAAATACAAAAATACAATGGGTGAACTTAATGAATTTTATCTATTTCCAAACTACTTAATATGTTCTAGTGCGTACTGCCACAAAACCATAGTTAGAATGAGCTCAGCCTTGAACAAATATTTTGATTTACTTTTGCCAAAGGAAATTTCCAAGCAATTGTTTGTTTATATATGTACTCGCAGAGTTGAAATGCGTTATTAATTTAAAACGTGTACCTACAACTTTATCTTTAATGAGTAAATACAAAAAGACAGTTGGTGAACTTAATGAATTTTATCTATTTCCAAACTACTTAATATGTTCTAGTGCGTACTGCCACAAAACCATAGTTAGAATGAGCTCAGCCTTGAACAAATATTTTGATTTACTTCTGCCAACGGAAATTTCCAAGCTATTGTTTGTTTATATATGTACTCGCAGAGTTGAAATGCGTTATTAATTTAAAACGTGTACCTACAACTTTATCTTTAATGAGTAAATACAAAACGACAATAGGTGAACTTAATGAATTTTATCTATTTCCAAACTGCTTAATATGTTCTATTGCGTACTGCCACAAATCCATAGTTAGAATGAGCTCAGCCTTGAACAAATATTTTGATTTACTTTTGCCAAAGGAAATTTCCAAGCTATTGTTTGTTTATATATGTACTCGCAGAGTTGAATTGCGTTATTAATTCAAAACGTGTACCTACAACTTTATCTTTAATGAGTAAATACAAAACGACAATGGGTGAACTTAATGAATTTTATCTATTTCCAAACTACTTAATATGTTCTAGTGCGTACTGCCACAAAACCATAGTTAGAATGAGCTCAGCCTTGAACAAATATTTTGATTTACTTTTGCCAAAGGAAATTTCCAAGCAATTGTTTGTTTATATATGTGCTCGCAGAGTTGAAATGCGTTAATTATTTAAAACGTGTACCTACAACTTTATCTTTAATGAGTAAATACAAAAATACAATGGGTGAACTTAATGAATTTTATCTATTTGCAAACTACTTGATATGTTCGATTGCGTACTGCCACAAAACCATAGTTAGAATGAGCTCAGCCTTGAACAAATATTTTGATTTACTTTTGCCAAAGGAAATTTCCAAGCAATTGTTTGTTTATATATGTACTCGCAGAGTTGAAATGCGTTATTAATTTAAAACGTGTACCTACAACTGTATCTTTAATGAGTAAATACAAAAATACAATGGGTGAACTTAATGAATTTTATCTATTTGCAAACTACTTAATATGTTCTATTGCGTACTGCCACAAAACCATAGTTAGAATGAGCTCAGCCTTGAACAAATATTTTGATTTACTTTTGCCAAAGGAAATTTCCAAGCAATTGTTTGTTTATATATGTACTCGCAGAGTTGAAATGCGTTATTAATTTAAAACGTGTACCTACAACTTTATCTTTAATGAGTAAATACAAAAAGACAGTTGGTGAACTTAATGAATTTTATCTATTTGCAAACTACTTAATATGTTCGATTGCGTACTGCCACAAAACCATAGTTAGAATGAGCTCAGCCTTGAACAAATATTTTGATTTACTTTTGCCAAAGGAAATTTCCAAGCAATTGTTTGTTTATATATGTACTCGCAGAGTTGAAATGCGTTATTAATTTAAAACGTGTACCTACAACTTTATCTTTAATGAGTAAATACAAAAATACAATGGGTGAACTTAATGAATTTTATCTATTTGCAAACTACTTAATATGTTCTATTGCGTACTGCCACAAAACCATAGTTAGAATGAGCTCAGCCTTGAACAAATATTTTGATTTACTTTTGCCAAAGGAAATTTCCAAGCAATTGTTTGTTTATATATGTACTCGCAGAGTTGAAATGCGTTATTAATTTAAAACGTGTACCTACAACTTTATCTTTAATGAGTAAATACAAAAATACAATGGGTGAACTTAATGAATTTTATCTATTTGCAAACTACTTAATATGTTCTATTGCGTATTGCCACAAAACCATAGTTACAATGAGCTCAGCCTTGAACAAATATTTTGATTTACTTTTGCCAAAGGAAATTTCCAAACAATTGTTTGTTTATATATGTACTCGCAGAGTTGAAATGCGTTATTAATTTAAAACGTGTACCTACAACTTTATCTTTAATGAGTAAATACAAAAAGACAGTGGGTGAACTTAATGAATTTTATCTATTTCCAAACTACTTAATATGTTCTATTGCGTACTGCCACTATAGTGTTATCTACTTTGTACTCTTTACTTTAATTTTTAAAATAATTTTAATTGAGTTTTCGTGTTAACTTAAAATTTTGAATAACTTCAAAAAAAAAAAATTCTAATTAGTTGGAAAATATCTAAACTCAAAAATAAACAAAAATAAATTTTATATTATAAACCAAAATAAAAGTTTTTTTTAAATATCAACACGAATGTTGATATATTGGCGATCCTACCAACGATCCTTCTGACCTACTCTCGATTTACGCGATAACAAAATTACGAAAATTCCGGATGAAATTTCGCTGTTAAAAAATCTAATAAAACTTGATTTTACGAATAATTCAACAACTAATCTACCATTGTCATTGACCTCCTTGGCACATTTAATTAACTTACAAATCGACGGCAATTCGATTAAATTACTACGCGTATTCTATGAACATTATGTGAACGTGCGTGTGCCTCTATCGAAAAACAACAACATCTTTATCAAAGTGATACATCATCGACATCATCGACAATTTCATTTATACCAAGGAGTAAATATAGTGTTATCTACTTTGTACTCTTTACTTTAATTTTTAAAATAATTTTAATTGAGTTTTCGTGTTAACTTAAAATTTTGAATAACTTCAAAAAAAAAAATTCTAATTAGTTGGAAAATATCTAAACTCAAAAATAAACAAAAATAAATTTTATATTATAAACCAAAATAAAAGTTTTTTTTAAATATCAACACGAATGTTGATATAGCCACAAAACCATAGTTAGAATGAGCTCAGCCTTGAACAAATATTTTGATTTACTTTTGCCAAAGGAAATTTCCAGGCAATTGTTTGTTTATATATGTACTCGCAGAGTTGAAATGCGTTATTAATTTAAAACGTGTACCTACAACTTTATCTTTAATGAGTAAATACAAAAAGACAGTGGGTGAACTTAATGAATTTTATCTATTTCCAAACTACTTAATATGTTCTAGTGCGTACTGCCACAAAACCATAGTTAGAATGAGCTCAGCCTTGAACAAATATTTTGATTTACTTTTGCCAAAGGAAATTTCCAAGCAATTGTTTGTTTATATATGTACTCGCAGAGTTGAAATGCGTTATTAATTTAAAACGTGTACCTACAACTTTATCTTTAATGAGTAAATACAAAAAGACAGTGGGTGAACTTAATGAATTTTATCTATTTCCAAACTACTTAATATGTTCTATTGCGTACTGCCACAAAACCATAGTTAGAATGAGCTCAGCCTTGAACAAATATTTTGATTTCCTTTTGCCAAAGGAAATTTCCAAGCAATTGTTTGTTTATATATGTACTCGCAGAGTTGAAATGCGTTATTAATTTAAAACGTGTACCTACAACTTTATCTTTAATGAGTAAATACAAAAAGACAGTGGGTGAACTTAATGAATTTTATCTATTTCCAAACTACTTAATATGTTCTATTGCGTACTGCCACAAAACCATAGTTAGAATGAGCTCAGCCTTGAACAAATATTTTGATTTACTTTTGCCAAAGGAAATTTCCAAGCAATTGTTTGTTTATATATGTACTCGCAGAGTTGAAATGCGTTATTAATTTAAAACGTGTACCTACAACTTTATCTTTAATGAGTAAATACAAAAAGACAGTGGGTGAACTTAATGAATTTTATCTATTTCCAAACTACTTAATATGTTCTATTGCGTACTGCCACAAAACCATAGTTAGAATGAGCTCAGCCTTGAACAAATATTTTGATTTACTTTTGCCAAAGGAAATTTCCAAGCAAATGTTTGTTTATATATGTACTCGCAGAGTTGAAATGCGTTATTAATTTAAAACGTGTACCTACAACTTTATCTTTAATGAGTAAATACAAAAAGACAGTGGGTGAACTTAATGAATTTTATCTATTTCCAAACTACTTAATATGTTCTATTGCGTACTGCCAGAAAACCATAGTTAGAATGAGCTCAGCCTTGAACAAATATTTTGATTTACTTTTGCCAAAGGAAATTTCCAAGCAATTGTTTGTTTATATATGTACTCGCAGAGTTGAAATGCGTTATTAATTTAAAACGTGTACCTACAACTTTGTTTTTTAATGAGTAAATACAAAAAGACAGTGGGTGAACTTAATGAATTTTATCTATTTCCAAACTACTTAATATGTTCTATTGCATACTGCCACAAAACCATAGTTAGAGTGAGCTCAGCCTTGAACAAATATTTTGATTTACTTTTGCCAAAGGAAATTTCCAAGCAATTGTTTGTTTATATATGTACTCGCAGAGTTGATATGCGTTATTAATTTAAAACGTGTACCTACAACTTTATCTTTAATGAGTAAATACAAAAAGACAGTGGGTGAACTTAATGAATTTTATCTATTTCCAAACTACTTAATATGTTCTATTGCGTACTGCCACAAAACCATAGTTAGAACGAGCTCAGCCTTGAACAAATATTTTGATTTACTTTTGCCAAAGGAAATTTCCAAGTAATTGTTTGTTTATATATGTACTCGCAGAGTTGAAATGCGTTATTAATTTAAAACGTGTACCTACAACTGTATCTTTAATGAGTAAATACAAAAAGACAGTGGGTGAACTTAATGAATTTTATCTATTTCCAAACTACTTAATATGTTCTATTGCGTACTGCCACAAAACCATAGTTAGAATGAGCTCAGCCTTGAACAAATATTTTGATTTACTTTTGCCAAAGGAAATTTCCAAGCAATTGTTTGTTTATATATGTACTCGCAGAGTTGATATGCGTTATTAATTTAAAACGTGTACCTACAACTTTATCTTTAATGAGTAAATACAAAAAGACAGTGGGTGAACTTAATGAATTTTATCTATTTCCAAACTACTTAATATGTTCTATTGCGTACTGCCACAAAACCATAGTTAGAACGAGCTCAGCCTTGAACAAATATTTTGATTTACTTTTGCCAAAGGAAATTTCCAAGCAATTGTTTGTTTATGTATGTACTCGCAGAGTTGAAATGCGTTATTAATTTAAAACGTGTACCTACAACTTTATCTTTAATGAGTAAATACAAAAAGAGAGTGGGTGAACTTAATGAATTTTATCTATTTCCAAACTACTTAATATGTTCTATTGCGTACTGCCACAAAACCATAGTTAGAATGAGCTCAGCCTTGAACAAATATTTTGATTTACTTTTGCCAAAGGAAATTTCCAGCAATTGTTTGTTTACATATGTACTCGCAGAGTTGAAATGCGTTATTAATTTAAAACGTGTACCTACAACTTTATCTTTAATGAGTAAATACAAAAAGACAGTGGGTGAACTTAATGAATTTTATCTATTTCCAAGCTACTTAATATGTTCTAGTGCGTACTGCCAGAAAACCATAGTTAGAATGAGCTCAGCCTTGAACAAATATTTTGATTTACTTTTGCCAAAGGAAATTTCCAAGCAATTGTTTGTTTATATATGTACTCGCAGAGTTGAAATGCGTTATTAATTTAAAACGTGTACCTACAACTTTATTTTTTAATGAGTAAATACAAAAAGACAGTGGGTGAACTTAATGAATTTTATCTATTTCCAAACTACTTAATATGTTCTATTGCGTACTGCCACAAAACCATAGTTAGAGTGAGCTCAGCCTTGAACAAATATTTTGATTTACTTTTGCCAAAGGAAATTTCCAAGCAATTGTTTGTTTATATATGTACTCGCAGAGTTGATATGCGTTATTAATTTAAAACGTGTACCCACAACTTTATCATTAATGAGTAAATACAAAAAGACAGTGGGTGAACTTAATGAATTTTATCTATTTCCAAACTACTTAATATGTTCTATTGCGTACTGCCACAAAACCATAGTTAGAATGAGCTCAGCCTTGAACAAATATTTTGATTTACTTTTGCCAAAGGAAATTTTCAAGCAATTGTTTGTTTATATATGTACTCGCAGAGTTGAAATGCGTTATTAATTTAAAACGTGTACCTACTATATCAACATTCAAGTTGATATTTTAAAAAACTTTTATTTTTGTTTGTAATATAAAATTTATTTTTGTTTATTTTTGAGTTTAGATATTTTCAAACTAATTAGAATTTTCTTTTTTTGAAGTTATTCAAAATTTTAAGTTAACATGAAAACTCAATTAAAATTATTTTAAAAATTAAAGTAAAGAGTACAAAGTAGTTAACACTATATTTACTCCCCCTCCAAGAAAATTTGAAACAAACAAATTATTAATTAATATTAAATGTAACCTTTTTTTGTTTTTTGTTGTTTAATGTATTTGTATTTAAATTAGTGTTAATAAGTATGTTTGCTGGTTTAAGTAAATCAATTGAAATATTTTTAATAGTATTTTTGTATTGAATTGTAAATGTTTTATGTTTCTTAGATATAACTTTAAAAGGTCCTTCATAAGGTGATTCTAAATTAGATTTACGAAGAACTTTAACAAAAACATACTCACAATTTTCTAATTGTTTAGGAACGAAAACATTTTCTTTGTTATGATGAAAAACTTTAGAACGAACAAGTGAAAAATATTCTCTTATTTTATGAAGAGCGTCATTAGAAAAATCATGTTTTTTATTACTATTTGAAATAATTAATTCACCAGGTATTCTAAGTGTTTGGCCATAAACAAGTTCAGCAGATGAACATTTTAAATCTTCTTTAATAGAAGTTCGTAAACCAAGTAGAATGAATGGTAAAATGTCAGACCAATGAACCGAGTCGTTTGATGCTATAATTGCTGCTTTTAAAGTTCGATGAAATCTCTCTATCATGCCATTTGCTTGGGGATGGTAAGGAGATGTATGAATTTTATGAGAACCTAAAAGTTTAGTTAATTCTGTAAAAAATGTTGAGGTGAATTGTGAACCTTGATCTACTGTAATATTCAATGGTATACCAAATCGTGGTATATAATTTTGAATAAAAGTTTTTACTATAGTATTTGTTGAAATATCTTTAAGTGGATAAGCTTCAGGCCAACGTGAAAATCTATCAATAATTGTTAAAATATAACAATTTTCATTTGAAACTGGAAGAGGTCCTACAATATCCATATGAATATGTTCAAAACGACCTGATGGTATTTGAATTTTTTGAATAGGAGATTTAGTATGTCTTGAAATTTTGGATTTTTGACAATTGATGCAAGATGAAGTCCAATCGTTAATTTCTTTACGCATGTTAGGCCAATAATATTTATTTTGAATTAATTTTCTAGTTGTTCTTATACTTGGATGAGATAATGAGTGAATTTTGTCAAATATAATTCTTCTCATAGAATGTGGAACATAAGGTCGAAAAGGTTGTAGAGAAACATCACACCATATGTTTAAATTAATAATTGGGATATGAATTTCTTTTAAATTATTTTTAGAATTTGGATCAGAAATGGTTTTTTGTAAAAATGTATCAGTTTGCTGTTCTTTATATAAAGTTTCTAAATTTATATCTTGAGTTGAAATTGCATTTATTTCTGGAATACGGGAAAGTGTGTCGGCAACTATGTTGTCTTTTCCACGTATATATTGAATATCATTTGTAAATTGAGCAATATATTCAAGATGACGTAGTTGACGAGGAGATCTATCTACTTTAGAATTTAGAACATGAATTAAAGGTTTATGATCAGTATAAATTATAAAAGTTCTACCTTCAAGAAAATGTTTAAAATGTTTAATTGAATTATAAATTGCCAAAAGTTCACGATCAAATGTTGAATATTTAGTTTCTGTTGTAGTTAGTTTTCTTGAAAAATAAGCTAAGGGTTCTAGTATGTTATTGCTAGTTTGTTGAAGAACTGCTCCAATAGCAACATTTGATGCATCTACTGCTAATGATAAAGTACCATTTTTGTCGAAATGTGTAAGTAAAGTATTTTTAGCAAAAAGTTTTTTAACATTTTCGAAAGCTGTTGTGGTTTCATTTGTCCAATTTAATTGTTTGAGTTTGTTTTTAATTGCATGTGTTAACATTTCATGCAGAGGACTAAGTTCTGTTGCTAACATTTTAATATATCTGTGATAGTAATTTATCATACCTAAAAATTTTTGTAATTTATTTATAGAAATTGGTTTTTCAAAATTTGTTATGATTTCAATTCTATCTAAAGATGGTTTAATACCTTCGCCTGAAATTTCGTAACTTAAAAAATTTAATTTATTTACACCGAGAGTACATTTTGAAGGTTTGATATTTAAATTATATTCTTCAAGTCTTTTGAAAACTGATTTTAAATGATTTATATGTTGATCTTCATTATCACTGGTAATAAGAATGTCATCAATGTATGTAAATACAAAATCGAAATCAGAAAATACTTCATTAATAAAGCGTTGGAAAGTTTGAGCACTGTTTCGTAAACCGAAAGGCATTCTTACGAATTCAAACATTCCAAAAGGGGTAGTTATTGCAGTTTTATGAATGTCTTCTTCTGCCATTGGAATTTGGTGGTAAGCACGCACAAGATCAATTTTGGAAAAAAATTGTTTGTTTTTTAAATCAATTGTTAAATCGTGAATATGTGGTAAAGGATACCGATCTGGTGTAGTAATAAAATTAAGTCTTCGATAGTCTCCGCAAGGTCTCCAATCATTTGGTTCTTTTTTAGGAACGAGATGAAGTGGAGATGCAATAGGAGAATTTGAGGGTCTGCATATACCAGTTTTAACTAAAAATTCAAATTCAGTTTTAGCAATTTTAAGTTTGATTGGATCAAGACGTCTGGGTTTCGAAAATGGTAAAATACCTTTTGTTTCTATCCTGTGAACCGTATGGTGTTTAACTTTTTTAGTATAATCTGGTTCACAGGTAATAGACGGAAATTCATTAAGTAATTTTGAAAACTTATTTTCGACAATAGGAATTTTTAGTGAGAAAATATCAGAAAATCCAGAAGATCCAGTAACTTTAATTTTTGTAGTAGAATCCATTATTTCTTTATTTTTAATATTGACAATAATTCCGAATTTTTCTAAAAAGTTTGCTCCTAAAATTGGTGTATCAATATTCGCAATAATGAATGGAAATTCAAAATCTCTTCTTAAACCTAAATCAATTTTAAGTAGTTTTGTACCGAAAGTTTCAATTGAAGAACCGTTTGCTGCAGTCAAAGTAAGATCCGAATTTCTTTTATAAATTTTAAATTTAGAAAAAGGAATAACTGATACAACTGCACCGGTATCGATAAGAAAATTAAGTTTATTGAATTTATCAAATATGAATAGGCGACGAGTAGGTTTAATAATAGTTCCATTATCCGTCACCGTCATAATGGATCGTTTCAGTTTAAATTTTGTTCGTAATTTGAATTATGATTTTGATTAAAATTGCATGGGGGTATACATTTGAGAGCGTTATTCTTAAATTTTTTGTGATACCAACAAATAGTTGTTTGTGAATTAAAATTACGATTGTTTGAAAAATTTCTTGATCCTGAAAAATTTCGAGATTTAGATCTATTTCTATCTTTAGATCTTGAACGGATTTGTAATTGATTAATATCATTCGAAATTTTATTTAAATTTTGATAAATAGCCGTGGTTAATTCAGTTAAATTTTTAACGCATTGTTCTAAAATATTATTATTTATACTTGAGACTACAGGAGATTTGGAAGAATGAGGTTTATTGATTAAATCAAAAAGTTTGTCAGCTAAAATAATAATTTCATCTCTGTTTTGATTATTATTGGAAGTCAAATGAATTTGTATTTCTTGTGGTAATTTACGAATCCACAATTTAAAGGGTAATTCTTGGCTAACTATGGAGGCAGAACCTATAAGTGATTTCATAAATCTGAATAATTCAGATGGTGAACGATCACCAAGTTCAGTTTTTGAAAATAATTGTTCTAATCGTTTTTCTTCGCTAAGAGAAAATCTTTCACATAGAATTTTTTTGATTGTATCATATTTATTAAAAAGAGGAGGAGGGTTAATAACATCTAAAATTTTAGATATAGTATCTCGTTGAAGAGTAATTAGAATATTTTGAAATTTTAAATTATCATCATTGATATTGTTAATTTCAAATTGTCCTTCAACAAGTAAAAACCAGGCATCAGGAGAATCTTGCCAAAATTGTGGTAATTTAATAGATTTAGTAGAAGAAAAATTTGTAAAGTTATCTTGTCTTGAAGTATCTTGTGTTATATTAGAGATGATGTTTTGTGTTGTATTAATGTTAGAATTTTGAGTTGTATTGTGAGTCATGATGTTATTTGTATGGTTGATATTTTGATTTTCTGAATTTGTAAATTTACGAGTTCGTATTGGTGAACGTAGAACCATATGAAAAGAAATTTAAATGAAAAATTAGAAAATAAGAAAATATTTAAGATTTTTTTTTGGAAAGGGAGTTAACAATTTAAATAAAATATTTAATTTTATATAAAAAATAAGTAAATTTAAATAACTATATTAAAATTGTTAAAATATAAAAATAATCTTAAAATAAATTTAAAAGTTTAAAAGGTTTAAAATTTTAATTTAAATTATAATTGGAAAATTTGTAATATGATATTAAAATAAAAATTATACTTACATAAAATTTAATTAGTAAAAAAAATATTCAAATTAATAAGTATTTGATTGATGATTGTAGAGATTTTGAGGGAATAAATGGCGTTTTTTGGGCGTGATAACAATTAAATTCATTGTTGTTGCTGTTTATGCAATGGCTTTGTTGTTTTCTTTATGAATCTCATCATTTTCATCGTGATGTCTTATACTTTAAATCCGTTCTTGTGTGTATTTTGCGTAAAATTGTTGTAATAGCTCTTGTTGTAGTGAAGTGGAAAACTTAACTATTGTTTTAAGCGTAGTATATTGTTTTTTAGAGTTCTTTATTAATTAACGATTCGTAGAAAAATTTTATTTTTATTTATGTTGCATATAATTTATAGCATGTCTACTAGTACATTTCTGCTATAAGTACTTTATGTTTTATTTGATTGTCCGCACTTATTTTTTGTTTTTGTTTCGTATATAGAATTTACAGCGACTGTTATATGCAATTTGCACAAAATATTGTTTATTAATTGAAGTATATTTAAGTTTCATTTTTTTTTTTAAATCGATGTGCGATTTACAATTATGGTACTATGATTTAACTTTTTAATTTTTTTATTGTTTCTTTAAAAGTTTTAACAATTGGTTAAACTATTTTGTTCATCAAATCTGCTAAAATTTGATTTCCGTTTTCGGGTGTTTCCACACAGTGCATCTACGAATGTCTATGGACTTTCACTTATTTTCACAATAGTAAATGTTTTAAGCACTTTCAAAACGAAATATTTTTAAAGTTAATTATAGCTTCGTATTATAATCACTAAATTCATAATTTTTTGTTGATGGCGAATGTATTTCCAAATTGGATTTTAAGTAAACAAACTGATGGCTGTTCGTTTAGTCTGTTTCGCACAACTATTTAAATCGTTGTAAATACGACGGAGTAGTTACTTTAAAATTGCGAAATTTTTTGTTCAAAAATCATTTATCACAAGCACGAGGTATTATATATACAAGCACGGACAGATATAGATTTAGATAATAAATGCATTTTAATTAAAAATTAGCGAATGGAAATTTTCGTAATCATTACAGTCATTAATGAAATAAAATATTTGCGCAGGATCGTTGGTAGGATCGCCAATATATCAACATTCAAGTTGATATTTTAAAAAACTTTTATTTTTGTTTGTAATATAAAATTTATTTTTGTTTATTTTTGAGTTTAGATATTTTCAAACTAATTAGAATTTTCTTTTTTTGAAGTTATTCAAAATTTTAAGTTAACATGAAAACTCAATTAAAATTATTTTAAAAATTAAAGTAAAGAGTACAAAGTAGTTAACACTATACCTACAACTTTATCTTTAATGAGTAAATACAAAAAGACAGTGGGTGAACTTAATGAATTTTATCTATTTCCAAACTACTTAATATGTTCTATTGCGTACTGCCACAAAACCATAGTTAGAATGAGCTCAGCCTTGAACAAATATTTTGATTTACTTTTGCCAAAGGAAATTTCCAAGCAATTGTTTGTTTATATATGTACTCGCAAAGTTGAAATGCGTTATTAATTTAAAACGTGTACCTACAACTTTATCTTTAATGAGTAAATACAAAAAGACAGTGGGTGAACTTAATGAATTTTATCTATTTCCAAACTACTTAATATGTTCTATTGCGTACTGCCACAAAACCATAGTTAGAGTGAGCTCAGCCTTGAACAAATATTTTGATTTACTTTTGCCAAAGGAAATTTCCAAGCAATTGTTTGTTTATATATGTACTCGCAGAGTTGATATGCGTTATTAATTTAAAACGTGTACCTACAACTTTATCATTAATGAGTAAATACAAAAAGACAGTGGGTGAACTTAATGAATTTTATCTATTTCCAAACTACTTAATATGTTCTATTGCGTACTGCCACAAAACCATAGTTAGAATGAGATCAGCCTTGAACAAATATTTTGATTTACTTTTGCCAAAGGAAATTTCCAAGCAATTGTTTGTTTATATATGTACTCGCAGAGTTGATATGCGTTATTAATTTAAAACGTGTACCTACAACTTTATCTTTAATGAGTAAATACAAAAAGACAGTGGGTGAACTTAATGAATTTTATCTATTTCCAAACTACTTAATATGTTCTATTGCGTACTGCCACAAAACCATAGTTAGAATGAGCTCAGCCTTGAACAAATATTTTGATTTACTTTTGCCAAAGGAAATTTCCAAGCAATTGTTTGTTTATATATGTACTCGCAGAGTTGATATGCGTTATTAATTTAAAACGTGTACCTACAACTTTATCTTTAATGAGTAAATACAAAAAGACAGTGGGTGAACTTAATGAATTTTATCTATTTCCAAACTACTTAATATGTTCTATTGCGTACTGCCACAAAACCATAATTAGAACGAGCTCAGCCTTGAACAAATATTTTGATTTACTTTTGCCAAAGGAAATTTCCAAGCAATTGTTTGTTTATATATGTACTCGCAGAGTTGATATGCGTTATTAATTTAAAACGTGTACCTACAACTTTATCATTAATGAGTAAATACAAAAAGACAGTGGGAGAACTTAATGAATTTTATCTATTTCCAAACTACTTAATATGTTCTATTTCGAACTGCCACAAAACCATAGTTAGAATGAGCTCAGCCTTGAACAAATATTTTGATTTACTTTTGCCAAAGGAAATTTCCAAGCAATTGTTTGTTTATATATGTACTCGCAGAGTTGAAATGCGTTATTAATTTAAAACGTGTACCTACAACTTTATTTTTTAATGAGTAAATACAAAAAGACAGTGGGTGAACTTAATGAATTTTATCTATTTCCAAACTACTTAATATGTTCTATTGCGTACTGCCACAAAACCATAGTTAGAGTGAGCTCAGCCTTGAACAAATATTTTGATTTACTTTTGCCAAAGGAAATTTCCAAGCAATTGTTTGTTTATATATGTACTCGCAGAGTTGATATGCGTTATTAATTTAAAACGTGTACCTACAACTTTATCATTAATGAGTAAATACAAAAAGACAGTGGGTGAACTTAATGAATTTTATCTATTTCCAAACTACTTAATATGTTCTATTGCGTACTGCCACAAAACCATAGTTAGAATGAGCTCAGCCTTGAACAAATATTTTGATTTACTTTTGCCAAAGGAAATTTCCAAGCAATTGCTTGTTTATATATGTACTCGCAGAGTTGAAATGCGTTATTAATTTAAAACGTGTACCTACAACTTTATCTTTAATGAGTAAATACAAAAAGACAGTGGGTGAACTTAATGAATTTTATCTATTTCCAAACTACTTAATATGTTTTATTGCGTACTGCCACAAAACCATAGTTAGAATGAGCTCAGCCTTGAACAAATATTTTGATTTACTTTTGCCAAAGGAAATTTCCAAGCAATTGTTTGTTTATATATGTACTCGCAGAGTTGATATGCGTTATTAATTTAAAACGTGTACCTACAACTTTATCATTAATGAGTAAATACAAAAAGACAGTGGGTGAACTTAATGAATTTTATCTATTTCCAAACTACTTAATATGTTCTATTGCGTACTGCCACAAAACCATAGTTAGAATGAGCTCAGCCTTGAACAAATATTTTGATTTACTTTTGCCAAAGGAAATTTCCAAGCAATTGTTTGTTTATATATGTACTCGCAGAGTTGAAATGCGTTATTAATTTAAAACGTGTACCTACAACTTTATCTTTAATGAGTAAATACAAAAAGACAGTGGGTGAACTTAATGAATTTTATCTATTTCCAAACTACTTAATATGTTCTATTGCGTACTGCCACAAAACCATAGTTAGAATGAGCTCAGCCTTGAACAAATATTTTGATTTACTTTTGCCAAAGGAAATTTCCAAGCAATTTTTTGTTTATATATGTACTCGCAGAGTTGAAATGCGTTATTAATTTAAAACGTGTACCTACAACTTTATCTTTAATGAGTAAATACAAAAAGACAGTGGGTGAACTTAATGAATTTTATCTATTTCCAAACTACTTAATACGGTCTAGTGCGTACTGCCACAAAACCATAGTTAGAATGAGCTCAGCCTTGAACAAATATTTTGATTTACTTTTGCCAAAGGAAATTTCCAAGCAATTGTTTGTTTACATATGTACTCGCAGAGTTGAAATGCGTTATTAATTTAAAACGTGTACCTACAACTTTATCTTTAATGAGTAAATGCAAAAAGACAGTGGGTGAACTTAATGAATTTTATCTATTTCCAAACTACTTAATATGTTCTAGTGCGAACTGCCACAAAACCATAGTTAGAATGAGCTCAGCCTTGAACAAATATTTTGATTTACTTTTGCCAAAGGAAATTTCCAAGCAATTTTTTGTTTATATATGTACTCGCAGAGTTGAAATGCGTTATTAATTTAAAACGTGTACCTACAACTTTATCTTTAATGAGTAAATACAAAAAGACAGTTGGTGAACTTAATGAATTTTATCTATTTCCAAACTACTTAATATGTTCTATTGCGTACTGCCACAAAACCATAGTTAGGATGAGCTCAGCCTTGAACAAATATTTTGATTTACTTTTGCCAAAGGAAATTTCCAAGCAATTGTTTGTTTATATATGTACTCGCAGAGTTGAAATGCGTTATTAATTTAAAACGTGTACCTACAACTTTATCTTTAATGAGTAAATACAAAAAGACAGTTGGTGAACTTAATGAATTTTATCTATTTCCAAACTACTTAATATGTTCTAGTGCCTACTGCCACAAAACCATAGTTAGAATGAGCTCAGCCTTGAACAAATATTTTGATTTACTTTTGCCAAAGGAAATTTGCAAGCTATTGTTTGTTTATATATGTACTCGCAGAGTTGAAATGCGTTATTAATTTAAAACGTGTACCTACAACTTTATCTTTAATGAGTAAATACAAAAAGACAGTTGGTGAACTTAATGAATTTTATCTATTTCCAAACTGCTTAATATGTTTTATTGCGTACTGCCACAAATCCATAGTTAGAATGAGCTCAGCCTTGAACAAATATTTTGATTTACTTTTGCCAAAGGAAATTTCCAAGCTATTGTTTGTTTATATATGTACTCGCAGAGTTGAATTGCGTTATTAATTCAAAACGTGTACCTACAACTTTATCTTTAATGAGTAAATACAAAACGACAATGGGTGAACTTAATGAATTTTATCTATTTCCAAACTACTTAATATGTTCTAGTGCGTACTGCCACAAAACCATAGTTAGAATGAGCTCAGCCTTGAACAAATATTTTGATTTACTTTTGCCAAAGGAAATTTCCAAGCAATTGTTTGTTTATATATGTACTCGCAGAGTTGAAATGCGTTATTAATTTAAAACGTGTACCTACAACTTTATCTTTAATGAGTAAATACAAAAAGACAATGGGTGAACTTAATGAATTTTATCTATTTCCAAACTACTTAATATGTTCTATTGCGTACTGCCACAAAACCATAGTTAGAATGAGCTCAGCCTTGAACAAATATTTTGATTTACTTTTGCCAAAGGAAATTTCCAAGCAATTGTTTGTTTATATATGTACTCGCAGAGTTGAAATGCGTTATTAATTTAAAACGTGTACCTACAACTTTATCTTTAATGAGTAAATACAAAAAGACAATGGGTGAACTTAATGAATTTTATCTTTTTCCAAACTACTTAATATGTTCTATTGCGTACTGCCACAAAACCATAGTTAGAATGAGCTCAGCCTTGAACAAATATTTTGATTTACTTTTGACAAAGGAAATTTCCAAGCAATTGTTTGTTTATATATGTACTCGCAGAGTTGAAATGTGTTATTAATTAAAACGTGTACCTACAACTTTATCTTTAATGAGTAAATACAAAAATACAATGGGTGAACTTAATGAATTTTATCTATTTGCAAACTACTTGATATGTTCGATTGCGTACTGCCACAAAACCATAGTTAGAATGAGCTCAGCCTTGAACAAATATTTTGATTTACTTTTGCCCAAGGAAATTTCCAAGCAATTGTTTGTTTATATATGTACTCGCAGAGTTGAAATGCGTTATTATTTTAAAACGTGTGCCTACAACTTTATCTTTAATGAGTAAATACAAAAATACAATGGGTGAACTTAATGAATTTTATCTATTTGCAAACTACTTAATATGTTCTATTGCGTACTGCCACAAAACCATAGTTAGAATGAGCTCAGCCTTGAACAAATATTTTGATTTACTTTTGCCAAAGGAAATTTCCAAGCAATTGTTTGTTTATATATGTACTCGCAGAGTTGAAATGCGTTATTAATTTAAAACGTGTACCTACAACTTTATCTTTAATGAGTAAATACAAAAAGACAATGGGTGAACTTAATGAATTTTATCTATTTCCAAACTACTTAATATGTTCTATTGCGTACTGCCACAAAACCATAGTTAGAATGAGCTCAGCCTTGAACAAATATTTTGATTTACTTTTGCCAAAGGAAATTTCCAAGCAATTGTTTGTTTATATATGTACTCGCAGAGTTGAAATGCGTTATTAATTTAAAACGTGTACCTACAACTTTATCTTTAATGAGTAAATACAAAAAGACAATGGGTGAACTTAATGAATTTTATCTTTTTCCAAACTACTTAATATGTTCTATTGCGTACTGCCACAAAACCATAGTTAGAATGAGCTCAGCCTTGAACAAATATTTTGATTTACTTTTGACAAAGGAAATTTCCAAGCAATTGTTTGTTTATATATGTACTCGCAGAGTTGAAATGTGTTATTAATTAAAACGTGTACCTACAACTTTATCTTTAATGAGTAAATACAAAAAGACAATGGGTGAACTTAATGAATTTTATCTATTTCCAAACTACTTAATATGTTCTATTGCATACTGCCACAAAACCATAGCTAGAATGAGCTCAGCCTTGAACAAATATTTTGATTTACTTTTGCCAAAGGAAATTTCCAAGCAATTGTTTGTTTATATATGTACTCGCAGAGTTGAAATGCGTTATTAATTTAAAACGTGTACCTACAACTTTATCTTTAATAAGTAAATACAAAAAGACAGTTGGTGAACTTAATGAATTTTATCTATTTGCAAACTACTTAATATGTTCGATTGCGTACTGCCACAAAACCATAGTTAGAATGAGCTCAGCCTTGAACAAATATTTTGATTTACTTTTGCAAAAGGAAATTTCCAAGCAATTGTTTGTTTATATATGTACTCGCAGAGTTGAAATGCGTTATTAATTTAAAACGTGTACCTACAACTTTATCTTTAATGAGTAAATACAAAAATACAATGGGTGAACTTAATGAATTTTATCTATTTGCAAACTACTTAATATGTTCTATTGCGTACTGCCACAAAACCATAGTTAGAATGAGCTCAGCCTTGAACAAATATTTTGATTTACTTTTGCCAAAGGAAATTTCCAAGCAATTGTTTGTTTATATATGTACTCGCAGAGTTGAAATGCGTTATTAATTTAAAACGTGTACCTACAACTTTATCTTTAATGAGTAAATACAAAAATACAATGGGTGAACTTAATGAATATTATCTATTTGCAAACTACTTAATATGTTCTATTGCGTACTGCCACAAAACCATAGTTAGAATGAGCTCAGCCTTGAACAAATATTTTGATTTACTTTTGCCAAAGGAAATTTCCAAGCAATTGTTTGTTTATATATGTACTCGCAGAATTGAAATGCGTTATTAATTTAAAACGCGTACCTACAACTTTATCTTTAATGAGTAAATACAAAAATACAATGGGTGAACTTAATGAATTTTATCTGTTTGCAAACTACTTAATATATTCTATTGCGTATTGCCACAAAACCATAGTTAGAATGAGCTCAGCCTTGAACAAATATTTTGATTTACTTTTGCCAAAGGAAATTTCCAAACAATTGTTTGTTTATATATGTACTCGCAGAGTTGAAATGCGTTATTAATTTAAAACGTGTACCTACAACTTTATCTTTAATGAGTAAATACAAAAAGACAGTGGGTGAACTTAATGAATTTTATCTATTTCCAAACTACTTAATATGTTCTATTGCGTACTGCCACAAAACCATAGTTAGAATGAGCTCAGCCTTGAACAAATATTTTGATTTACTTTTGCCAAAGGAAATTTCCAAGCAATTGTTTGTTTATATATGTACTCGCAGAGTTGAAATGCGTTATTAATTTAAAACGTGTACCTACAACTTTATCTTTAATGAGTAAATACAAAAAGACAGTGGGTGAACTTAATGAATTTTATCTATTTCCAAACTACTTAATATGTTCTAGTGCGTACTGCCACAAAACCATAGTTAGAATGAGCTCAGCCTTGAACAAATATTTTGATTTACTTTTGCCAAAGGAAATTTCCAAGCAATTGTTTGTTTATATATGTACTCGCAGAGTTGAAATGCGTTATTAATTTAAAACGTGTACCTACAACTTTATCTTTAATGAGTAAATACAAAAAGACAGTGGGTGAACTTAATGAATTTTATCTATTTCCAAACTACTTAATATGTTCTATTGCGTACTGCCACAAAACCATAGTTAGAATGAGCTCAGCCTTGAACAAATATTTTGATTTACTTTTGCCAAAGGAAATTTCCAAGCAATTGTTTGTTTATATATGTACTCGCATAGTTGAAATGCGTTATTAATTTAAAACGTGTACCTACAACTTTATCTTTAATGAGTAAATACAAAAAGACAGTGGGTGAACTTAATGAATTTTATCTATTTCCAAACTACTTAATATGTTCTATTGCGTACTGCTACAAAACCATAGTTAGAATGAGCTCAGCCTTGAACAAATATTTTGATTTACTTTCGCCCAAGGAAATTTCCAAGCAATTGTTTGTTTATATATGTACTCCCAGAGTTGAAATGCGTTATTAATTTAAAACGTGTACCTACAACTTTATCTTTAATGAGTAAATACAAAAAGACAGTGGGTGAACTTAATGAATTTTATCTATTTCCAAACTACTTAATATGTTCTATTGCGTACTGCCACAAAACCATAGTTAGAATGAGCTCAGCTTTGAACAAATATTTTGATTTACTTTTGCCAAAGGAAATTTCCAAGCAATTGTTTGTTTATATATGTACTCGCAGAGTTGAAATGCGTTATTAATTTAAAACGTGTACCTACAACTTTATCTTTAATGAGTAAATACAAAAAGACAGTGGGTGAACTTAATGAATTTTATCTATTTCCAAACTACTTAATATGTTATATTGCGTACTGCCACAAAACCATAGTTAGAATGAGCTCAGCCTTGAACAAATATTTTGAGCTACTTTTGCCAAAGGAAATTTCCAAGCAATTGTTTGTTTATATATGTACTCGCAGAGTTGAAATGCGTTATTTATTTAAAACGTGTACCTACAACTTTATCTTTAATGAGTAAATACAAAAAGACAGTGGGTGAACTTAATGAATTTTATCTATTTCCAAACTATTTAATATGTTCTAGTGCGTACTGCCACAAAACCATAGTTAGAATGAGCTCAGCCTTGAACAAATATTTTGATTTACTTTTGCCAAAGGAAATTTCCAAGCAATTGTTTGTTTATATATGTACTCGCAGAGTTGAAATGCGTTATTAATTTAAAACGTGTACCTACAACTTTATCTTTAATGAGTAAATACAAAGAGACAGTTGGTGAACTTAATGAATTTTATCTATTTCCAAACTGCTTAATATGTTCTATTGCGTACTGCCACAAATCCATAGTTAGAATGAGCTCAGCCTTGAACAAATATATTGATTTACTTTTGCCAAAGGAAATTTCCAAGCAATTGTTTGTTTATATATGTACTCGCAGAGTTGAAATGCGTTATTAATTTAAAACGTGTACCTACAACTTTATCTTTAATGAGTAAATACAAAAACACAATGGGTGAACTTAATGAATTTTATCTATTTGCAAACTACTTAATATGTTCTATTGCGTACTGCCACAAAACGATAGTTAGAATGAGCTCAGCCTTGAACAAATATTTTGATTTACTTTTGCCAAAGGAAATTTCCAAGCAATTGTTTGTTTATATATGTACTCGCAGAGTTGAAATGCGTTATTAATTTAAAACGTGTACCTACAACTTTATCTTTAATGAGTAAATACAAAACGACAATGGGTGAACTTAATGAATTTTATCTATTTCCAAACTGCTTAATATGTTCTATTGCGTACTGCCACAAATCCGTAGTTAGAATGAGCTCAGCCTTGAACAAATATTTTGATTTACTTTTGCCAAAGGAAATTTCCAAGCTATTGTTTGTTTATATATGTACTGGCAGAGTTGAAATGCGTTATTAATTTAAAACGTGTACCTACAACTTTATCTTTAATGAGTAAATACAAAACGACAATGGGTGAACTTAATGAATTTTATCTATTTCCAAACTGCTTAATATGTTCTATTGCGTACTGCCACAAAACCATAGTTAGAATGAGCTCAGCGTTGAACAAATACTTTCATTTACATTTGCTAAAGGAAATTTGCAAGCAATTGTTTGTTTATATATGTACTCGCAGAGTTGAAATGCGTTATTAATTTAAAACGTGTACCTACAACTTTATCTTTAATGAGTAAATACAAAAATACAATGGGTGAACTTAATGAATTTTATCTATTTGCAAACTACTTAATATGTTCTATTGCGTAGTGCCACAAAACCATAGTTAGAATGAGCTCAGCCTTGAACAAATATTTTGATTTACTTTTGCCAAAGGAAATTTCCAAGCAATTTTTTGTTTATATATGTACTCGCAGAGTTGAAATGCGTTATTAATTTAAAACGTGTACCTACAACTTTATCTTTAATGAGTAAATACAAAACGACAATGGGTGAACTTAATGAATTTTATCTATTTCCAAACTGCTTAATATGTTCTATTGCGTACTGCCACAAATCCATAGTTAGAATGAGCTCAGCCTTGAACAAATATTTTGATTTACTTTTGCCAAAGGAAATTTCCAAGCTATTGTTTGTTTATATATGTACTCGCAGAGTTGAATTGCGTTATTAATTCAAAACGTGTACCTACAACTTTATCTTTAATGAGTAAATACAAAACGACAATGGGTGAACTTAATGAATTTTATCTATTTCCAAACTACTTAATATGTTCTAGTGCGTACTGCCACAAAACCATAGTTAGAATGAGCTCAGCCTTGAACAAATATTTTGATTTACTTTTGCCAAAGGAAAGTTCCAAGCTATTGTTTGTTTATATATGTACTCGCAGAGTTGAATTGCGTTATTAATTCAAAACGTGTACCTACAACTTTATCTTTAATGAGTAAATACAAAACGACAATGGGTGAACTTAATGAATTTTATCTATTTCCAAACTACTTAATATGTTCTAGTGCGTACTGCCACAAAACCATAGTTAGAATGAGCTCAGCCTTGAACAAATATTTTGATTTACTTTTGCCAAAGGAAATTTCCAAGCGATTGTTTGTTTATATATGTACTCGCAAAGTTGAAATGCGTTATTAATTTAAAACGTGTACCTACAACTTTATCTTTAATGAGTAAATACAAAAAGACAGTGGGTGAACTTAATGAATTTTATCTATTTCCAAACTACTTAATATGTTCTATTGCGTACTGCCACAAAACCATAGTTAGAGTGAGCTCAGCCTTGAACAAATATTTTGATTTACTTTTGCCAAAGGAAATTTCCAAGCAATTGTTTGTTTATATATGTACTCGCAGAGTTGATATGCGTTATTAATTTAAAACGTGTACCTACAACTTTATCATTAATGAGTAAATACAAAAAGACAGTGGGTGAACTTAATGAATTTTATCTATTTCCAAACTACTTAATATGTTCTATTGCGTACTGCCACAAAACCATAGTTAGAATGAGCTCAGCCTTGAACAAATATTTTGATTTACTTTTGCCAAAGGAAATTTCCAAGCAATTGTTTGTTTATATATGTACTCGCAGAGTTGATATGCGTTATTAATTTAAAACGTGTACCTACAACTTTATCTTTAATGAGTAAATACAAAAAGACAGTGGGTGAACTTAATGAATTTTATCTATTTCCAAACTACTTAATATGTTCTATTTCGTACTGCCACAAAACCATAGTTAGAATGAGCTCAGCCTTGAACAAATATTTTGATTTACTTTTGCCAAAGGAAATTTCCAAGCAATTGTTTGTTTATATATGTACTCGCAGAGTTGAAATGCGTTATTAATTTAAAACGTGTACCTACAACTTTATTTTTTAATGAGTAAATACAAAAAGACAGTGGGTGAACTTAATGAATTTTATCTATTTCCAAACTACTTAATATGTTCTATTGCGTACTGCCACAAAACCATAGTTAGAGTGAGCTCAGCCTTGAACAAATATTTTGATTTACTTTTGCCAAAGGAAATTTCCAAGCAATTGTTTGTTTATATATGTACTCGCAGAGTTGATATGCGTTATTAATTTAAAACGTGTACCTACAACTTTATCATTAATGAGTAAATACAAAAAGACAGTGGGTGAACTTAATGAATTTTATCTATTTCCAAACTACTTAATATGTTCTATTGCGTACTGCCACAAAACCATAGTTAGAATGAGCTCAGCCTTGAACAAATATTTTGATTTACTTTTGCCAAAGGAAATTTCCAAGCAATTGTTTGTTTATATATGTACTCGCAGAGTTGAAATGCGTTATTAATTTAAAACGTGTACCTACAACTTTATCTTTAATGAGTAAATACAAAAAGACAGTGGGTGAACTTAATGAATTTTATCTATTTCCAAACTACTTAATATGTTCTATTGCGTACTGCCACAAAACCATAGTTAAAATGAGCTCAGCCTTGAACAAATATTTTGATTTACTTTTGCCAAAGGAAATTTCCAAGCAATTGTTTGTTTATATATGTACTCGCAGAGTTGATATGCGTTATTAATTTAAAACGTGTACCTACAACTTTATCATTAATGAGTAAATACAAAAAGACAGTGGGTGAACTTAATGAATTTTATCTATTTCCAAACTACTTAATATGTTCTATTGCGTACTGCCACAAAACCATAGTTAGAATGAGCTCAGCCTTGAACAAATATTTTGATTTACTTTTGCCAAAGGAAATTTCCAAGCAATTGTTTGTTTATATATGTACTCGCAGAGTTGAAATGCGTTATTAATTTAAAACGTGTACCTACAACTTTATCTTTAATGAGTAAATACAAAAAGACAGTGGGTGAACTTAATGAATTTTATCTATTTCCAAACTACTTAATATGTTCTATTGCGTACTGCCACAAAACCATAGTTAGAATGAGCTCAGCCTTGAACAAATATTTTGATTTACTTTTGCCAAAGGAAATTTCCAAGCAATTGTTTGTTTACATATGTACTCGCAGAGTTGAAATGCGTTATTAATTTAAAACGTGTACCTACAACTTTATCTTTAATAAGTAAATACAAAAAGACAGTGGGTGAACTTAATGAATTTTATCTATTTCCAAACTACTTAATATGTTCTAGTGCGTACAGCCACAAAACCATAGTTAGAATGAGCTCAGCCTTGAACAAATATTTTGATTTACTTTTGCCAAAGGAAATTTCCAAGCAATTGTTTGTTTACATATGTACTCGCAGAGTTGAAATGCGTTATTAATTTAAAACGTGTACCTACAACTTTATCTTTAATGAGTAAATACAAAAAGACAGTGGGTGAACTTAATGAATTTTATCTATTTCCAAACTACTTAATATGTTCTAGTGCGAACTGCCACAAAACCATAGTTAGAATGAGCTCAGCCTTGAACAAATATTTTGATTTACTTTTGCCAAAGGAAATTTCCAAGCAATTTTTTGTTTATATATGTACTCGCAGAGTTGAAATGCGTTATTAATTTAAAACGTGTACCTACAACTTTATCTTTAATGAGTAAATACAAAAAGACAGTTGGTGAACTTAATGAATTTTATCTATTTCCAAACTACTTAATATGTTCTATTGCGTACTGCCACAAAACCATAGTTAGGATGAGCTCAGCCTTGAACAAATATTTTGATTTACTTTTGCCAAAGGAAATTTCCAAGCAATTGTTTGTTTATATATGTACTCGCAGAGCTGAAATGCGTTATTAATTTAAAACGTGTACCTACAACTTTATCTTTAATGACTAAATACAAAAAGACAGTTGGTGAACTTAATGAATTTTATCTATTTCCAAACTACTTAATATGTTCTAGTGCGTACTGCCACAAAACCATAGTTAGAATGAGCTCAGCCTTGAACAAATATTTTGATTTACTTTTGCCAAAGGAAATTTCCAAGCTATTGTTTGTTTATATATGTACTCGCAGAGTTGAAATGTGTTATTAATTTAAAACGTGTACCTACAACTTTATCTTTAATGAGTAAATACAAAACGACAATAGGTGAACTTAATGAATTTTATCTATTTCCAAACTGCTTAATATGTTCTATTGCGTACTGCCACAAATTCATAGTTAGAATGAGCTCAGCCTTGAACAAATATTTTGATTTACTTTTGCCAAAGGAAATTTCCAAGCTATTGTTTGTTTATATATGTACTCGCAGAGTTGAATTGCGTCATTAATTCAAAACGTGTACCTACAACTTTATCTTTAATGAGTAAATACAAAACGACAATGGGTGAACTTAATGAATTTTATCTATTTCCAAACTACTTAATATGTTCTAGTGCGTACTGCCACAAAACCATAGTTAGAATGAGCTCAGCCTTGAACAAATATTTTGATTTATTTTGCCAAAGGAAATTTCCAAGCAATTGTTTGTTTATATATGTGCTCGCAGAGTTGAAATGCGTTATTAATTTAAAACGTGTACCTACAACTTTATCTTTAATGAGTAAATACAAAAATACAATGGGTGAACTTAATGAATTTTATCTATTTGCAAACTACTTGATATGTTCGATTGCGTACTGCCACAAAACCATAGTTAGAATGAGCTCAGCCTTGAACAAATATTTTGATTTACTTTTGCCCAAGGAAATTTCCAAGCAATTGTTTGTTTATATATGTACTCGCAGAGTTGAAATGCGTTATTAATTTAAAACGTGTACCTACAACTTTATCTTTAATGAGTAAATACAAAAATACAATGGGTGAACTTAATGAATTTTATCTATTTGCAAACTACTTAATATGTTCTATTGCGTACTGCCACAAAACCATAGTTAGAATGAGCTCAGCCTTGAACAAATATTTTGATTTACTTTTGCCAAAGGAAATTTCCAAGCAATTGTTTGTTTATATATGTACTCGCAGAGTTGAAATGCGTTATTAATTTAAAACGTGTACCTACAACTTTATCTTTAATGAGTAAATACAAAAAGACAATGGGTGAACTTAATGAATTTTATCTATTTCCAAACTACTTAATATGTTCTATTGCGTACTGCCACAAAACCATAGTTAGAATGAGCTCAGCCTTGAACAAATATTTTGATTTACTTTTGCCAAAGGAAATTTCCAAGCAATTGTTTGTTTATATATGTACTCGCAGAGTTGAAATGCGTTATTAATTTAAAACGTGTACCTACAACTTTATCTTTAATGAGTAAATACAAAAAGACAGTTGGTGAACTTAATGAATTTTATCTATTTGCAAACTACTTAATATGTTCGATTGCGTACTGCCACAAAACCATAGTTAGAATGAGCTCAGCCTTGAACAAATATTTTGATTTACTTTTGCCAAAGGAAATTTCCAAGCAATTGTTTGTTTATATATGTACTCGCAGAATTGAAATGCGTTATTAATTTAAAACGCGTACCTACAACTTTAACTTTAATGAGTAAATACAAAAATACAATGGGTGAACTTAATGAATTTTATCTGTTTGCAAACTACTTAATATATTCTATTGCGTATTGCCACAAAACCATAGTTAGAATGAGCTCAGCCTTGAACAAATATTTTGATTTACTTTTGCCAAAGGAAATTTCCAAACAATTGTTTGTTTATATAAGTACTCGCAGAGTTGAAATGCGTTATTAATTTAAAACGTGTACCTACAACTTTATCTTTAATGAGTAAATACAAAAAGACAGTGGGTGAACTTAATGAATTTTATCTATTTCCAAACTACTTAATATGTTCTATTGCGTACTGCCACAAAACCATAGTTAGAATGAGCTCAGCCTTGAACAAATATTTTGATTTACTTTTGCCAAAGGAAATTTCCAAGCAATTGTTTGTTTATATATGTACTCGCAGAGTTGAAATGCGTTATTAATTTAAAACGTGTACCTACAACTTTATCTTTAATGAGTAAATACAAAAAGACAGTGGGTGAACTTAATGAATTTTATCTATTTCCAAACTACTTAATATGTTCTAGTGCGTACTGCCACAAAACCATAGTTAGAATGAGCTCAGCCTTGAACAAATATTTTGATTTACTTTTGCCAAAGGAAATTTCCAAGCAATTGTTTGTTTATATATGTACTCGCAGAGTTGAAATGCGTTATTAATTTAAAACGTGTACCTACAACTTTATCTTTAATGAGTAAATACAAAAAGACAGTGGGTGAACTTAATGAATTTTATCTATTTCCAAACTACTTAATATGTTCTAGTGCGTACTGCCACAAAACCATAGTTAGAATGAGCTCAGCCTTGAACAAATATTTTGATTTACTTTTGCCAAAGGAAATTTCCAAGCAATTGTTTGTTTATATATGTACTCGCAGAGTTGAAATGCGTTATTAATTTAAAACGTGTACCTACAACTTTATCTTTAATGAGTAAATACAAAAAGACAGTGGGTGAACTTAATGAATTTTATCTATTTCCAAACTACTTAATATGTTCTAGTGCGTACTGCCACAAAACCATAGTTAGAATGAGCTCAGCCTTGAACAAATATTTTGATTTACTTTTGCCAAAGGAAATTTCCAAGCAATTGTTTGTTTATATATGTACTCGCAGAGTTGAAATACGTTATTAATTTAAAACGTGTACCTACAACTTTATCTTTAATGAGTAAATACAAAAAGACAGTGGGTGAACTTAATGAATTTTATCTATTTCCAAACTACTTAATATGTTCTAGTGCGTACTGCCACAAAACCATAGTTAGAATGAGCTCAGCCTTGAACAAATATTTTGATTTACTTTTGCCAAAGGAAATTTCCAAGCAATTGTTTGTTTATATATGTACTCGCAGAGTTGAAATGCGTTATTAATTTAAAACGTGTACCTACAACTTTATCTTTAATGAGTAAATACAAAAAGACAGTGGGTGAACTTAATGAATTTTATCTATTTCCAAACTACTTAATATGTTCTAGTGCGTACTGCCACAAAACCATAGTTAGAATGAGCTCAGCCTTGAACAAATATTTTGATTTACTTTTGCCAAAGGAAATTTCCAAGCAATTGTTTGTTTATATATGTACTCGCAGAGTTGAAATGCGTTATTAATTTAAAACGTGTACCTACAACTTTATCTTTAATGAGTAAATACAAAAAGACAGTGGGTGAACTTAATGAATTTTATCTATTTCCAAACTACTTAATATGTTCTATTGCGTACTGCCACAAAACCATAGTTAGAATGAGCTCAGCCTTGAACAAATATTTTGATTTACTTTTGCCAAAGGAAATTTCCAAGCAATTGTTTGTTTATATATGTACTCGCAGAGTTGAAATGCGTTATTAATTTAAAACGTGTACCTACAACTTTATCTTTAATGAGTAAATACAAAAAGACAGTGGGTGAACTTAATGAATTTTATCTATTTCCAAACTACTTAATATGTTCTATTGCGTACTGCTACAAAACCATAGTTAGAATGAGCTCAGCCTTGAACAAATATTTTGATTTACTTTTGCCAAAGGAAATTTCCAAGCAATTGTTTGTTTATATATGTACTCCCAGAGTTGAAATGCGTTATTAATTTAAAACGTGTACCTACAACTTTATCTTTAATGAGTAAATACAAAAAGACAGTGGGTGAATTTAATGAATTTTATCTATTTCCAAACTACTTAATATGTTCTATTGCGTACTGCCACAAAACCATAGTTAGAATGAGCTCAGCTTTGAACAAATATTTTGATTTACTTTTGCCAAAGGAAATTTCCAAGCAATTGTTTGTTTATATATGTACTCGCAGAGTTGAAATGCGTTATTAATTTAAAACGTGTACCTACAACTTTATCTTTAATGAGTAAATACAAAAAGACAGTGGGTGAACTTAATGAATTTTATCTATTTCCAAACTACTTAATATGTTATATTGCGTACTGCCACAAAACCATAGTTAGAATGAGCTCAGCCTTGAACAAATATTTTGAGCTACTTTTGCCAAAGGAAATTTCCAAGCAATTGTTTGTTTATATATGTACTCGCAGAGTTGAAATGCGTTATTTATTTAAAACGTGTACCTACAACTTTATCTTTAATGAGTAAATACAAAAAGACAGTGGATGAACTTAATGAATTTTATCTATTTCCAAACTACTTAATATGTTCTATTGCGTACTGCCACAAAACCATAGTTGGAATGAGCTCAGCCTTGAACAAATATTTTGATTTACTTTTGCCAAAGGAAATTTCCAAGCAATTGTTTGTTTATATATGTACTCGCAGAGTTGATATGCGTTATTAATTTAAAACGTGTACCTACAACTTTATCTTTAATGAGTAAATACAAAAAGACAGTGGGTGAACTTAATGAATTTTATCTATTTCCAAACTACTTAATATGTTCTATTGCGTACTGCCACAAAACCATAATTAGAACGAGCTCAGCCTTGAACAAATATTTTGATTTACTTTTGCCAAAGGAAATTTCCAAGCAATTGTTTGTTTATATATGTACTCGCAGAGTTGATATGCGTTATTAATTTAAAACGTGTACCTACAACTTTATCATTAATGAGTAAATACAAAAAGACAGTGGGTGAACTTAATGAATTTTATCTATTTCCAAACTACTTAATATGTTCTATTTCGTACTGCCACAAAACCATAGTTAGAATGAGCTCAGCCTTGAACAAATATTTTGATTTACTTTTGCCAAAGGAAATTTCCAAGCAATTGTTTGTTTATATATGTACTCGCAGAGTTGAAATGCGTTATTAATTTAAAACGTGTACCTACAACTTTATTTTTTAATGAGTAAATACAAAAAGACAGTGGGTGAACTTAATGAATTTTATCTATTTCCAAACTACTTAATATGTTCTATTGCGTACTGCCACAAAACCATAGTTAGAGTGAGCTCAGCCTTGAACAAATATTTTGATTTACTTTTGCCAAAGGAAATTTCCAAGCAATTGTTTGTTTATATATGTACTCGCAGAGTTGATATGCGTTATTAATTTAAAACGTGTACCTACAACTTTATCATTAATGAGTAAATACAAAAAGACAGTGGGTGAACTTAATGAATTTTATCTATTTCCAAACTACTTAATATGTTCTATTGCGTACTGCCACAAAACCATAGTTAGAATGAGCTCAGCCTTGAACAAATATTTTGATTTACTTTTGCCAAAGGAAATTTCCAAGCAATTGTTTGTTTATATATGTACTCGCAGAGTTGAAATGCGTTATTAATTTAAAACGTGTACCTACAACTTTATCTTTAATGAGTAAATACAAAAAGACAGTGGGTGAACTTAATGAATTTTATCTATTTCCAAACTACTTAATATGTTCTATTGCGTACTGCCACAAAACCATAGTTAGAATGAGCTCAGCCTTGAACAAATATTTTGATTTACTTTTGCCAAAGGAAATTTCCAAGCAATTGTTTGTTTATATATGTACTCGCAGAGTTGATATGCGTTATTAATTTAAAACGTGTACCTACAACTTTATCATTAATGAGTAAATACAAAAAGACAGTGGGTGAACTTAATGAATTTTATCTATTTCCAAACTACTTAATATGTTCTATTGCGTACTGCCACAAAACCATAGTTAGAATGAGCTCAGCCTTGAACAAATATTTTGATTTACTTTTGCCAAAGGAAATTTCCAAGCAATTGTTTGTTTATATATGTACTCGCAGAGTTGAAATGCGTTATTAATTTAAAACGTGTACCTACAACTTTATCTTTAATGAGTAAATACAAAAAGACAGTGGGTGAACTTAATGAATTTTATCTATTTCCAAACTACTTAATATGTTCTATTGCGTACTGCCACAAAACCATAGTTAGAATGAGCTCAGCCTTGAACAAATATTTTGATTTACTTTTGCCAAAGGAAATTTCCAAGCAATTGTTTGTTTACATATGTACTCGCAGAGTTGAAATGCGTTATTAATTTAAAACGTGTACCTACAACTTTATCTTTAATGAGTAAATACAAAAAGACAGTGGGTGAACTTAATGAATTTTATCTATTTCCAAACTACTTAATATGTTCTAGTGCGTACAGCCACAAAACCATAGTTAGAATGAGCTCAGCCTTGAACAAATATTTTGATTTACTTTTGCCAAAGGAAATTTCCAAGCAATTGTTTGTTTACATATGTACTCGCAGAGTTGAAATGCGTTATTAATTTAAAACGTGTACCTACAACTTTATCTTTAATGAGTAAATACAAAAAGACAGTGGGTGAACTTAATGAATTTTATCTATTTCCAAACTACTTAATATGTTCTAGTGCGAACTGCCACAAAACCATAGTTAGAATGAGCTCAGCCTTGAACAAATATTTAGATTTACTTTTGCCAAAGGAAATTTCCAAGCAATTTTTTGTTTATATATGTACTCGCAGAGTTGAAATGCGTTATTAATTTAAAACGTGTACCTACAACTTTATCTTTAATGAGTAAATACAAAAAGACAGTTGGTGAACTTAATGAATTTTATCTATTTCCAAACTACTTAATATGTTCTATTGCGTACTGCCACAAAACCATAGTTAGGATGAGCTCAGCCTTGAACAAATATTTTGATTTACTTTTGCCAAAGGAAATTTCCAAGCAACTGTTTGTTTATATATGTACTCGCAGAGTTGAAATGCGTTATTAATTTAAAACGTGTACCTACAACTTTATCTTTAATGAGTAAATACAAAAAGACAGTTGGTGAACTTAATGAATTTTATCTATTTCCAAACTACTTAATATGTTCTAGTGCGTACTGCCACAAAACCATAGTTAGAATGAGCTCAGCCTTGAACAAATATTTTGATTTACTTTTGCCAAAGGAAATTTCCAAGCAATTGTTTGTTTATATATGTACTCGCAGAGTTGAAATGCGTTATTAATTTAAAACGTGTACCTACAACTTTATCTTTAATGAGTAAATACAAAAAGACAGTTGGTGAACTTAATGAATTTTATCTATTTCCAAACTACTTAATATGTTCTAGTGCGTACTGCCACAAAACCATAGTTAGAATGAGCTCAGCCTTGAACAAATATTTTGATTTACTTTTGCCAAAGGAAATTTCCAAGCTATTGTTTGTTTATATATGTACTCGCAGAGTTGAAATGCGTTATTAATTTAAAACGTGTACCTACAACTTTATCTTTAATGAGTAAATACAAAACGACAATAGGTGAACTTAATGAATTTTATCTATTTCCAAACTGCTTAATATGTTCTATTGCGTACTGCCACAAATCCACAGTTAGAATGAGCTCAGCCTTGAACAAATATTTTGATTTACTTTTGCCAAAGGAAATTTCCAAGCAATTGTTTGTTTATATATGTACTCGCAGAGTTGAAATGCGTTATTAATTTAAAATGTGTACCTACAACTTTATCTTTAATGAGTAAATACAAAAATACAATGGGTGAACTTAATGAATTTTATCTATTTCCAAACTACTTAATATGTTCTAGTGCGTACTGCCACAAAACCATAGTTAGAATGAGCTCAGCCTTGAACAAATATTTTGATTTACTTTTGCCAAAGGAAATTTCCAAGCAATTGTTTGTTTATATATGTACTCGCAGAGTTGAAATGCGTTATTAATTTAAAACGTGTACCTACAACTTTATCTTTAATGAGTAAATACAAAACGACAATAGGTGAACTTAATGAATTTTATCTATTTCCAAACTGCTTAATATGTTCTATTGCGTACTGCCACAAATCCATAGTTAGAATGAGCTCAGCCTTGAACAAATATTTTGATTTACTTTTGCCAAAGGAAATTTCCAAGCTATTGTTTGTTTATATATGTACTCGCAGAGTTGAATTGCGTTATTAATTCAAAACGTGTACCTACAACTTTATCTTTAATGAGTAAATACAAAACGACAATGGGTGAACTTAATGAATTTTATCTATTTCCAAACTACTTAATATGTTCTAGTGCGTACTGCCACAAAACCATAGCTAGAATGAGCTCAGCCTTGAACAAATATTTTGATTTACTTTTGCCAAAGGAAATTTCCAAGCAATTGTTTGTTTATATATGTGCTCGCAGAGTTGAAATGCGTTATTAATTTAAAACGTGTACCTACAACTTTATCTTTAATGAGTAAATACAAAAATACAATGGGTGAACTTAATGAATTTTATCTATTTGCAAACTACTTGATATGTTCGATTGCGTACTGCCACAAAACCATAGTTAGAATAAGCTCAGCCTTGAACAAATATTTTGATTTACTTTTGCCAAAGGAAATTTCCAAGCAATTGTTTGTTTATATATGTACTCGCAGAGTTGAAATGCGTTATTAATTTAAAACGTGTACCTACAACTGTATCTTTAATGAGTAAATACAAAAATACAATGGGTGAACTTAATGAATTTTATCTATTTGCAAACTACTTAATATGTTCTATTGCGTACTGCCACAAAACCATAGTTAGAATGAGCTCAGCCTTGAACAAATATTTTGATTTACTTTTGCCAAAGGAAATTTCCAAGCAATTGTTTGTTTATATATGTACTCGCAGAGTTGAAATGCGTTATTAATTTAAAACGTGTACCTACAACTGTATCTTTAATGAGTAAATACAAAAATACAATGGGTGAACTTAATGAATTTTATCTATTTGCAAACTACTTGATATGTTCGATTGCGTACTGCCACAAAACCATAGTTAGAATAAGCTCAGCCTTGAACAAATATTTTGATTTACTTTTGCCAAAGGAAATTTCCAAGCAATTGTTTGTTTATATATGTACTCGCAGAGTTGAAATGCGTTATTAATTTAAAACGTGTACCTACAACTTTATCTTTAATGAGTAAATACAAAAAGACAGTTGGTGAACTTAATGAATTTTATCTATTTGCAAACTACTTAATTTGTTCGATTGCGTACTGCCATAAAACCATAGTTAGAATGAGCCCAGCCTTGAACAAATATTTTGATTTAATTTTGCCAAAGGAAATTTCCAAGCAATTGTTTGTTTATATATGTACTCGCAGAGTTGAAATGCGTTATTTATTTAAAACGTGTACCTACAACTTTATCTTTAATGAGTAAATACAAAAAGACAGTGGGTAAACTTAATGAATTTTATCTATTTCCAAACTATTTAATATGTTCTAGTGCGTACTGCCACAAAACCATAGTTAGAATGAGCTCAGCCTTGAACAAATATTTTGATTTACTTTTGCCAAAGGAAATTTCCAAGCAATTGTTTGTTTATATATGTACTCGCAGAGTTGAAATGCGTTATTAATTTAAAACTTGTACCTACAACTGTATCTTTAATGAGTAAATACAAAAATACAATGGGTGAACTTAATGAATTTTATCTATTTGCAAACTACTTGATATGTTCGATTGCGTACTGCCACAAAACCATAGTTAGAATAAGCTCAGCCTTGAACAAATATTTTGATTTACTTTTGCCAAAGGAAATTTCCAAGCAATTGTTTGTTTATATATGTACTCGCAGAGTTGAAATGCGTTATTAATTTAAAACGTGTACCTACAACTTTATCTTTAATGAGTAAATACAAAAAGACAGTTGGTGAACTTAATGAATTTTATCTATTTGCAAACTACTTAATATGTTCGATTGCGTACTGCCACAAAACCATAGTTAGAATGAGCCCAGCCTTGAACAAATATTTTGATTTACTTTTGCCAAAGGAAATTTCCAAGCAATTGTTTGTTTATATATGTACTCGCAGAGTTGAAATGCGTTATTAATTTAAAACGTGTACCTACAACTTTATCTTTAATGAGTAAATACAATGGGTGAACTTAATGAATTTTATCTATTTGCAAACTACTTAATATGTTCTATTGCGTACTGCCACAAAACCATAGTTAGAATGAGCTCAGCCTTGAACAAATATTTTGATTTACTTTTGCCAAAGGAAATTTCCAAGCAATTGTTTGTTTATATATGTACTCGCAGAGTTGAAATGCGTTATTAAATTAAAACGTGTACCTACAACTTTATCTTTAATGAGTAAATACAAAAATACAATGGGTGAACTTAATGAATTTTATCTATTTGCAAACTACTTAATATGTTCTATTGCGTACTGCCACAAAACCATAGTTAGAATGAGCTCAGCCTTGAACAAATATTTTGATTTACTTTTGCCAAAGGAAATTTCCAAGCAATTATTTGTTTATATATATACTCGCATGGTTGAATTACGTTATTAATTAAAACGTGTACCTACAACTTTATCTTTAATGAGTAGATACAAAAATACAATGGGTGAACTTAATGAATTTTATCTATTTCCAAACTGCTTAATATGTTCTATTGCGTACTGCCACAAAACCATAGTTAGAATGAGCTCAACCTTGAACAAATATTTTGATTTACTTTTGCCAAAAGAAATTTCCAAGCAATTGTTTGTTTATATATGTACTCGCAGAGTTGAAATGCGTTATTAATTTAAAACGTGTACCTACAACTTTATCTTTAATGAGTAAATACAAAAATACAATGGGTGAACTTAATGAATTTTATCTATTTGCAAACTACTTAATATGTTCTATTGCGTATTGCCACAAAACCATAGTTAGAATGAGCTCAGCCTTGAACAAATATTTTGATTTACTTTTGCCAAAGGAAATTTCCAAACAATTGTTTGTTTATATATGTACTCGCAGAGTTGAAATGCGTTATTAATTTAAAACGTGTACCTACAACTTTATCTTTAATGAGTAAATACAAAAATACAATGGGTGAACTTAATGAATTTTATCTATTTGCAAACTACTTAATATGTTCTATTGCGTACTGCCACAAAACCATAGTTAGAATGAGCTCAGCCTTGAACAAATATTTTGATTTACTTTTGCCAAAGGAAATTTCCAAGCAATTGTTTGTTTATATATGTACTCGCAGAATTGAAATGCGTTATTAATTTAAAACGCGTACCTACAACTTTATCTTTAATGAGTAAATACAAAAATACAATGGGTGAACTTAATGAATTTTATCTATTTGCAAACTACTTAATATATTCTATTGCGTATTGCCACAAAACCATAGTTAGAATGAGCTCAGCCTTGAACAAATATTTTGATTTACTTTTGCCAAAGGAAATTTCCAAACAATTGTTTGTTTATATATGTACTCGCAGAGTTGAAATGCGTTATTAATTTAAAACGTGTACCTACAACTTTATCTTTAATGAGTAAATACAAAAAGACAGTGGGTGAACTTAATGAATTTTATCTATTTGCAAACTACTTAATATGTTCTATTGCGTACTGCCACAAAACCATAGTTAGAATGAGCTCAGCCTTGAACAAATATTTTGATTTACTTTTGCCAAAGGAAATTTCCAAGCAATTGTTTGTTTATATATGTACTCGCAGAGTTGAAATGCGTTATTAATTTAAAACGTGTACCTACAACTTTATCTTTAATGAGTAAATACAAAAAGACAGTTGGTGAACTTAATGAATTTTATCTATTTGCAAACTACTTAATATGTTCGATTGCGTACTGCCACAAAACCATAGTTAGAATGAGCCCAGCCTTGAACAAATATTTTGATTTACTTTTGCCAAAGGAAATTTCCAAGCAATTGTTTGTTTATATATGTATTCGCAGAGTTGAAATGCGTTATTAATTTAAAACGTGTACCTACAACTTTATCTTTAATGAGTAAATACAAAAATACAATAGGTGAACTTAATGAATTTTATCTATTTGCAAACTACTTAATATGTTCTATTGCGTACTGCCACAAAACCATAGTTAGAATGAGCTCAGCCTTGAACAAATATTTTGATTTACTTTTGCCAAAGGAAATTTCCAAGCAATTGTTTGTTTATATATGTACTCGCAGAGTTGAAATGCGTTATTAATTTAAAACGTGTACCTACAACTTTATCTTTAATGAGTAAATACAAAAATACAATGGGTGAACTTAATGAATTTTATCTATTTGCAAACTACTTAATATGTTCTGTTGCGTACTGCCACAAAACCATAGTTAGAATGAGCTCAGCCTTGAACAAATATTTTGATTTACTTTTGCCAAAGGAAATTTCCAAGCAATTGTTTGTTTATATATGTACTCGCAGAATTGAAATGCGTTATTAATTTAAAACGCGTACCTACAACTTTATCTTTAATGAGTAAATACAAAAATACAATGGGTGAACTTAATGAATTTTATCTATTTGCAAACTACTTAATATATTCTATTGCGTATTGCCACAAAACCATAGTTAGAATGAGCTCAGCCTTGAACAAATATTTTGATTTACTTTTGCCAAAGGAAATTTCCAAACAATTGTTTGTTTATATATGTACTCGCAGAGTTGAAATGCGTTATTAATTTAAAACGTGTACCTACAACTTTATCTTTAATGAGTAAATACAAAAAGACAGTGGGTGAACTTAATGAATTTTATCTATTTCCAAACTACTTAATATGTTCTATTGCGTACTGCCACAAAACCATAGTTAGAATGAGCTCAGCCTTGAACAAATATTTTGATTTACTTTTGCCAAAGGAAATTTCCAAGCAATTGTTTGTTTATATATGTACTCGCAGAGTTGAAATGCGTTATTAATTTAAAACGTGTACCTACAACTTTATCTTTAATGAGTAAATACAAAAAGACAGTGGGTGAACTTAATGAATTTTATCTATTTCCAAACTACTTAATATGTTCTAGTGCGTACTGCCACAAAACCATAGTTAGAATGAGCTCAGCCTTGAACAAATATTTTGATTTACTTTTGCCAAAGGAAATTTCCAAGCAATTGTTTGTTTATATATGTACTCGCAGAGTTGAAATGCGTTATTAATTTAAAACGTGTACCTACAACTTTATCTTTAATGAGTAAATACAAAAAGACAGTGGGTGAACTTAATGAATTTTATCTATTTCCAAACTACTTAATATGTTCTATTGCGTACTGCCACAAAACCATAGTTAGAATGAGCTCAGCCTTGAACAAATATTTTGATTTACTTTTGCCAAAGGAAATTTCCAAGCAATTGTTTGTTTATATATGTACTCGCAGAGTTGAAATGCGTTATTAATTTAAAACGTGTACCTACAACTTTATCTTTAATGAGTAAATACAAAAAGACAGTGGGTGAACTTAATGAATTTTATCTATTTCCAAACTACTTAATATGTTCTATTGCGTACTGCCACAAAACCATAGTTAGAATGAGCTCAGCCTTGAACAAATATTTTGATTTACTTTTGCCAAAGGAAATTTCCAAGCAATTGTTTGTTTATATATGTACTCGCAGAGTTGAAATGCGTTATTAATTTAAAACGTGTACTTACAACTTTATCTTTAATGAGTAAATACAAAAAGACAGTGGGTGAACTTAATGAATTTTATCGATTTCCAAACTACTTAATATGTTCTATTGCGTACTGCCACAAAACCATAGTTAGAATGAGCTCAGCCTTGAACAAATATTTTGATTTACTTTTGCCAAAGGAAATTTCCAAGCAATTGTTTGTTTATATATGTACTCGCAGAGTTGAAATGCGTTATTAATTTAAAACGTGTACCTACAACTTTATCTTTAATGAGTAAATACAAAAAGACAGTGGGTGAACATAATGAATTTTATCTATTTCCAAACTACTTAATATGTTATATTGCGTACTGCCACAAAACCATAGTTAGAATGAGCTCAGCCTTGAACAAATATTTTGAGCTACTTTTGCCAAAGGAAATTTCCAAGCAATTGTTTGTTTATATATGTACTCGCAGAGTTGAAATGCGTTATTTATTTAAAACGTGTACCTACAACTTTATCTTTAATGAGTAAATACAAAAAGACAGTGGGTAAACTTAATGAATTTTATCTATTTCCAAACTATTTAATATGTTCTAGTGCGTACTGCCACAAAACCATAGTTAGAATGAGCTCAGCCTTGAACAAATATTTTGATTTACTTTTGCCAAAGGAAATTTCCAAGCAATTGTTTGTTTATATATGTACTCGCAGAGTTGAAATGCGTTATTAATTTAAAACGTGTACCTACAACTTTATCTTTAATGAGTAAATACAAAAAGACAGTTGGTGAACTTAATGAATTTTATCTATTTCCAAACTGCTTAATATGTTCTATTGCGTACTGCCACAAATCCATAGTTAGAATGAGCTCAGCCTTGAACAAATATTTTGATTTACTTTTGCCAAAGGAAATTTCCAAGCAATTGTTTGTTTATATATGTACTCGCAGAGTTGAAATGCGTTATTAATTTAAAACGTGTACCTACAACTTTATCTTTAATGAGTAAATACAAAAATACAATGGGTGAACTTAATGAATTTTATCTATTTGCAAACTACTTAATATGTTCTATTGCGTACTGCCACAAAACGATAGTTAGAATGAGCTCAGCCTTGAACAAATATTTTGATTTACTTTTGCCAAAGGAAATTTCCAAGCAATTGTTTGTTTATATATGTACTCGCAGAGTTGAAATGCGTTATTAATTTAAAACGTGTACCTACAACTTTATCTTTAATGAGTAAATACAAAACGACAATGGTTGAACTTAATGAATTTTATCTATTTCCAAACTGCTTAATATGTTCTATTGCGTACTGCCACAAATCCATAGTTAGAATGAGCTCAGCCTTGAACAAATATTTTGATTTACTTTTGCCAAAGGAAATTTCCAAGCTATTGTTTGTTTATATATGTACTCGCAGAGTTGAAATGCGTTATTAATTTAAAACGTGTACCTACAACTTTATCTTTAATGAGTAAATACAAAAATACAATGGGTGAACTTAATGAATTTTATCTATTTGCAAACTACTTAATATGTTCTATTGCGTACTGCCACAAAACCATAGTTAGAATGAGCTCAGCCTTGAACAAATATTTTGATTTACTTTTGCCAAAGGAAATTTCCAAGCAATTTTTTGTTTATATATGTACTCGCAGAGTTGAAATGCGTTATTAATTTAAAACGTGTACCTACAACTTTATCTTTAATGAGTAAATACAAAACGACAATGGGTGAACTTAATGAATTTTATCTATTTCCAAACTGCTTAATATGTTCTATTGCGTACTGCCACAAATCCATAGTTAGAATGAGCTCAGCCTTGAACAAATATTTTGATTTACTTTTGCCAAAGGAAATTTCCAAGCAATTGTTTGTTTATATATGTACTCGCAGAGTTGAAATACGTTATTAATTTAAAACGTGTACCTACAACTTTATCTTTAATTAATAAATACAAAAAGGCAGTGGGTGAACTTAATGAATTTTATCTATTTCCAAACTGCTTAATATGTTCTATTGTGTACTGTCACAAAACCATAGTTAGAATGAGCTCAGCGTTGGACAAATACTTTCATTTACATTTGCTAAAGGAAATTTGCAAGCAATTGTTTGTTTATATATGTACTCGCAGAGTTGAAATGCGTTATTAATTTAAAACGTGTACCTACAACTTTATCTTTAACTAGTAAATACAAAAAGGCAATGGGTGAACTTAATGAATTTTATCTATTTCCAAACTGCTTAATATGTTCTATTGTGTACTGCCACAAAACCATAGTTAGAATGAGCTCAGCGTTGAACAAATACTTTCATTTACATTTGCTAAAGGAAATTTGCAAGCAATTGTTTGTTTATATATGTACTCGCAGAGTTGAAATGCGTTATTAATTTAAAACGTGTACCTACAACTTTATCTTTATTGAGTAAATACAAAAATACAATGGGTGAACTTAATGAATTTTATCTATTTCCAAACTGCTTAATATGTTCTATTGCGTACTGCCATAAAACCATAGTTAGAATGAGCTCAACCTTGAACAAATATTTTGATTTACTTTTGCCAAAGGAAATTTCCAAGCAATTGTTTGTTTATATATGTACTCGCAGAGTTGAATTGCGTTATTAATTCAAAACGTGTACCTACAACTTTATCTTTAATGAGTAAATACAAAAAGACAATGGTTGAACTTAATGAATTTTATCTATTTCCAAAATGCTTAATATGTTCTATTGCGTACTGCCATAAAACCATAGTTAGAATGAGCTCAACCTTGAACAAATATTTTGATTTACTTTTGCCCAAGGAAATTTCCAAGCAATTGTTTGTTTAGATATGTACTCGGAGAGTTGAATTGCGTTATTAATTTAAAACGTGTACCTACAACTTTATCTTTAATGAGTAAATACAAAAAGACTATGGGTGAACTTAATGAATTTTATCCATTTACAAACTGCTTAATATGTTCTATTGTGTACTACCACAAAACCATAGTTAGAATGAGCTCAACCTTGAACAAATATTTTGATTTACTTTTTCCAAAGGAAATTTCCAAGCAATTCTTTGTTTATTTATGTACTCGCAGAGTTGAATTGCGTTATTAATTCAAAACGTGTACCTACAACTTTATCTTTAATGAGTAAATACAAAAAGACAATGGGTGAGCTTAATGAATTTTATATATTTCCAAACTGCTTAATATGTTCTATTGTGTACTGCCACAAAACCATAGTTAGAATGAGCTCAACCTTGAACAAATATTTTGATTTACTTTTGCCAAAGGAAATTTCCAAGCAATTGTTTGTTTATATATGTACTCGCAGAGTTGATATGCGTTATTAATTTAAAACGTGTACCTACAACTTTATCTTTAATGAGTAAATACAAAAAGACAGTGGGTGAACTTAATGAATTTTATCTATTTCCAAACTACTTAATATGTTCTATTGCGTACTGCCACAAAACCATAGTTAGAATGAGCTCAGCCTTGAACAAATATTTTGATTTACTTTTGCCAAAGGAAATTTCCAAGCAATTGTTTGTTTATATATGTACTCGCAGAGTTGAAATGCGTTATTAATTTAAAACGTGTACCTACATCTTTATCTTTAATGAGTAAATACAAAAAGACAGTGGGTGAACTTAATGAATTTTATCTATTTCCAAACTACTTAATATGTTCTATTGCGTACTGCCACAAAACCATAGTTAGAATGAGCTCAGCCTTGAACAAATATTTTGATTTACTTTTGCCAAAGGAAATTTCCAAGCAATTGTTTGTTTATATATGTACTCGCAAAGTTGAAATGCGTTATTAATTTAAAACGTGTACCTACAACTTTATCTTTAATGAGTAAATACAAAAAGACAGTGGGTGAACTTAATGAATTTTATCTATTTCCAAACTACTTAATATGTTCTATTGCGTACTGCCACAAAACCATAGTTAGAATGAGCTCAGCCTTGAACAAATATTTTGATTTACTTTTGCCAAAGGAAATTTCCAAGCAATTGTTTGTTTATATATGTACTCGCAGAGTTGAAATGCGTTATTAATTTAAAACGTGTACCTACAACTTTATCTTTAATGAGTAAATACAAAAAGACAGTGGGTGAACTTAATGAATTTTATCTATTTCCAAACTGCTTAATATGTTCTATTGCGTACTGCCACAAAACTATAGTTAGAATGAGCTCAGCCTTGAACAAATATTTTGATTTACTTTTGCCAAAGGAAATTTCCAAGCAATTGTTTGTTTACATATGTACTCGCAGAGTTGAAATGCGTTATTAATTTAAAACGTGTACCTACAACTTTATCTTTAATGAGTAAATACAAAAAGACAGTGGGTGAACTTAATGAATTTTATCTATTTCCAAACTAATTAATATGTTCTAGTGCGTACTGCCACAAAACCATAGTTAGAATGAGCTCAGCCTTGAACAAATATTTTGATTTACTTTTGCCAAAGGAAATTTCCAAGCAATTGTTTGTTTATATATGTACTCGCAGAGTTGAAATGCGTTATTAATTTAAAACGTGTACCTACAACTTTATCTTTAATGAGTAAATACAAAAATACAATGGGTGAACTAAATGAATTTTATCTATTTGCAAACTACTTAATATGTTCTATTGCGTACTGCCACAAAACCATAGTTAGAATGAGCTCAGCCTTGAACAAATATTTTGATTTACTTTTGCCAAAGGAAATTTCCAAGCAATTGTTTGTTTATATATGTACTCGCAGAGTTGAAATGCGTTATTAATTTAAAACGTGTACCTACAACTTTATCTTTAATGAGTAAATACAAAAATACAATGGGTGAACTTAATGAATTTTATCTATTTGCAAACTACTTAATATGTTCTATTGCGTACTGCCACAAAACCATAGTTAGAATGAGCTCAGCCTTGAACAAATATTTTGATTTACTTTTGCCAAAGGAAATTTCCAAGCAATTGTTTGTTTATATATGTACTCGCAGAGTTGAAATGCGTTATTAATTTAAAACGTGTACCTACAACTTTATCTTTAATGAGTAAATACAAAAATACAATGGGTGAACTTAATGAATTTTATCTATTTGCAAACTACTTAATATGTTCTATTGCGTACTGCCACAAAACCATAGTTAGAATGAGCTCAGCCTTGAACAAATATTTTGATTTACTATTGCCAAAGGAAATTTCCAAGCAATTGTTTGTTTATATATGTACTCGCAGAGTTGAAATGCGTTATTAATTTAAAACGTGTACCTACAACTTTATCTTTAATGAGTAAATACAAAAAGACAGTTGGTGAACTTAATGAATTTTATCTATTTCCAAACTACTTAATATGTTCTAGTGCGTACTGCCACAAAACCATAGTTAGAATGAGCTCAGCCTTGAACAAATATTTTGATTTACTTTTGCCAAAGGAAATTTCCAAGCTATTGTTTGTTTATATATGTACTCGCAGAGTTGAAATGCGTTATTAATTTAAAACGTGTACCTACAACTTTATCTTTAATGAGTAAATACAAAAAGACAGTGGGTGAACTTAATGAATTTTATCTATTTCCAATCTACTTAATATGTTCTATTGCGTACTGCCACAAAACCATAGTTAGAATGAGCTCAGCCTTGAACAAATATTTTGATTTACTTTTGCCAAAGGAAATTTCCAAGCAATTGTTTGTTTATATATGTACTCGCAGAGTTGAAATGCGTTATTAATTTAAAACGTGTACCTACAACTTTATCTTTAATGAGTAAATACAAAAAGACAGTGGGTGAACTTAATGAATTTTATCTATTTCCAAACTACTTAATATGTTCTAGTGCGTACTGCCACAAAACCATAGTTAGAATGAGCTCAGCCTTGAACAAATATTTTGATTTACTTTTGCAAAAGGAAATTTCCAAGCAATTGTTTGTTTATATATGTACTCGCAGAGTTGAAATGCGTTATTAATTTAAAACGTGTACCTACAACTTTATCTTTAATGAGTAAATACAAAAAGACAGTGGGTGAACTTAATGAATTTTATCTATTTCCAAACTACTTAATATGTTCTATTGCGTACTGCCACAAAACCATAGTTAGAATGAGCTCAGCCTTGAACAAATATTTTGATTTACTTTTGCCAAAGGAAATTTCCAAGCAATTGTTTGTTTATATATGTACTCGCAGAGTTGAAATGCGTTATTAATTTAAAACGTGTACCTACAACTTTATCTTTAATGAGTAAATACAAAAAGACAGTGGGTGAACTTAATGAATTTTATCTATTTCCAAACTACTTAATATGTTCTATTGCGTACTGCCACAAAACCATAGTTAGAATGAGCTCAGCCTTGAACAAATATTTTGATTTACTTTTGCCAAAGGAAATTTCCAAGCAATTGTTTGTTTATATATGTACTCGCAGAGTTGAAATGCGTTATTAATTTAAAACGTGTACCTACAACTTTATCTTTAATGAGTAAATACAAAAAGACAGTGGGTGAACTTAATGAATTTTATCTATTTCCAAACTACTTAATATGTTATATTGCGTACTGCCACAAAACCATAGTTAGAATGAGCTCAGCCTTGAACAAATATTTTGAGCTACTTTTGCCAAAGGAAATTTCCAAGCAATTGTTTGTTTATATATGTACTCGCAGAGTTGAAATGCGTTATTTATTTAAAACGTGTACCTACAACTTTATCTTTAATGAGTAAATACAAAAAGACAGTGGGTGAACTTAATGAATTTTATCTATTTCCAAACTATTTAATATGTTCTAGTGCGTACTGCCACAAAACCATAGTTAGAATGAGCTCAGCCTTGAACAAATATTTTGATTTACTTTTGCCAAAGGAAATTTCCAAGCAATTGTTTGTTTATATATGTACTCGCAGAGTTGAAATGCGTTATTAATTTAAAACGTGTACCTACAACTTTATCTTTAATGAGTAAATACAAAAAGGCAGTTGGTGAACTTAATGAATTTTATCTATTTCCAAACTGCTTAATATGTTCTATTGCGTACTGCCACAAATCCATAGTTAGAATGAGCTCAGCCTTGAACAAATATTTTGATTTACTTTTGCCAAAGGAAATTTCCAAGCAATTGTTTGTTTATATATGTACTCGCAGAGTTGAAATGCGTTATTAATTTAAAACGTGTACCTACAACTTTATCTTTAATGAGTAAATACAAAAATACAATGGGTGAACTTAATGAATTTTATCTATTTGCAAACTACTTAATATGTTCTATTGCGTACTGCCACAAAACGATAGTTAGAATGAGCTCAGCCTTGAACAAATATTTTGATTTACTTTTGCCAAAGGAAATTTCCAAGCAATTGTTTGTTTATATATGTACTCGCAGAGTTGAAATGCGTTATTAATTTAAAACGTGTACCTACAACTTTATCTTTAATGAGTAAATACAAAACGACAATGGGTGAACTTAATGAATTTTATCTATTTCCAAACTGCTTAATATGTTCTATTGCGTACTGCCACAAAACCATAGTTAGAATGAGCTCAGCGTTGAACAAATACTTTCATTTACATTTGCTAAAGGAAATTTGCAAGCAATTGTTTGTTTATATATGTACTCGCAGAGTTGAAATGCGTTATTAATTTAAAACGTGTACCTACAACTTTATCTTTAATGAGTAAATACAAAAATACAATGGGTGAACTTAATGAATTTTATCTATTTGCAAACTACTTAATATGTTCTATTGCGTACTGCCACAAAACCATAGTTAGAATGAGCTCAGCCTTGAACAAATATTTTGATTTACTTTTGCCAAAGGAAATTTCCAAGCAATTTTTTGTTTATATATGTACTCGCAGAGTTGAAATGCGTTATTAATTTAAAACGTGTACCTACAACTTTATCTTTAATGAGTAAATACAAAACGACAATGGGTGAACTTAATGAATTTTATCTATTTCCAAACTGCTTAATATGTTCTATTGCGTACTGCCACAAAACCATAGTTAGAAAGAGCTCAGCGTTGAACAAATACTTTCATTTACATTTGCTAAAGGAAATTTCCAAGCAATTGTTTGTTTATATATGTACTCGCAGAGTTGAAATGCGTTATTAATTTAAAACATGTACCTACAACATTATCTTCAATGAGTAAATACAAAACGACAATGGGTGAACTTAATGAATTTTATCTATTTCCAAACTGCTTAATATGTTCTATTGCGTACTGCCACAAATCCATAGTTAGAATGAGCTCAGCCTTGAACAAATATTTTGATTTACTTTTGCCAAAGGAAATTTCCAAGCAATTGTTTGTTTATATATGTACTCGCAGAGTTGAAATGCGTTATTAATTTAAAACGTGTACCTACAACTTTATCTTTAATGAGTAAATACAAAACGACAATGGGTGAACTTAATGAATTTTATCTATTTCCAAACTGCTTAATATGTTCTATTGCGTACTGCCACAAATCCATAGTTAGAATGAGCTCAGCCTTGAACAAATATTTTGATTTACTTTTGCCAAAGGAAATTTCCAAGCTATTGTTTGTTTATATATGTACTCGCAGAGTTGAAATGCGTTATTAATTTAAAACGTGTACCTACAACTTTATCTTTAATGAGTAAATACAAAACGACAATGGGTGAACTTAATGAATTTTATCTATTTCCAAACTGCTTAATATGTTCTATTGCGTACTGCCACAAAACCATAGTTAGAATGAGCTCAGCGTTGAACAAATACTTTCATTTACATTTGCTAAAGGAAATTTGCAAGCAATTGTTTGTTTATATATGTACTCGCAGAGTTGAAATGCGTTATTAATTTAAAACGTGTACCTACAACTTTATCTTTAATGAGTAAATACAAAAATACAATGGGTGAACTTAATGAATTTTATCTATTTGCAAACTACTTAATATGTTCTATTGCGTACTGCCACAAAACCATAGTTAGAATGAGCTCAGCCTTGAACAAATATTTTGATTTACTTTTGCCAAAGGAAATTTCCAAGCAATTTTTTGTTTATATATGTACTCGCAGAGTTGAAATGCGTTATTAATTTAAAACGTGTACCTACAACTTTATCTTTAATGAGTAAATACAAAACGACAATGGGTGAACTTAATGAATTTTATCTATTTCCAAACTGCTTAATATGTTCTATTGCGTACTGCCACAAATCCATAGTTAGAATGAGCTCAGCCTTGAACAAATATTTTGATTTACTTTTGCCAAAGGAAATTTCCAAGCAATTGTTTGTTTATATATGTACTCGCAGAGTTGAAATACGTTATTAATTTAAAACGTGTACCTACAACTTTATCTTTAATTAATAAATACAAAAATGCAGTGGGTGAACTTAATGAATTTTATCTATTTCCAAACTGCTTAATATGTTCTATTGTGTACTGTCACAAAACCATAGTTAGAATGAGCTCAGCGTTGGACAAATACTTTCATTTACATTTGCTAAAGGAAATTTGCAAGCAATTGTTTGTTTATATATGTACTCGCAGAGTTGAAATGCGTTATTAATTTAAAACGTGTACCTACAACTTTATCTTTAATTAGTAAATACAAAAAGGCAATGGGTGAACTTAATGAATTTTATCTATTTCCAAACTGCTTAATATGTTCTATTGTGTACTGCCACAAAACCATAGTTAGAATGAGCTCAGCGTTGAACAAATACTTTCATTTACATTTGCTAAAGGAAATTTGCAAGCAATTGGTTGTTTATATATGTACTGGCAGAGTTGAAATGCGTTATTAATTTAAAACGTGTACCTACAACTTTATCTTTATTGAGTAAATACAAAAATACAATGGGTGAACTTAATGAATTTTATCTATTTCCAAACTGCTTAATATGTTCTATTGCGTACTGCCATAAAACCATAGTTAGAATGAGCTCAACCTTGAACAAATATTTTGATTTACTTTTGCCAAAGGAAATTTCCAAGCAATTGTTTGTTTATATATGTACTCGCAGAGTTGAATTGCGTTATTAATTCAAAACGTGTACCTACAACTTTATCTTTAATGAGTAAATACAAAAAGACAATGGGTGAACTTAATGAATTTTATATATTTCCAAACTGCTTAATATGTTCTATTGCGTACTACCACAAAACCATAGTTAGAATGAGCTCAACCTTGAACAAATATTTTGATTTACTTTTGCCAAAGGAAATTTCCAAGCAATTGTTTGTTTATATATGTACTCGCAGAGTTGAATTGCGTTATTAATTCAAAACGTGTACCTACAACTTTATCTTTAATGAGTAAATACAAAAAGACAATGGGTGAACTTAATGAATTTTATCTATTTCCAAAATGCTTAATATGTTCTATTGCGTACTGCCATAAAACCATAGTTAGTATGAGCTCAACCTTGAACAAATATTTTGATTTACTTTTGCCAAAGGAAATTTCCAAGCAATTGTTTGTTTAGATATGTACTCGGAGAGTTGAATTGCGTTATTAATTCAAAACGTGTACCTACAACTTTATCTTTAATGAGTAAATACAAAAAGACTATGGGTGAACTTAATGAATTTTATCCATTTACAAACTGCTTAATATGTTCTATTGTGTACTACCACAAAACCATAGTTAGAATGAGCTCAACCTTGAACAAATATTTTGATTTACTTTTTCCAAAGGAAATTTCCAAGCAATTCTTTGTTTATATATGTACTCGCAGAGTTGAATTGCGTTATTAATTCAAAACGTGTACCTACAACTTTATCTTTAATGAGTAAATACAAAAAGACAATGGGTGAGCTTAATGAATTTTATATATTTCCAAACTGCTTAATATGTTCTATTGTGTACTGCCACAAAACCATAGTTAGAATGAGCTCAACCTTGAACAAATATTTTGATTTACTTTTGCCAAAGGAAATTTCCAAGCAATTGTTTGTTTATATATGTACTCGCAGAGTTGAATTGCGTTATTAATTTAAAACGTGTACCTACAACTTTATGTTTAATGAGTAAATACAAAAACACAATGGGTGAACTTAATGAATTTTATCCATTTCCAAACTGCTTAATATGTTCTATTGTGTACTGCCACAAACCCATAGTTAGAATGAGCTCAACCTTGAACAAATATTTTGATTTACTTTTGCCAAAGGAAATTTCCAAGCAATTGTTTGTTTATATATGTACTCGCAGAGTTGAATTGCGTTATTAATTTAAAACGTGTACCTACAACTTTATGTTTAATGAGTAAATACAAAAACACAATGGGTGAACTTAATGAATTTTATCCATTTCCAAACTGCTTAATATGTTCTATTGCGTACTGCCACAAAACCATAGTTAGAATGAGCTCAACCTTGAACAAATATTTTGATTTACTTTTGCCAAAAGAAATTTCCAAGTAATTGTTTGTTTATATATGTACTCGCAGAGTTGAAATGTGTTATTAATTTAAAACGTGTACCTACAACTTTATCTTTAATGAGTAAATACAAAAATACAATGGGTGAACTTAATGAATTTTATCTATTTCCAAACTGCTTAATATGTTCTATTGCGTACTGCCACAAATCCATAGTTAGAATGAGCTCAGCCTTGAACAAATATTTTGATTTACTTTTGCCAAAGGAAATTTCCAAGCAATTGTTTGTTTATATATGTACTCGCAGAGTTGAAATACGTTATTAATTTAAAACGTGTACCTACAACTTTATCTTTAATTAATAAATACAAAAAGGCAGTGGGTGAACTTAATGAATTTTATCTATTTCCAAACTGCTTAATATGTTCTATTGTGTACTGTCACAAAACCATAGTTAGAATGAGCTCAGCGTTGAATAAATACTTTCATTTACATTTGCTAAAGGAAATTTGCAAGCAATTGTTTGTTTATATATGTACTCGCAGAGTTGAAATGCGTTATTAATTTAAAACGTGTACCTACAACTTTATCTTTAATTAGTAAATACAAAAAGGCAATGGGTGAACTTAATGAATTTTATCTATTTCCAAACTGCTTAATATGTTCTATTGTGTACTGCCACAAAACCATAGTTAGAATGAGCTCAACCTTGAACAAATATTTTGATTTACTTTTGCCAAAGGAAATTTCCAAGCAATTGTTTGTTTATATATGTACTCGCAGAGTTGAATTGCGTTATTAATTTAAAACGTGTACCTACAACTTTATGTTTAATGAGTAAATACAAAAACACAATGGGTGAACTTAATGAATTTTATCCATTTCCAAACTGCTTAATATGTTCTATTGTGTACTGCCACAAAACCATAGTTAGAATGAGCTCAACCTTGAACAAATATTTTGATTTACTTTTGCCAAAGGAAATTTCCAAGCAATTGTTTGTTTATATATGTACTCGCAGAGTTGAATTGCGTTATTAATTTAAAACGTGTACCTACAACTTTATGTTTAATGAGTAAATACAAAAACACAATGGGTGAACGTAATGAATTTTATCCATTTCCAAACTGCTTAATATGTTCTATTGTGTACTGCCACAAAACCATAGTTAGAATGAGCTCAACCTTGAACAAATATTTTGATTTACTTTTGCCAAAGGAAATTTCCAAGCAATTGTTTGTTTATATATGTACTCGCAGAGTTGAATTGCGTTATTAATTTAAAACGTGTACCTACAACTTTATGTTTAATGAGTAAATACAAAAACACAATGGGTGAACTTAATGAATTTTATCCATTTCCAAACTGCTTGATATGTTCTATTGCGTACTGCCACAAAACCATAGTTAGAATGAGCTCAACCTTGAACAAATATTTTGATTTACTTTTGCCAAAAGAAATTTCCAAGCAATTGTTTGTTTATATATGTACTCGCAGAGTTGAAATGCGTTATTAATTTAAAACGTGTACCTACAACTTTATCTTTAATGAGTAAATACAAAAATACAATGGGTGAACTTAATGAATTTTATCCATTTCCAAACTGCTTAATATGTTCTATTGCGTACTGCCACAAAACCATAGTTAGAATGAGCTCAACCTTGAACAAATATTTTGATTTACTTTTGCCAAAAGAAATTTCCAAGCAATTGTTTGTTTATATATGTACTCGCAGAGTTGAATTGCGTTATTAATTTAAAACGTGTACCTACAACTTTATGTTTAATGAGTAAATACAAAAAGACAATGGGTGAACTTAATGAATTTTATATATTTCCAAACTGCTTAATATGTTCTATTGTGTACTGCCACAAAACCATAGTTAGAATGAGCTCAACCTTGAACAAATATTTTGATTTACTTTTGCCAAAGGAAATTTCCAAGCAATTGTTTGTTTATATATGTACTCGCAGAGTTGAATTGCGTTATTAATTTAAAACGTGTACCTACAACTTTATGTTTAATGAGTAAATACAAAAACACAATGGGTGAACTTAATGAATTTTATCCATTTCCAAACTGCTTAATATGTTCTATTGCGTACTGCCACAAAACCATAGTTAGAATGAGCTCAACCTTGAACAAATATTTTGATTTACTTTTGCCAAAAGAAATTTCCAAGCAATTGTTTGTTTATATATGTACTCGCAGAGTTGAAATGCGTTATTAATTTAAAACGTGTACCTACAACTTTATCTTTAATGAGTAAATACAAAAAGACAATGGGTGAACTTAATGAATTTTATCTATTTCCAACCCAGCAAACACAGTTTCTAACGTTAGAGAAATATTGTAATTTTACATTATAATTCTAGTGTAGTTTTCTAATGCAATTCGAATCGAAAACTAGGTTAGAGAACTAGGTTAGAATTCGACTGTGAAACGATTCGAATAACACTAGAAATGCGATGTTATGATTATTGTCACAGTTATCGATTATTTGCACGACTTGATCACTCATTCTTAGTGTGCTACAAACAAAATAAAAATAGTGGAAATATTACAAGTTGTGAAATAAGTTTTTTTATTTATAATGATAAATACTAGTAAATGAATCAAAAAAGGTTAAAAAAGGAAAGCGAGCAGATTATTGAAGTGCTATTTGAATGGCATGAAAAAAAATGCTTCCTCATCCGTACCTCAAACCAACGCTGAGCTCAATCTTTAGGTACGTTTTTAATTTAATATAATAGAAAAAGCCTTTGAAATATGTTATTCTTAATACATAAGATTATAACCAAATAAACGTATTTGATATAATGAAACATTAAAAATTTTGCTGATTTTAAATAATTGAACTTAATTGCGCTTCAAAATTCTCATTAGAAACTCATTAGAATTTCACGTTAGAATTCGATTGGAATTCTAACCCTTTTCCCGATATCGAGAACGAAGTCCCCTTTTTGTCGAGAATGCTATAATTCGCGACAGTTTCGCAAATCGTTCTCTAACCTTCTACCTTAGAGAAATACATTAGAATTCGATTCGTCTTCTAATCGTTTTCTAACCTAAATGTTTGTTGGGAAACTGCTTAATATGTTCTATTGCGTACTGCCACAAAACCATAGTTAGAGTGAGCTCAGCCTTGAACAAATATTTTGATTTACTTTTGCCAAAGGAAATTTCCAAGCAATTGTTTGTTTATATATGTACTCGCAGAGTTGAATTGCGTTATTAATCCAAAACGCGTACCTACAACTTTATCTTTAATGAGTAAATACAAAAACACAATGGGTGAACTTAATGAATTTTATCTAATTCCAAACTGCTTAATATGTTCTATTGTGTACTGCCACAAAACCATAGTTAGAATGAGCTCAGCGTTGAACAAATATTTTCATTTACATTTGCCAAAGGAAATTTGCAAGCAATTGTTTGTTTATATATGTACTCGCAGAGTTGAAATGCGTTATTAATTTAAAACGTGTGCCTACAACTTTATCTTTAATTAGTAAATACAAAAAGGCAATGGGTGAACTTAATGAATTTTATCTATTTCCAAACTGCTTAATATGTTCTATTGTGTACTGCCACAAAACCATAGTTAGAATGAGCTCAGCGTTGAACAAATATTTTCATTTACATTTGCCAAAGGAAATTTGCAAGCAATTGTTTATTTATATATGTACTCGCAGAGTTGAAATACGTTATTAATTTAAAACGTGTACCTACAACTTTATCTTTAATTAATAAATACAAAAAGGCAATGGGTGAACTTAATGAATTTTATCTATTTCCAAACTGCTTAATATGTTCTATTGTGTACTGTCACAAAACCATAGTTAGAATGAGCTCAGCGTTGAACAAATACTTTCATTTACATTTGCTAAAGGAAATTTGCAAGCAATTGTTTGTTTATATATGTACTCGCAGAATTGAAATGCGTTATTAATTTAAAACTTGTACCTACAACTTTATCTTTAATTAGTAAATACAAAAAGGCAATGGGTGAACTTAATGAATTTTATCTATTTCCAAACTGCTTAATATGTTCTATTGTGTACTGCCACAAAACCATAGTTAGAATGAGCTCAGCGTTGAACAAATACTTTCATTTACATTTGCTAAAGGAAATTTGCAAGCAATTGTTTTTTTATATATATGTACTCGCAGAGTTGAAATGCGTTATTAATTTAAAACGTGTACCTACAACTTTATCTTTATTGAGTAAATACAAAAATACAATGGGTGAACTTAATGAATTTTATCTATTTCCAAACTGCTTAATATGTTCTATTGTGTACTGCCACAAAACCATAGTTAGAATAAGCTCAGCGTTGAACAAATACTTTCATTTACATTTGCTAAAGGAAATTTGCAAGCAATTGTTTTTTTATATATGTACTCGCAGAGTTGAAATGCGTTATTAATTTAAAACGTGTACCTACAACTTTATCTTTATTGAGTAAATACAAAAATACAATGGGTGAACTTAATGAATTTTATCTATTTCCAAAGTGCTCAATATGTTCTATTGCGTACTGCCATAAAACCATAGTTAGAATGAGCTCAACCTTGAACAAATATTTTGATTTACTTTTGCCAAAGGAAATTTCCAAGCAATTGTTTGTTTATATATGTACTCGCAGAGTTGAATTGCGTTATTAATTCAAAACGTGTACCTACAACTTTATCTTTAATGAGTAAATACAAAAACACAATGGGTGAACTTAATGAATTTTATATATTTCCAAACTGCTTAATATGTTCTATTGCGTACTGCCACAAAACCATAGTTAGAATGAGCTCAACCTTGAACAAATATTTTGATTTACTTTTGCCAAAGGAAATTTCCAAGCAATTGTTTGTTTATATATGTACTCGCAGAGTTGAATTGCGTTATTAATTCAAAACGTGTACCTACAACTTTATCTTTAATGAGTAAATACAAAAAGACAATGGGTGAACTTAATGAATTTTATCTATTTCCAAAATGCTTAATATGTTCTATTGCTTACTGCCATAAAACCATAGTTAGAATGAGCTCAACCTTGAACAAATATTTTGATTTACTTTTGCCAAAGGAAATTTCCAAGCAATTGTTTGTTTAGATATGTACTCGGAGAGTTGAATTGCGTTATTAATTCAAAACGTGTACCTACAACTTTATCTTTAATGAGTAAATACAAAAAGACTATGGGTGAACTTAATGAATTTTATCCATTTACAAACTGCTTAATATGTTCTATTGTGTACTACCACAAAACCATAGTTAGAATGAGCTCAACCTTGAACAAATATTTTGATTTACTTTTTCCAAAGGAAATTTCCAAGCAATTGTTTGTTTATATATGTACTCGCAGAGTTGAATTGCGTTATTAATTCAAAACGTGTACCTACAACTTTATCTTTAATGAGTAAATACAAAAAGACAATGGGTGAGCTTAATGAATTTTATATATTTCCAAACTGCTTAATATGTTCTATTGCGTACTGCCACAAAACCATATTTAGAATGAGCTCAACCTTGAACAAATATTTTGATTTACTTTTGCCAAAGGAAATTTCCAAGCAATTGTTTGTTTATATATGTACTCGCAGAGTTGAATTGCGTTATAAATTTAAAACGTGTACCTACAACGTTATGTTTAATGAGTAAATACAAAAACACAATGGGTGAACTTAATGAATTTTATCCATTTCCAAACTGCTTAATATGTTCTATTGCGTACTGCCACAAAACCATAGTTAGAATGAGCTCAACCTTGAACAAATATTTTGATTTACTTTTGCCAAAAGAAATTTCCAAGCAATTGTTTGTTTATATATGTACTCGCAGAGTTGAAATGCGTTATTAATTTAAAACGTGTACCTACAACTTTATCTTTAATGAGTAAATACAAAAATACAATGGGTGAACTTAATGAATTTTATCCATTTCCAAACTGCTTAATATGTTCTATTGCGTACTGCCACAAAACCATAGTTAGAATGAGCTCAACCTTGAACAAATATTTTGATTTACTTTTGCCAAAAGAAATTTCCAAGCAATTGTTTGTTTATATATGTACTCGCAGAGTTGAAATGCGTTATTAATTTAAAACGTGTACCTACAACTTTATCTTTAATGAGTAAATACAAAAATACAATGGGTGAACTTAATGAATTTTATCCATTTCCAAACTGCTTAATATGTTCTATTGCGTACTGCCACAAAACCATAGTTAGAATGAGCTCAACCTTGAACAAATATTTTGATTTACTTTTGCCAAAAGAAATTTCCAAGCAATTGTTTGTTTATATATGTACTCGCAGAGTTGAAATGCGTTATTAATTTAAAACGTGTACCTACAACTTTATCTTTAATGAGTAAATACAAAAATACAATGGGTGAACTTAATGAATTTTATCCATTTCCAAACTGCTTAATATGTTCTATTGCGTACTGCCACAAAACCATAGTTAGAATGAGCTCAACCTTGAACAAATATTTTGATTTACTTTTGCCAAAAGAAATTTCCAAGCAATTGTTTGTTTATATATGTACTCGCAGAGTTGAAATGCGTTATTAATTTAAAACGTGTACCTACAACTTTATCTTTAATGAGTAAATACAAAAATACAATGGGTGAACTTAATGAATTTTATCCATTTCCAAACTGCTTAATATGTTCTATTGCGTACTGCCACAAAACCATAGTTAGAATGAGCTCAACCTTGAACAAATATTTTGATTTACTTTTGCCAAAAGAAATTTCCAAGCAATTGTTTGTTTATATATGTACTCGCAGAGTTGAAATGCGTTATTAATTTAAAACGTGTACCTACAACTTTATCTTTAATGAGTAAATACAAAAATACAATGGGTGAACTTAATGAATTTTATCCATTTCCAAACTGCTTAATATGTTCTATTGCGTACTGCCACAAAACCATAGTTAGAATGAGCTCAACCTTGAACAAATATTTTGATTTACTTTTGCCAAAAGAAATTTCCAAGCAATTGTTTGTTTATATATGTACTCGCAGAGTTGAAATGCGTTATTAATTTAAAACGTGTACCTACAACTTTATCTTTAATGAGTAAATACAAAAATACAATGGGTGAACTTAATGAATTTTATCCATTTCCAAACTGCTTAATATGTTCTATTGCGTACTGCCACAAAACCATAGTTAGAATGAGCTCAACCTTGAACAAATATTTTGATTTACTTTTGCCAAAAGAAATTTCCAAGCAATTGTTTGTTTATATATGTACTCGCAGAGTTGAAATGCGTTATTAATTTAAAACGTGTACCTACAACTTTATCTTTAATGAGTAAATACAAAAATACAATGGGTGAACTTAATGAATTTTATCTATTTCCAAACTGCTTAATATGTTCTATTGCGTACTGCCATAAAACCATAGTTAGAATGAGCTCAACCTTGAACAAATATTTTGATTTACTTTTGCCAAAAGAAATTTCCAAGCAATTGTTTGTTTATATATGTACTCGCAGAGTTGAAATGCGTTATTAATTTAAAACGTGTACCTACAACTTTATCTTTAATGAGTAAATACAAAAATACAATGGGTGAACTTAATGAATTTTATCCATTTCCAAACTGCTTAATATGTTCTATTGCGTACTGCCACAAAACCATAGTTAGAATGAGCTCAACCTTGAACAAATATTTTGATTTACTTTTGCCAAAAGAAATTTCCAAGCAATTGTTTGTTTATATATGTACTCGCAGAGTTGAAATGCGTTATTAATTTAAAACGTGTACCTACAACTTTATCTTTAATGAGTAAATACAAAAATACAATGGGTGAACTTAATGAATTTTATCCATTTCCAAACTGCTTAATATGTTCTATTGCGTACTGCCATAAAACCATAGTTAGAATGAGCTCAACCTTGAACAAATATTTTGATTTACTTTTGCCAAAAGAAATTTCCAAGCAATTGTTTGTTTATATATGTACTCGCAGAGTTGAAATGCGTTATTAATTTAAAACGTGTACCTACAACTGTATCTTTAATGAGTAAATACAAAAATACAATGGGTGAACTTAATGAATTTTATCCATTTCCAAACTGCTTAATATGTTCTATTGCGTACTGCCACAAAACCATAGTTAGAATGAGCTCAACCTTGAACAAATATTTTGATTTACTTTTGCCAAAAGAAATTTCCAAGCAATTGTTTGTTTATATATGTACTCGCAGAGTTGAAATGCGTTATTAATTTAAAACGTGTACCTACAACTTTATCTTTAATGAGTAAATACAAAAATACAATGGGTGAACTTAATGAATTTTATCCATTTCCAAACTGATTAATATGTTCTATTGCGTACTGCCACAAAACCATAGTTAGAATGAGCTCAACCTTGAACAAATATTTTGATTTACTTTTGCCAAAAGAAATTTCCAAGCAATTGTTTGTTTATATATGTACTCGCAGAGTTGAAATGCGTTATTAATTTAAAACGTGTACCTACAACTTTATCTTTAATGAGTAAATACAAAAATACAATGGGTGAACTTAATGAATTTTATCCATTTCCAAACTGCTTAATATGTTCTATTGCGTACTGCCATAAAACCATAGTTAGAATGAGCTCAACCTTGAACAAATATTTTGATTTACTTTTGCCAAAGGAAATTTCCAAGCAATTGTTTGTTTATATATGTACTCGAAGAGTTGAATTGCGTTATTAATTTAAAACGTTTACCTACAACATTATGTTTAATGAGTAAATACAAAAACACAATGGGTGAACTTAATGAATTTTATCCATTTCCAAACTGCTTAATATGTTCTATTGCGTACTGCCACAAAACCATAGTTAGAATGAGCTCAACCTTGAACAAATATTTTGATTTACTTTTGCCAAAAGAAATTTCCAAGCAATTGTTTGTTTATATATGTACTCGCAGAGTTGAAATGCGTTATTAATTTAAAACGTGTACCTACAACTTTATCTTTAATGAGTAAATACAAAAACACAATGGGTGAACTTAATGAATTTTATCCATTTCCAAACTGCTTAATATGTTCTATTGCGTACTGCCACAAAACCATAGTTAGAATGAGCTCAACCTTGAACAAATATTTTGATTTACTTTTGCCAAAAGAAATTTCCAAGCAATTGTTTGTTTATATATGTACTCGCAGAGTTGAAATGCGTTATTAATTTAAAACGTGTACCTACAACTTTATCTTTAATGAGTAAATACAAAAACACAATGGGTGAACTTAATGAATTTTATCCATTTCCAAACTGCTTAATATGTTCTATTGCGTACTGCCACAAAACCATAGTTAGAATGAGCTCAACCTTGAACAAATATTTTGATTTACTTTTGCCAAAAGAAATTTCCAAGCAATTGTTTGTTTATATATGTACTCGCAGAGTTGAAATGCGTTATTAATTTAAAACGTGTACCTACAACTTTATCTTTAATGAGTAAATACAAAAACACAATGGGTGAACTTAATGAATTTTATCCATTTCCAAACTGCTTAATATGTTCTATTGCGTACTGCCACAAAACCATAGTTAGAATGAGCTCAACCTTGAACAAATATTTTGATTTACTTTTGCCAAAAGAAATTTCCAAGCAATTGTTTGTTTATATATGTACTCGTTGAAATGCGTTATTAATTTAAAACGTGTACCTACAACTTTATCTTTAATGAATAAATACAAAAATACAATGGGTGAACTTAATGAATTTTATCCATTTCCAAACTGCTTAATATGTTCTATTGCGTACTGCCACAAAACCATAGTTAGAATGAGCTCAACCTTGAACAAATATTTTGATTTACTTTTGCCAAAAGTAATTTCCAAGCAATTGCTTGTTTATATATGTCCTCGCAGAGTTGAAATGCGTTATTAATTTAAAACGTGTACCTACAACTTTATCTTTAATGAGTAAATACAAAAGCACAATGGGTGAACTTAATGAATTTTATCCATTTCCAAACTGCTTAATATGTTCTATTGCGTACTGCCACAAAACCATAGATAGAATGATCTCAACCTTGAACAAATATTTTGATTTACTTTTGCCAAAAGAAATTTCCAAGCAATTGTTTGTTTATATATGTCCTCGCAGAGTTGAAATGCGTTATTAATTTAAAACGTGTACCTACAACTTTATCTTTAATGAGTAAATACAAAAATACAATGGGTGAACTTAATGAATTTTATCTATTTCCAAACTGCTTAATATGTTCTATTGCGTACTGCCATAAAACCATAGTTAGAATGAGCTCAACCTTGAACAAATATTTTGATTTACATTTGCCAAAGGAAATTTCCAAGCAATTGTTTGTTTATATATGTACTCGCAGAGTTGAAATGCGTTATTAATTTAAAACGTGTACCTACAACTTTATCTTTAATGAGTAAATACAAAAACACAATGGGTGAACTTAATGAATTTTATCCATTTCCAAACTGCTTAATATGTTCTATTGCGTACTGCCACAAAACCATAGTTAGAATGAGCTCAACCTTGAACAAATATTTTGATTTACTTTTGCCAAAAGAAATTTCCAAGCAATTGTTTGTTTATATATGTACTCGCAGAGTTGAAATGCGTTATTAATTTAAAACGTGTACCTACAACTTTATCTTTAATGAGTAAATAAAAAAATACAATGGGTGAACTTAATGAATTTTATCTATTTCCAAACTGCTTAATATGTTCTATTGCGTACTGCCATAAAACCATAGTTAGAATGAGCTCAACCTTGAACAAATATTTTGATTTACTTTTGCCAAAAGAAATTTCCAAGCAATTGTTTGTTTATATATGTACTCGCAGAGTTGAAATGCGTTATTAATTTAAAACGTGTACCTACAACTTTATCTTTAATGAGTAAATACAAAAACACAGTGGGTGAACTTAATGAATTTTATCCATTTCCAAACTGCTTAATATGTTCTATTGCGTACTGCCACAAAACCATAGTTAGAATGAGCTCAACCTTGAACAAATATTTTGATTTACTTTTGCCAAAAGAAATTTCCAAGCAATTGTTTGTTTATATATGTCCTCGCAGAGTTGAAATGCGTTATTAATTTAAAACGTGTACCTACAACTTTATCTTTAATGAGTAAATACAAAAACACAATGGGTGAACTTAATGAATTTTATCCATTTCCAAACTGCTTAATATGTTCTATTGCGTACTGCCACAAAACCATAGTTTAAATGAGCTCAACCTTGAACAAATATTTTGATTTACTTTTGCCAAAAGAAATTTCCAAGCAATTGTTTGTTTATATATGTACTCGCAGAGTTGAAATGCGTTATTAATTTAAAACGTGTACCTACAACTTTATGTTTAATGAGTAAATACAAAAACACAATGGGTGAACTTAATGAATTTTATCCATTTCCAAACTGCTTAATATGTTCTATTGCGTACTGCCACAAAACCATAGTTAGAATGAGCTCAACCTTGAACAAATATTTTGATTTACATTTGCCAAAGGCAATTTCCAAGCAATTGTTTGTTTATATATGTACTCGCAGGGTTGAATTGCGTTATTAATTCAAAACGTGTACCTACAACTTTATCTTTAATGAGTAAATACAAAAATACAATGGGTGAACTTAATGAATTTTATCTATTTCCAAACTGCTTAATATGTTCTATTGCGTACTGCCATAAAACCATAGTTAGAATGAGCTCAACCTTGAACAAATATTTTGATTAACTTTTACCAAAGGAAATTTCCAAGCAATTGTTTGTTTATATATGTACTCGCAGAGTTGAATTGCGTTATTAATTTAAAACGTGTACCTACAACTTTATGTTTAATGAGTAAATACAAAAACACAATGGGTGAACTTAATGAATTTTATCCATTTCCAAACTGCTTAATATGTTCTATTGCGTACTGCCACAAAACCATAGTTAGAATGAGCTCAACCTTGAACAAATATTTTGATTTACTTTTGCCAAAAGAAATTTCCAAGCAATTGTTTGTTTATATATGTACTCGCAGAGTTGAAATGCGTTATTAATTTAAAACGTGTACCTACAACTTTATCTTTAATGAGTAAATACAAAAATACAATGGGTGAACTTAATGAATTTTATCCATTTCCAAACTGCTTAATATGTTCTATTGCGAACTGCCATAAAACCATAGTTAGAATGAGCTCAACCTTGAACAAATATTTTGATTTACATTTGCCAAAGGAAATTTCCAAGCAATTGTTTGTTTATATATGTACTCGAAGAGTTGAATTGCGTTATTAATTTAAAACGCTTACCTACAACATTATGTTTAATGAGTAAATACAAAAACACAATGGGTGAACTTAATGAATTTTATCCATTTCCAAACTGCTTAATATGTTCTATTGCGTACTGCCACAAAACCATAGTTAGAATGAGCTCAACCTTGAACAAATATTTTGATTTACTTTTGCCAAAAGAAATTTCCAAGCAATTGTTTGTTTATATATGTACTCGCAGAGTTGAAATGCGTTATTAATTTAAAACGTGTACCTACAACTTTATCTTTAATGAGTAAATACAAAAATACAATGGGTGAACTTAATGAATTTTATCCATTTCCAAACTGCTTAATATGTTCTATTGCGTACTGCCACAAAACCATAGTTAGAATGAGCTCAACCTTGAACAAATATTTTGATTTACTTTTGCCAAAAGAAATTTCCAAGCAATTGTTTGTTTATATATGTACTCGCAGAGTTGAAATGCGTTATTAATTTAAAACGTGTACCTACAACTTTATCTTTAATGAGTAAATACAAAAACACAATGGGTGAACTTAATGAATTTTATCCATTTCCAAACTGCTTAATATGTTCTATTGCGTACTGCCACAAAACCATAGTTAGAATGAGCTCAACCTTGAACAAATATTTTGATTTACTTTTGCCAAAAGAAATTTCCAAGCAATTGTTTGTTTATATATGTACTCGCAGAGTTGAAATGCGTTATTAATTTAAAATGTGTACCTACAACTTTATCTTTAATGAGTAAATACAAAAATACAATGGGTGAACTTAATGAATTTTATCTATTTCCAAACTGCTTAATATGTTCTATTGCGTACTGCCATAAAACCATAGTTAGAATGAGCTCAACCTTGAACAAATATTTTGATTTACATTTGCCAAAGGAAATTTCCAAGCAATTGTTTGTTTATATATGTACTCGCAGAGTTGAAATGCGTTATTAATTTAAAACGTGTACCTACAACTTTATCTTTAATGAGTAAATACAAAAACACAATGGGTGAACTTAATGAATTTTATCCATTTCCAAACTGCTTAATATGTTCTATTGCGTACTGCCACAAAACCATAGTTAGAATGAGCTCAACCTTGAACAAATATTTTGATTTACTTTTGCCAAAAGAAATTTCCAAGCAATTGTTTGTTTATATATGTACTCGCAGAGTTGAAATGCGTTATTAATTTAAAACGTGTACCTACAACTTTATCTTTAATGAGTAAATAAAAAAATACAATGGGTGAACTTAATGAATTTTATCTATTTCCAAACTGCTTAATATGTTCTATTGCGTACTGCCATAAAACCATAGTTAGAATGAGCTCAACCTTGAACAAATATTTTGATTTACTTTTGCCAAAAGAAATTTCCAAGCAATTGTTTGTTTATATATGTACTCGCAGAGTTGAAATGCGTTATTAATTTAAATTAATTTAAATTAAATTAATTTAAATTAAATTAATTTATCTTTAATGAGTAAATACAAAAACACAATGGGTGAACTTAATGAATTTTATCCATTTCCAAACTGCTTAATATGTTCTATTGCGTACTGCCACAAAACCATAGTTAGAATGAGCTCAACCTTGAACAAATATTTTGATTTACTTTTGCCAAAAGAAATTTCCAAGCAATTGCTTGTTTATATATGTACTCGCAGAGTTGAAATGCGTTATTAATTTAAAACGTGTACCTACAACTTTATGTTTAATGAGTAAATACAAAAACACAATGGGTGAACTTAATGAATTTTATCCATTTCCAAACTGCTTAATATGTTCTATTGCGTACTGCCACAAAACCATAGTTAGAATGAGCTCAACCTTGAACAAATATTTTGATTTATATTTGCCAAAGGAAATTTCCAAGCAATTGCTTGTTTATATATGTACTCGCAGGGTTGAATTGCGTTATTAATTCAAAACGTGTACCTACAACTTTATCTTTAATGAGTAAATACAAAAATACAATGGGTGAACTTAATGAATTTTATCTATTTCCAAACTGCTTAATATGTTCTATTGCGTACTGCCATAAAACCATAGTTAGAATGAGCTCAACCTTGAGCAAATATTTTGATTTACTTTTGCCAAAGGAAATTTCCAAGCAATTGTTTGTTTATATATGTACTCGCAGAGTTGAATTGCGTTATTAATTTAAAACGTGTACCTACAACTTTATGTTTAATGAGTAAATACAAAAACACAATGGGTGGACTTAATGAATTTTATCCATTTCCAAACTGCTTAATATGTTCTATTGCGTACTGCCACAAAACCATAGTTAGAATGAGCTCAACCTTGAACAAATATTTTGATTTACTTTTGCCAAAAGAAATTTCCAAGCAATTGTTTGTTTATATATGTACTCGCAGAGTTGAAATGCGTTATTAATTTAAAACGTGTACCTACAACTTTATCTTTAATGAATAAATACAAAAATACAATGGGTGAACTTAATGAATTTTATCCATTTCCAAACTGCTTAATATGTTCTATTGCGTACTGCCACAAAACCATAGTTAGAATGAGCTCAACCTTGAACAAATATTTTGATTTACTTTTGCCAAAAGAAATTTCCAAGCAATTGTTTGTTTATATATGTCCTCGCAGAGTTGAAATGCGTTATTAATTTAAAACGTGTACCTACAACTTTATCTTTAATGAGTAAATACAAAAACACAATGGGTGAACTTAATGAATTTTATCCATTTCCAAACTGCTTAATATGTTCTATTGCGTACTGCCACAAAACCATAGTTAGAATGAGCTCAACCTTGAACAAATATTTTGATTTACTTTTGCCAAAAGAAATTTCCAAGCAATTGTTTGTTTATATATGTCCTCGCAGAGTTGAAATGCGTTATTAATTTAAAACGTGTACCTACAACTTTATCTTTAATGAGTAAATACAAAAATACAATGGGTGAACTTAATGAATTTTATCTATTTCCAAACTGCTTAATATGTTCTATTGCGTACTGCCATAAAACCATAGTTAGAATGAGCTCAACCTTGAACAAATATTTTGATTTACATTTGCCAAAGGAAATTTCCAAGTAATTGTTTGTTTATATATGTACTCGCAGAGTTGAAATGCGTTATTAATTTAAAACGTGTACCTACAACTTTATCTTTAATGAGTAAATACAAAAACACAATGGGTGAACTTAATGAATTTTATCCATTTCCAAACTGCTTAATATGTTCTATTGCGTACTGCCACAAAACCATAGTTAGAATGAGCTCAACCTTGAACAAATATTTTGATTTACTTTTGCCAAAAGAAATTTCCAAGCAATTGTTTGTTTATATATGTACTCGCAGAGTTGAAATGCGTTATTAATTTAAAACGTGTACCTACAACTTTATCTTTAATGAGTAAATAAAAAAATACAATGGGTGAACTTAATGAATTTTATCTATTTCCAAACTGCTTAATATGTTCTATTGCGTACTGCCATAAAACCATAGTTAGAATGAGCTCAACCTTGAACAAATATTTTGATTTACATTTGCCAAAGGAAATTTCCAAGCAATTGTTTGTTTATATATGTACTCGCAGAGTTGAAATGCGTTATTAATTTAAAACGTGTACCTACAACTTTATCTTTAATGAGTAAATACAAAAACACAATGGGTGAACTTAATGAATTTTATCCATTTCCAAACTGCTTAATATGTTCTATTGCGTACTGCCACAAAACCATAGTTAGAATGAGCTCAACCTTGAACAAATATTTTGATTTACTTTTGCCAAAAGAAATTTCCAAGCAATTGTTTGTTTATATATGTACTCGCAGAGTTGAAATGCGTTATTAATTTAAAACGTGTACCTACAACTTTATCTTTAATGAGTAAATAAAAAAATACAATGGGTGAACTTAATGAATTTTATCTATTTCCAAACTGCTTAATATGTTCTATTGCGTACTGCCATAAAACCATAGTTAGAATGAGCTCAACCTTGAACAAATATTTCGATTTACTTTTGCCAAAAGAAATTTCCAAGCAATTCTTTGTTTATATATGTACTCGCAGAGTTGAAATGCGTTATTAATTTAAAACGTGTACCTACAACTTTATCTTTAATGAGTAAATACAAAAACACAATGGGTGAACTTAATGAATTTTATCCATTTCCAAACTGCTTAATATGTTCTATTGCGTACTGCCACAAAACCATAGTTAGAATGAGCTCAACCTTGAACAAATATTTTGATTTACTTTTGCCAAAAGAAATTTCCAAGCAATTGTTTGTTTATATATGTACTCGCAGAGTTGAAATGCGTTATTAATTTAAAACGTGTACCTACAACTTTATCTTTAATGAGTAAATAAAAAAATACAATGGGTGAACTTAATGAATTTTATCTATTTCCAAACTGCTTAATATGTTCTATTGCGTACTGCCATAAAACCATAGTTAGAATGAGCTCAACCTTGAACAAATATTTTGATTTACTTTTGCCAAAAGAAATTTCCAAGCAATTGTTTGTTTATATATGTACTCGCAGAGTTGAAATGCGTTATTAATTTAAAACGTGTACCTACAACTTTATCTTTAATGAGTAAATAAAAAAATACAATGGGTGAACTTAATGAATTTTATCTATTTCCAAACTGCTTATTATGTTCTATTGCGTACTGCCATAAAACCATAGTTAGAATGAGCTCAACCTTGAACAAATATTTTGATTTACATTTGCCAAAGGAAATTTCCAAGCAATTGTTTGTTTATATATGTACTCGCAGAGTTGAAATGCGTTATTAATTTAAAACGTGTACCTACAACTTTATCTTTAATGAGTAAATACAAAAACACAGTGGGTGAACTTAATGAATTTTATCCATTTCCAAACTGCTTAATATGTTCTATTGCGTACTGCCACAAACCCATAGTTAGAATGAGCTCAACCTTGAACAAATATTTTGATTTACTTTTGCCAAAGGAAATTTTCAAGCAATTGTTTGTTTATATATGTACTCGCAGAGTTGAATTGCGTTATTAATTTAAAACGTGTACCTACAACTTTATGTTTAATGAGTAAATACAAAAACACAATGGGTGAACTTAATGAATTTTATCCATTTCCAAACTGCTTAATATGTTCTATTGCGTACTGCCACAAAACCATAGTTAGAATGAGCTCAACCTTGAACAAATATTTTGATTTACTTTTGCTAAAAGAAATTTCCAAGCAATTGTTTGTTTATATATGTACTCGCAGAGTTGAAATGCGTTATTAATTTAAAACGTGTACCTACAACTTTATCTTTAATGAATAAATACAAAAATACAATGGGTGAACTTAATGAATTTTATCCATTTCCAAACTGCTTAATATGTTCTATTGCGTACTGCCACAAAACCATAGTTAGAATGAGCTCAACCTTGAACAAATATTTTGATTTACTTTTGCCAAAAGAAATTTCCAAGCAATTGTTTGTTTATATATGTCCTCGCAGAGTTGAAATGCGTTATTAATTTAAAACGTGTACCTACAACTTTATCTTTAATGAGTAAATACAAAAACACAATGGGTGAACTTAATGAATTTTATCCATTTCCAAACTGCTTAATATGTTCTATTGCGTACTGCCACAAAACCATAGTTAGAATGAGCTCAACCTTGAACAAATATTTTGATTTACTTTTGCCAAAAGAAATTTCCAAGCAATTGTTTGTTTATATATGTACTCGCAGAGTTGAAGTGCGTTATATATTTAAAACGTGTACCTACAACTTTATCTTTAATGAGTAAATACAAAAATACAATGGGTGAACTTAATGAATTTTATCTATTTCCAAACTGCTTAATATGTTCTATTGCGTACTGCCATAAAACCATAGTTAGAATGAGCTCAACCTTGAACAAATATTTTGATTTACTTTTGCCAAAATAAATTTCCAAGCAATTGTTTGTTTATATATGTACTCGCAGAGTTGAAATGCGTTATTAATTTAAAACGTGTACCTACAACTTTATGTTTAATGAGTAAATACAAAAACACAATGGGTGAACTTAATGAATTTTATCCATTTCCAAACTGCTTAATATGTTCTATTGCGTACTGCCACAAAACCATAGTTAGAATGAGCTCAACCTTGAACAAATATTTTGATTTACATTTGCCAAAGGAAATTTCCAAGCAATTGTTTGTTTATATATGTACTCGCAGGGTTGAATTGCGTTATTAATTCAAAACGTGTACCTACAACTTTATCTTTAATGAGTAAATACAAAAATACAATGGGTGAACTTAATGAATTTTATCTATTTCCAAACTGCTTAATATGTTCTATTGCGTACTGCCATAAAACCATAGTTAGAATGAGCTCAACCTTGAACAAATATTTTGATTTACTTTTGCCAAAGGAAATTTCCAAGCAATTGTTTGTTTATATATGTACTCGCAGAGTTGAATTGCGTTATTAATTTAAAACGTGTACCTACAACTTTATGTTTAATGAGTAAATACAAAAACAAAATGGGTGAACTTAATGAATTTTATCCATTTCCAAACTGCTTAATATGTTCTATTGCGTACTGCCACAAAACCATAGTTAGAATGAGCTCAACCTTGAACAAATATTTTGATTTACTTTTGCCAAAAGAAATTTCCACTCAATTGTTTGTTTATATATGTACTCGCAGAGTTGAAATGCGTTATTAATTTAAAACGTGTACCTACAACTTTATCTTTAATGAGTAAATACAAAAATACAATGGGTGAACTTAATGAATTTTATCCATTTCCAAACTGCTTAATATGTTCTATTGCGTACTGCCACAAAACTATAGTTAGAATGAGCTCAACCTTGAACAAATATTTTGATTTACTTTTGCCAAAAGAAATTTCCAAGCAATTGTTTGTTTATATATGTACTCGCAGAGTTGAAATGCGTTATTAATTTAAAACGTGTACCTACAACTTTATCTTTAATGAGTAAATACAAAAACACAATGGGTGAACTTAATGAATTTTATCCATTTCCAAACTGCTTAATATGTTCTATTGCGTACTGCCACAAAACCATAGTTAGAATGAGCTCAACCTTGAACAAATATTTTGATTTACTTTTGCCAAAAGAAATTTCCAAGCAATTGTTTGTTTATATATATACTCGCAGAGTTGAAATGCGTTATTAATTTAAAACGTGTACCTACAACTTTATCTTTAATGAGTAAATACAAAAATACAATGGGTGAACTTAATGAATTTTATCTATTTCCAAACTGCTTAATATGTTCTATTGCGTACTGCCATAAAACCATAGTTAGAATGAGCTCAACCTTGAACAAATATTTTGATTTACATTTGCCAAAGGAAATTTCCAAGCAATTGTTTGTTTATATATGTACTCGCAGAGTTGAAATGCGTTATTAATTTAAAACGTGTACCTACAACTTTATCTTTAATGAGTAAATACAAAAACACAATGGGTGAACTTAATGAATTTTATCCATTTCCAAACTGCTTAATATGTTCTATTGCGTACTGCCACAAAACCATAGTTAGAATGAGCTCAACCTTGAACAAATATTTTGATTTACTTTTGCCAAAAGAAATTTCCAAGCAATTGTTTGTTTATATATGTACTCGCAGAGTTGAAATGCGTTATTAATTTAAAACGTGTACCTACAACTTTATCTTTAATGAGTAAATACAAAAATACAATGGGTGAACTTAATGAATTTTATCTATTTCCAAACTGCTTAATATGTTCTATTGCGTACTGCCATAAAACCATAGTTAGAATGAGCTCAACCTTGAACAAATATTTTGATTTACTTTTGCCAAATGAAATTTCCAAGCAATTGGTTTTTTATATATGTACTCGCAGAGTTGAAATGCGTTATTAATTTAAAACGTGTACCTACAACTTTATCTTTAATGAGTAAATACAAAAAGACAGTTGGTGAACTTAATGAATTTTATCTATTTCCAAACTGCTTAATATGTTCTATTGCGTACTGCCACAAAACCATAGTTAGAATGAGCTCAACCTTGAACAAATATTTTGATTTACTTTTGCCAAAAGAAATTTCCAAGCAATTGTTTGTTTATATATGTACTCGCAGAGTTGAAATGCGTTAATAATTTAAAACGTGTACCTACAACTTTATCTTTAATGAGTAAATACAAAAATACAATGGGTGAACTTAATGAATTTTATCTATTTCCAAACTGCTTAATATGTTCTATTGCGTACTGCCATAAAACCGTAGTTAGAATGAGCTCAACCTTGAACAAATATTTTGATTTACATTTGCCAAAGGAAATTTCCAAGCAATTGTTTGTTTATATATGTACTCGCAGGGTTGAATTGCGTTATTAATTCAAAACGTGTACCTACAACTTTATCTTTAATGAGTAAATACAAAAAGACAATGGGTGAACTTAATGAATTTTATCTATTTCCAAACTGCTTAATATGTTCTATTGCGTACTGCCATAAAACCATAGTTAGAATGAGCTCAACCTTGAACAAATATTTTGATTTACTTTTGCCAAAGGCAATTTCCAAGCAATTGTTTGTTTATATATGTACTCGCAGAGTTGAATTGCGTTATTAATTTAAAATGTGTACCTACAACTTTATGTTTAATGAGTAAATACAAAAACACAATGGGTGAACTTAATGAATTTTATCCATTTCCAAACTGCTTAATATGTTCTATTGCGTACTGCCACAAAACCATAGTTAGAATGAGCTCAACCTTGAACAAATATTTTGATTTACTTTTGCCAAAAGAAATTTCCAAGCAATTGTTTGTTTATATATGTACTCGCATAGTTGAAATGCGTTATTAATTTAAAACGTGTACCTACAACTTTATCTTTAATGAGTAAATACAAAAATACAATGGGTGAACTTAATGAATTTTATCCATTTCCAAACTGCTTAATATGTTCTATTGCGTACTGCCACAAAACCATAGTTAGAATGAGCTCAACCTTGAACAAATATTTTGATTTACTTTTGCCAAAAGAAATTTCCAATCAATTGTTTGTTTATATATGTACTCGCAGAGTTGAAATGCGTTATTAATTTAAAACGTGTACCTACAACTTTATCTTTAATGAGTAAATACAAAAATACAATGGGTGAACTTAATGAATTTTATCCATTTCCAAACTGCTTAATATGTTCTATTGCGTACTGCCACAAAACTATAGTTAGAATGAGCTCAACCTTGAACAAATATTTTGATTTACTTTTGCCAAAAGAAATTTCCAAGCAATTGTTTGTTTATATATGTACTCGCAGAGTTGAAATGCGTTATTAATTTAAAACGTGTACCTACAACTTTATCTTTAATGAGTAAATACAAAAACACAATGGGTGAACTTAATGAATTTTATCCATTTCCAAACTGCTTAATATGTTCTATTGCGTACTGCCACAAAACCATAGTTAGAATGAGCTCAACCTTGAACAAATATTTTGATTTACTTTTGCCAAAAGAAATTTCCAAGCAATTGTTTGTTTATATATGTACTCGCAGAGTTGAAATGCGTTATTAATTTAAAACGTGTACCTACAACTTTATCTTTAATGAGTAAATACAAAAATACAATGGGTGAACTTAATGAATTTTATCTATTTCCAAACTGCTTAATATGCTCTATTGCGTACTGCCATAAAACCATAGTTAGAATGAGCTCAACCTTGAACAAATATTTTGATTTACATTTGCCAAAGGAAATTTCCAAGCAATTGTTTGTTTATATATGTACTCGCAGAGTTGAAATGCGTTATTAATTTAAAACGTGTACCTACAACTTTATCTTTAATGAGTAAATACAAAAACACAATGGGTGAACTTAATGAATTTTATCCATTTCCAAACTGCTTAATATGTTCTATTGCGTACTGCCACAAAACCATAGTTAGAATGAGCTCAAACTTGAACAAATATTTTGATTTACTTTTGCCAAAAGAAATTTCCAAGCAATTGTTTGTTTATATATGTACTCGCAGAGTTGAAATGCGTTATTAATATAAAACGTGTACCTACAACTTTATCTTTAATGAGTAAATACAAAAATACAATGGGTGAACTTAATGAATTTTATCTATTTCCAAACTGCTTAATATGTTCTATTGCGTACTGCCATAAAACCATAGTTAGAATGAGCTCAACCTTGAACAAATATTTTGATTTACATTTGCCAAAGGAAATTTCCAAGCAATTGTTTGTTTATATATGTACTCGCAGGGTTGAATTGCGTTATTAATTCAAAACGTGTACCTACAACTTTATCTTTAATGAGTAAATACAAAAAGACAATGGGTGAACTTAATGAATTTTATCTATTTCCAAACTGCTTAATATGTTCTATTGCGTACTGCCATAAAACCATAGTTAGAATGAGCTCAACCTTGAACAAATATTTTGATTTACTTTTGCCAAAGGAAATTTCCAAGCAATTGTTTGTTTATATATGTACTCGCAGAGTTGAATTGCGTTATTAATTTAAAATGTGTACCTACAACTTTATGTTTAATGAGTAAATACAAAAACACAATGGGTGAACTTAATGAATTTTATCCATTTCCAAACTGCTTAATATGTTCTATGCGTACTGCCATAAAACCATAGTTAGAATGAGCTCAACCTTGAACAAATATTTTGATTTACTTTTGCCAAAGGAAATTTCCAAGCAATTGTTTGTTTATATATGTACTCGCAGAGTTGAAATGCGTTATTAATTTAAAACGTGTACCTACAACGTTATCTTTAATGAGTAAATACAAAAATACAATGGGTGAACTTAATGAATTTTATCCATTTCCAAACTGCTTAATATGTTCTATTGCGTACTGCCATAAAACCATAGTTAGAATGAGCTCAACCTTGAACAAATATTTTGATTTACTTTTGCCAAAAGAAATTTCAAAGCAATTGTTTGTTTATATATGTACTCGCAGAGTTGAATTGCGTTATTAATTTAAAATGTGTACCTACAACTTTATGTTTAATGAGTAAATACAAAAATACAATGGGTGAACTTAATGAATTTTATCCATTTCCAAACTGCTTAATATGTTCTATTGCGTACTACCATAAAACCATAGTTAGAATGAGCTCAACCTTGAACAAATATTTTGATTTACTTTTGCCAAAGGAAATTTCCAAGCAATTGTTTGTTTATATATGTACTCGCAGAGTTGAATTGCGTTATTAATTTAAAATGTGTACCTACAACTTTATGTTTAATGAGTAAATACAAAAATACAATGGGTGAACTTAATGAATTTTATCCATTTCCAAACTGCTTAATATGTTCTATTGCGTACTGCCATAAAACCATAGTTAGAATGAGCTCAACCTTGTACAAATATTTTGATTTACTTTTGCCAAAGGAAATTTCCAAGCAATTGTTTGTTTATATATGTACTCGCAGAGTTGAATTGCGTTATTAATTTAAAATGTGTACCTACAACTTTATGTTTAATGAGTAAATACAAAAACACAATGGGTGAACTTAATGAATTTTATCCATTTCCAAACTGCTTAATATGTTCTATTGCGTACTGCCATAAAACCATAGTTAGAATGAGCTCAACCTTGAACAAATATTTTGATTTACTTTTGCCAAAGGAAATTTCCAAGCAATTGTTTGTTTATATATGTACTCGCAGAGTTGAATTGCGTTATTAATTTAAAATGTGTACCTACAACTTTATGTTTAATGAGTAAATACCAAAATACAATGGGTGAACTTAATGAATTTTATCCATTTCCAAACTGCTTAATATGTTCTATTGCGTGCTGCCATAAAACCATAGTTAGAATGAGCTCAACCTTGAACAAATATTTTGATTTACTTTTGCCAAAGGAAATTGCCAAGCAATTGTTTGCTTATATATGTACTCGCAGAGTTGAATTGCGTTATTAATTTAAAATGTGTACCTACAACTTTATGTTTAATGAGTAAATACAAAAACACAATGGGTGAACTTAATGAATTTTATCCATTTCCAAACTGCTTAATATGTTCTATTGCGTACTGCCACAAAACCATAGTTAGAATGAGCTAAACCTTGAACAAATATTTTGATTTACTTTTGCCAAAAGAAATTTCCAAGCAATTGTTTGTTTATATATGTCCTCGCAGAGTTGAAATGCGTTATTAATTTAAAACGTGTACCTACAACTTTATCTTTAATGAGTAAATACAAAAACACAATGGGTGAACTTAATGAATTTTATCCATTTCCAAACTGCTTAATGTGTTCTATTGCGTACTGCCACAAAACCATAGTTAGAATGAGCTCAACCTTGAACAAATATTTTGATTTACTTTTGCCAAAAGAAATTTCCAAGCAATTGTTTGTTTATATATGTACTCGCAGAGTTGAAGTGCGTTATATATTTAAAACGTGTACCTACAACTTTATCTTTAATGAGTAAATACAAAAATACAATGGGTGAACTTAATGAATTTTATCTATTTCCAAACTGCTTAATATGTTCTATTGCGTACTGCCATAAAACCATAGTTAGAATGAGCTCAACCTTGAACAAATATTTTGATTTACTTTTGCCAAAAGAAATTTCCAAGCAATTGTTTGTTTATATATGTACTCGCAGAGTTGAAATGCGTTATTAATTTAAAACGTGTACCTACAACTTTATGTTTAATGAGTAAATACAAAAACACAATGGGTGAACTTAATGAATTTTATCCATTTCCAAACTGCTTAATATGTTCTATTGCGTACTGCCACAAAACCATAGTTAGAATGAGCTCAACCTTGAACAAATATTTTGATTTACTTTTGCCAAAAGAAATTTCCAAGCAATTGTTTGTTTATATATGTACTCGCAGAGTTGAAATGCGTTATTAATTTAAAACGTGTACCTACAACTTTATCTTTAATGAGTAAATACAAAAATACAATGGGTGAACTTAATGAATTTTATCTATTTCCAAACTGCTTAATATATTCTATTGCGTACTGCCACAAAACCATAGTTAGAATGAGCTCAACCTTGAACAAATATTTTGATTTACTTTTGCCAAAAGAAATTTCCAAGCAATTGTTTGTTTATATATGTACTCGCAGAGTTGAAATGCGTTATTAATTTAAAACGTGTACCTACAACTTTATCTTTAATGAGTAAATACAAAAATACAATGGGTGAACTTAATGAATTTTATCTATTTCCAAACTGCTTAATATGTTCTATTGCGTACTGCCATAAAACCATAGTTAGAATGAGCTCAACCTTGAACAAATATTTTGATTTACATTTGCCAAAGGAAATTTCCAAGCAATTGTTTGTTTATATATGTACTCGCAGGGTTGAATTGCGTTATTAATTCAAAACGTGTACCTACAACTTTATCTTTAATGAGTAAATACAAAAAGACAATGGGTGAACTTAATGAATTTTATCTATTTCCAAACTGCTTAATATGTTCTATTGCATACTGCCATAAAACCATAGTTAGAATGAGCTCAACCTTGAACAAATATTTTGATTTACTTTTGCCAAAGGAAATTTCCAAGCAATTGTTTGTTTATATATGTACTCGCAGAGTTGAATTGCGTTATTAATTTAAAACGTGTACCTACAACTTTATCTTTAATGAGTAAATACAAAAAGACAATGGGTGAACTTAATGAATTTTATCTATTTCCAAACTGCTTAATATGTTCTATTGCGTACTACCACAAAACCATAGTTAGAATGAGCTCAACCTTGAACAAATATTTTGATTTACTTTTGCCAAAGGAAATTTCCAAGCAATTGTTTGTTTGTATATGTACTCGGTGAGTTGAATTGCGTTATTAATTCAAAACGTGTACCTACAACTTTATCTTTAATGAGTAAATACAAAAAGACAATGGGTGAACTTAATGAATTTTATCCATTTACAAACTGCTTAATATGTTCTATTGCGTACTGCCACAAAACCATAGTTAGAATGAGCTCAACCTTGAACAAATATTTTGATTAACTTTTGCCAATGGAAATTTCCAAGCAATTATTTGTTTATATATATACTCGCATGGTTGAATTACGTTATTAATTAAAACGTGTACCTACAACTTTATCTTTAATGAGTAAATACAAAAATACAATGGGTGAACTTAATGAATTTTATCTATTTCCAAACTGCTTAATATGTTCTATTGCGTACTGCCATAAAACCATAGTTAGAATGAGCTCAACCTTGAACAAATATTTTGATTTACTTTTGCCAAAGGAAATTTCCAAGCAATTGTTTGTTTATATATGTACTCGCAGAGTTGAATTGCGTTATTAATTTAAAACGTGTACCTACAACTTTATCTTTAATGAGTAAATACAAAAAGACAATGGGTGAACTTAATGAATTTTATCTATTTCCAAACTGCTTAATATGTTCTATTGCGTACTGCCATAAAACCATAGTTAGAATGAGCTCAACCTTGAACAAATATTTTGATTTACTTTTGCCAAAGGAAATTTCCAAGCAATTATTTGTTTATATATGTACTCGCAGAGTTGAAATGCGTTATTAATTTAAAACGTGTACCTACAACTTTATCTTTAATGAGTAAATACAAAAACACAATGGGTGAACTTAATTAATTTTATCCATTTCCAAACTGCTTAATATGTTCTATTGCGTACTGCCACAAAACCATAGTTAGAATGAGCTCAACCTTGAACAAATATTTTGATTTACTTTTGCCAAAGGAAATTTCCAAACAATTGTTTGTTTATATATGTACTCGCAGAGTTGAATTGCGTTATTAATTTAAAACGTGTACCTACAACTTTATCTTTAATGAGTAAATACAAAAAGACAATGGGTGAACTTAATGAATTTTATCTATTTCCAAACTGCTTAATATGTTCATTTGCGTACTGCCATAAAACCATAGTTAGAATGAGCTCAACCTTGAACAAATATTTTGATTTACTTTTGCCAAAGGAAATTTCCAATCAATTGTTTGTTTATATATGTACTCGGAGAGTTGAATTGCGTTATTAATTCAAAACGTGTACCTACAACTTTATCTTTAATGAGTAAATACAAAAAGACAATGGGTGAACTTAATGAATTTTATCCATTTCCAAACTGCTTAATATGTTCTATTGCGTACTACCACAAAACCATAGTTAGAATGAGCTCAACCTTGAACAAATATTTTGATTTACTTTTGCCAAAGGAAATTTCCAAGCAATTGTTTGTTTATATATGTACTCGCAGAGTTGAATAGCGTTATTAATTTAAAACGTGTACCTACAACTTTATCTTTAATGAGTAAATACAAAAAGACAATGGGTGAACTTAATGAATTTTATCTATTTCCAAACTGCTTAATATGTTCTATTGCGTACTGCCATAAAACCATAGTTAGAATGAGCTCAACCTTGAACAAATATTTTGATTTACTTTTGCCAAAGGAAATTTCCAAGCAATTGTTTGTTTATATATGTACTCGGAGAGTTGAATTGCGTTATTAATTCAAAACGTGTACCTACAACTTTATCTTTAATGAGTAAATACAAAAAGACAATGGGTGAACTTAATGAATTTTATCCATTTACAAACTGCTTAATATGTTCTATTGCGTACTGCCACAAAACCATAGTTAGAATGAGCTCAACCTTGAACAAATATTTTGATTAACTTTTGCCAAAGGAAATTTCCAAGCAATTATTTGTTTATATATATACTCGCATGGTTGAATTACGTTATTAATTAAAACGTGTACCTACAACTTTATCTTTAATGAGTAAATACAAAAATACAATGGGTGAACTTAATGAATTTTATCTATTTCCAAACTGCTTAATATGTTCTATTGCGTACTGCCACAAAACCATAGTTAGAATGAGCTCAACCTTGAACAAATATTTTGATTTACTTTTGCCAAAAGAAATTTCCAAGCAATTGTTTGTTTATATATGTACTCGCAGAGTTGAAATGCGTTATTAATTTAAAACGTGTACCTACAACTTTATCTTTAATGAGTAAATACAAAAACACAATGGGTGAACTTAATTAATTGTATCCATTTCCAAACTGCTTAATATGCTCTATTGCGTACTGCCATAAAACCATAGTTAGAATGAGCTCAACCTTGAACAAATATTTTGATTTACTTTTGCCAAAGGAAATTTCCAAGCAATTGTTTGTTTATATATGTACTCGCAGAGTTGAAATGCGTTATTAATTTAAAACGTGTACCTACAACTTTATCTTTAATGAGTAAATACAAAAACACAATGGGTGAACTTAATTAATTGTATCCATTTCCAAACTGCTTAATATGTTCTCTTGCGTACTGCCATAAAACTATAGTTAGAATGAGCTCAACCTTGAACAAATATTTTGATTTACTTTTGCCAAAGGAAATTTCCAAGCAATTGTTTGTTTATATATGTACTCGCAGAGTTGAATTGCGTTATTAATTTAAAACGTGTACCTACAACTTTATCTTTAATGAGTAAATACAAAAAGACAATGGGTGAACTTAATGAATTTTATCTATTTCCAAACTGCTTAATATGTTCAATTGCGTACTGCCATAAAACCATAGTTAGAATGAGCTCAACCTTGAACAAATATTTTGATTTACTTTTGCCAAAGGAAATTTCCAAGCAATTGTTTGTTTATATATGTACTCGCAGGGTTGAATTGCGTTATTAATTCAAAACATGTACCTACAACTTTATCTTTAATGAGTAAATACAAAAATACAATGGGTGAACTTAATGAATTTTATCTATTTCCAAACTGCTTAATATGTTCTATTGCATACTGCCATAAAACCATAGTTAGAATGAGCTCAACCTTGAACAAATATTTTGATTTACTTTTGCCAAAGGAAATTTCCAAGCAATTGTTTGTTTATATATGTACTCGCAGAGTTGAATTGCGTTATTAATTTAAAACGTGTACCTACAACTTTATCTTTAATGAGTAAATACAAAAAGACAATGGGTGAACTTAATGAATTTTATCTATTTCCAAACTGCTTAATATGTTCTATTGCGTACTACCACAAAACCATAGTTAGAATGAGCTCAACCTTGAACAAATATTTTGATTTACTTTTGCCAAAGGAAATTTCCAAGCAATTGTTTGTTTGTATATGTACTCGGAGAGTTGAATTGCGTTATTAATTCAAAACGTGTACCTACAACTTTATCTTTAATGAGTAAATACAAAAAGACAATGGGTGAACTTAATGAATTTTATCCATTTACAAACTGCTTAATATGTTCTATTGCGTACTGCCACAAAACCATAGTTAGAATGAGCTCAACCTTGAACAAATATTTTGATTAACTTTTGCCAATGGAAATTTCCAAGCACTTATTTGTTTATATATATACTCGCATGGTTGAATTACGTTATTAATTAAAACGTGTACCTACAACTTTATCTTTAATGAGTAAATACAAAAATACAATGGGTGAACTTAATGAATTTTATCTATTTCCAAACTGCTTAATATGTTCTATTGCGTACTGCCATAAAACCATAGTTAGAATGAGCTCAACCTTGAACAAATATTTTGATTTACTTTTGCCAAAGGAAATTTCCAAGCAATTGTTTGTTTGTATATGTACTCGCAGAGTTGAATTGCGTTATTAATTTAAAACGTGTACCTACAACTTTATCTTTAATGAGTAAATACAAAAAGATAATGGGTGAACTTAATGAATTTTATCTATTTCCAAACTGCTTAATATGTTCTATTGCGTACTGCCATAAAACCATAGTTAGAATGAGCTCAACCTTGAACAAATATTTTGATTTACTTTTGCCAAAGGAAATTTCCAAGCAATTATTTGTTTATATATGTACTCGCAGAGTTGAAATGCGTTATTAATTTAAAACGTGTACCTACAACTTTATCTTTAATGAGTAAATACAAAAACACAATGGGTGAACTTAATTAATTTTATCCATTTCCAAACTGCTTAATATGTTCTATTGCGTACTGCCACAAAACCATAGTTAGAATGAGCTCAACCTTGAACAAATATTTTGATTTACTTTTGCCAAAGGAAATTTCCAAACAATTGTTTGTTTATATATGTACTCGCAGAGTTGAATTGCGTTATTAATTTAAAACGTGTACCTACAACTTTATCTTTAATGAGTAAATACAAAAAGACAATGGGTGAACTTAATGAATTTTATCTATTTCCAAACTGCTTAATATGTTCAATTGCGTACTGCCATAAAACCATAGTTAGAATGAGCTCAACCTTGAACAAATATTTTGATTTACTTTTGCCAAAGGAAATTTCCAATCAATTGTTTGTTTATATATGTACTCGGAGAGTTGAATTGCGTTATTAATTCAAAACGTGTACCTACAACTTTATCTTTAATGAGTAAATACAAAAAGACAATGGGTGAACTTAATGAATTTTATCCATTTCCAAACTGCTTAATATGTTCTATTGCGTACTACCACAAAACCATAGTTAGAATGAGCTCAACCTTGAACAAATATTTTGATTTACTTTTGCCAAAGGAAATTTCCAAGCAATTGTTTGTTTATATATGTACTCGCAGAGTTGAATAGCGTTATTAATTTAAAACGTGTACCTACAACTTTATCTTTAATGAGTAAATACAAAAAGACAATGGGTGAACTTAATGAATTTTATCTATTTCCAAACTGCTTAATATGTTCTATTGCGTACTGCCATAAAACCATAGTTAGAATGAGCTCAACCTTGAACAAATATTTTGATTTACTTTTGCCAAAGGAAATTTCCAAGCAATTGTTTGTTTATATATGTACTCGGAGAGTTGAATTGCGTTATTAATTCAAAACGTGTACCTACAACTTTATCTTTAATGAGTAAATACAAAAAGACAATGGGTGAACTTAATGAATTTTATCCATTTACAAACTGCTTAATATGTTCTATTGCGTACTGCCACAAAACCATAGTTAGAATGAGCTCAACCTTGAACAAATATTTTGATTAACTTTTGCCAAAGGAAATTTCCAAGCAATTATTTGTTTATATATATACTCGCATGGTTGAATTACGTTATTAATTAAAACGTGTACCTACAACTTTATCTTTAATGAGTAGATACAAAAATACAATGGGTGAACTTAATGAATTTTATCTATTTCCAAACTGCTTAATATGTTCTATTGCGTACTGCCACAAAACCATAGTTAGAATGAGCTCAACCTTGAACAAATATTTTGATTTACTTTTGCCAAAAGAAATTTCCAAGCAATTGTTTGTTTATATATGTACTCGCAGAGTTGAAATGCGTTATTAATTTAAAACGTGTACCTACAACTTTATCTTTAATGAGTAAATACAAAAACACAATGGGTGAACTTAATTAATTGTATCCATTTCCAAACTGCTTAATATGTTCTCTTGCGTACTGCCATAAAACCATAGTTAGAATGAGCTCAACCTTGAACAAATATTTTGATTTACTTTTGCCAAAGGAAATTTCCAAGCAATTGTTTGTTTATATATGTACTCGCAGAGTTGAAATGCGTTATTAATTTAAAACGTGTACCTACAACTTTATCTTTAATGAGTAAATACAAAAACACAATGGGTGAACTTAATGAATTTTATCCATTTCCAAACTGCTTAATATGTTCTATTGCGTACTGCCACAAAACCATAGTTAGAGCGAGCTCAACCTTGAACAAATATTTTGATTTACTTTTGCCAAAGGAAATTTCCAAGCAATTGTTTGTTTATATATGTACTCGCAGAGTTGAATTGCGTTATTAATTTAAAACGTGTACCTACAACTTTATCTTTAATGAGTAAATACAAAAAGACAATGGGTGAACTTAATGAATTTTATCTAATTCCAAACTGCTTAATATGTTCTATTGCGTACTACCACAAAACCATAGTTAGAATGAGCTCAACCTTGAACAAATATTTTGATTTACTTTTGCCAAAGGAAATTTCCAAGCAATTGTTTGTTTATATATGTACTCGCAGAGTTGAAATGCGTTATTACTTTAAAACGTGTACCTACAACTTTATCTTTAATGAGTAAATACAAAAAGACAATGGGTGAACTTAATGAATTTTATCTATTTCCAAACTGCTTAATATGTTCTATTGCGTACTGCCATAAAACCATAGTTAGAATGAGCTCAACCTTGAACAAATATTTTGATTTACTTTTGCCAAAGGAAATTTCCAAGCAATTGTTTGTTTATATATGTACTCGCAGAGTTGAATTGCGTTATTAATTTAAAACGTGTACCTACAACTTTATCTTTAATGAGTAAATACAAAAAGACAATGGGTGAACTTAATGAATTTTATCTATTTCCAAACTGCTTAATATGTTCTATTGCGTACTACCACAAAACCATAGTTAGAATGAGCTCAACCTTGAACAAATATTTTGATTTACTTTTGCCAAAGGAAATTTCCAAGCAATTGTTTGTTTATATATGTACTCGCAGAGTTGAAATGCGTTATTAATTTAAAACGTGTACCTACAACTTTATCTTTAATGAGTAAATACAAAAAGACAATGGGTGAACTTAATGAATTTTATCTATTTCCAAACTGCTTAATATGTTCTATTGCGTACTGCCATAAAACCATAGTTAGAATGAGCTCAACCTTGAACAAATATTTTGATTTACTTTTGCCAAAAGAAATTTCCAAGCAATTGTTTGTTTATATATGTACTCGCAGAGTTGAATTGCGTTATTAATTTAAAACGTGTACCTACAACTTTATCTTTAATGAGTAAATACAAAAAGACAATGGGTGAACTTAATGAATTTTATCTATTTCCAAACTGCTTAATATGTTCTATTGCGTACTACCACAAAACCATAGTTAGAATGAGCTCAACCTTGAACAAATATTTTGATTTACTTTTGCCAAAGGAAATTTCCAAGCAATTGTTTGTTTATATATGTACTCGCAGAGTTGAAATGCGTTATTAATTTAAAACGTGTACCTACAACTTTATCTTTAATGAGTAAATACAAAAAGACAATGGGTGAACTTAATGAATTTTATCTATTTCCAAACTGCTTAATATGTTCTATTGCGTACTGCCATAAAACCATAGTTAGAATGAGCTCAACCTTGAACAAATATTTTGATTTACTTTTGCCAAAGGAAATTTCCAAGCAATTGTTTGTTTATATATGCACTCGCAGAGTTGAAATGCGTTATTAATTTAAAACGTGTACCTACAACTTTATCTTTAATGAGTAAATACAAAAAGACAATGGGTGAACTTAATGAATTTTATCTATTTCCAAACTGCTTAATATGTTCTATTGCGTACTGCCATAAAACCATAGTTAGAATGAGCTCAACCTTGAACAAATATTTTGATTTACTTTTGCCAAAGGAAATTTCCAAGCAATTGTTTGTTTATATATGTACTCGCAGAGTTGAAATGCGTTATTAATTTAAAACGTGTACCTACAACTTTATCTTTAATGAGTAAATACAAAAACACAATGGGTGAACTTAATTAATTGTATCCATTTCCAAACTGCTTAATATGTTCTATTGCGTACTGCCATAAAACCATAGTTAGAATGAGCTCAACCTTGAACAAATATTTTGATTTACTTTTGCCAAAGGAAATTTCCAAGCAATTGTTTGTTTATATATGTACTCGCAGAGTTGAAATGCGTTATTAATTTAAAACGTGTACCTACAACTTTATCTTTAATGAGTAAATACAAAAACACAATGGGTGAACTTAATGAATTGTATCCATTTCCAAACTGCTTAATATGTTCTATTGCGTACTGCCACAAAACCAAAGTTAGAGTGAGCTCAACCTTGAACAAATATTTTGATTTACTTTTGCCAAAGGAAATTTCCAAGCAATTGTTTGTTTATATATGTACTCGCAGAGTTGAATTGCGTTATTAATTTAAAACGTGTACCTACAACTTTATCTTTAATGAGTAAATACAAAAAGACAATGGGTGAACTTAATGAATTTTATCTATTTCCAAACTGCTTAATATGTTCTATTGCGTACTACCACAAAACCATAGTTAGAATGAGCTCAACCTTGAACAAATATTTTGATTTACTTTTACCAAAGGAAATTTCCAAGCAATTGTTTGTTTATATGTGTACTCGCAGAGTTGAAATGCGTTATTAATTTAAAACCTACAACTTTATCTTTAATGAGTAAATACAAAAAGACAATGGGTGAGCTTAATGAATTTTATCCATTTCCAAACTGCTTAATATGTTCTATTGCGTACTGCCACAAAACCATAGTTAGAATGAGCTCAACCTTGAACAAATATTTTGATTTACTTTTGCCAAAGGAAATTTCCAAGCAATTGTTTGTTTATATATGTACTCGCAGAGTTGAAATGCGTTATTAATTTAAAACGTGTACCTACAACTTTATCTTTAATGAGTAAATACAAAAACACAATGGGTGAACTTAATGAATTTTATCCATTTCCAAACTGCTTAATATGTTCTATTGCGTACTGCCACAAAACCATAGTTAGAGTGAGCTCAACCTTGAACAAATATTTTGATTTACTTTTGCCAAAGGAAATTTCCAAGCAATTGTTTGTTTATATATGTACTCGCAGAGTTGAAATGCGTTATTAATTTAAAACGTGTACCTACAACTTTATCTTTAATGAGTAAATACAAAAACACAATGGGTGAACTTAATTAATTGTATCCATTTCCAAACTGCTTAATATGTTCTATTGCGTACTGCCATAAAACCATAGTTAGAATGAGCTCAACCTTGAACAAATATTTTGATTTACTTTTGCCAAAGGAAATTTCCAAGCAATTGTTTGTTTATATATGTACTCGCAGAGTTGAATTGCGTTATTAATTTAAAACGTGTACCTACAACTTTATCTTTAATGAGTAAATACAAAAAGACAATGGGTGAACTTAATGAATTTTATCCATTTCCAAACTGCTTAATATGTTCTATTGCGTACTGCCACAAAACCATAGTTAGAATGAGCTCAACCTTGAACAAATATTTTGATTTACTTTTGCCAAAGGAAATTTCCAAGCAATTGTTTGTTTATATATGTACTCGCAGAGTTGAAATGCGTTATTAATTTAAAACGTGTACCTACAACTTTATCTTTAATGAATAAATACAAAAACACAATGGGTGAACTTAATTAATTGTATCCATTTCCAAACTGCTTAATATGTTCTATTGCGTACTGCCATAAAACCATAGTTAGAATGAGCTCAACCTTGAACAAATATTTTTATTTACTTTTGCCAAAGGAAATTTCCAAGCAATTGTTTGTTTATATATGTACTCGCAGAGTTGAAATGCGTTATTAATTTAAAACGTGTACCTACAACTTTATCTTTAATGAGTAAATACAAAAACACAATGGGTGAACTTAATTAATTGTATCCATTTCCAAACTGCTTAATATGTTCTATTGCGTACTGCCATAAAACCATAGTTAGAATGAGCTCAACCTTGAACAAATATTTTGATTTACTTTTGCCAAAGGAAATTTCCAAGCAATTGTTTGTTTATATATGTACTCGCAGAGTTGAAATGCGTTATTAATTTAAAACGTGTACCTACAACTTTATCTTTAATGAGTAAATACAAAAACACAATGGGTGAACTTAATGAATTTTATCCATTTCCAAACTGCTTAATATGTTCTATTGCGTACTGCCACAAAACCATAGTTAGAGTGAGCTCAACCTTGAACAAATATTTTGATTTACTTTTGCCAAAGGAAATTTCCAAGCAATTGTTTGTTTATATATGTACTCGCAGAGTTGAATTGCGTTATACGTGTACCTACAACTTTATCTTTAATGAGTAAATACAAAAAGACAATGGGTGAACTTAATGAATTTTATCTATTTCCAAACTCCTTAATATGTTCTATTGCGTACTACCACAAAACCATAGTTAGAATGAGCTCAACCTTGAACAAATATTTTGATTTACTTTTGCCAAAGGAAATTTCCAAGCAATTGTTTGTTTGTATATGTACTCGCAGAGTTGAAACGCGTTATTAATTTAAAACGTGTACCTACAACTTTATCTTTAATGAGTAAATACAAAAAGACAATGGGTGAACTTAATGAATTTTATCTATTTCCAAACTGCTTAATATGTTCTATTGCGTACTGCCATAAAACCATAGTTAGAATGAGCTCAACCTTGAACAAATATTTTGATTTACTTTTGCCAAAGGAAATTTCCAAGCAATTGTTTGTTTATATATGTACTCGCAGAGTTGAATTGCGTTATTAATTTAAAACGTGTACCTACAACTTTATCTTTAATGAGTAAATACCAAAAGACAATGGGTGAACTTAATGAATTTTATCTATTTCCAAACTGCTTAATATGTTCTATTGCGTACTACCACAAAACCATAGTTAGAATGAGCTCAACCTTGAACAAATATTTTGATTTACTTTTGCCAAAGGAAATTTCCAAGCAATTGTTTGTTTATATATGTACTCGCAGAGTTGAAATGCGTTATTAATTTAAAACGTGTACCTACAACTTTATCTTTAATGAGTAAATACAAAAAGACAATGGGTGAACTTAATGAATTTTATCTATTTCCAAACTGCTTAATATATTCTATTGCGTACTGCCATAAAACCATAGTTAGAATGAGCTCAACCTTGAACAAATATTTTGATTTACTTTTGCCAAAAGAAATTTCCAGGCAATTGTTTGTTTATATATGTACTCGCAGAGTTGAATTGCGTTATTAATTTAAAACGTGTACCTACAACTTTATCTTTAATGAGTAAATACAAAAAGACAATGGGTGAACTTAATGAATTTTATCTATTTCCAAACTGCTTAATATGTTCTATTGCGTACTACCACAAAACCATAGTTAGAATGAGCTCAACCTTGAACAAATATTTTGATTTACTTTTGCCAAAGGAAATTTCCAAGCAATTGTTTGTTTATATATGTACTCGCAGAGTTGAAATGCGTTATTAATTTAAAACGTGTACCTACAACTTTATCTTTAATGAGTAAATACAAAAAGACAATGGGTGAACTTAATGAATTTTATCTATTTCCAAACTGCTTAATATGTTCTATTGCGTACTACCACAAAACCATAGTTAGAATGAGCTCAACCTTGAACAAATATTTTGATTTACTTTTGCCAAAGGAAATTTCCAAGCAATTGTTTGTTTGTATATGCACTCGCAGAGTTGAAATGCGTTATTAATTTAAAACGTGTACCTACAACTTTATCTTTAATGAGTAAATACAAAAAGACAATGGGTGAACTTAATGAATTTTATCTATTTCCAAACTGCTTAATATGTTCTATTGCGTACTGCCATAAAACCATAGTTAGAATGAGCTCAACCTTGAACAAATATTTTGATTTACTTTTGCCAAAGGAAATTTCCAAGCAATTGTTTGTTTATATATGTACTCGCAGAGTTGAAATGCGTTATTAATTTAAAACGTGTACCTACAAATTTATCTTTAATGAGTAAATACAAAAAGACAATGGGTGAACTTAATGAATTTTATCTATTTCCAAACTGCTTAATATGTTCTATTGCGTACTGCCATAAAACCATAGTTAGAATGAGCTCAACCTTGAACAAATATTTTGATTTACTTTTGCCAAAGGAAATTTCCAAGCAATTGTTTGTTTATATATGTACTCGCAGAGTTGAAATGCGTTATTAATTTAAAACGTGTACCTACAACTTTATCTTTAATGAGTAAATACAAAAACACAATGGGTGAACTTAATTAATTGTATCCATTTCCAAACTGCTTAGTATGTTCTATTGCGTACTGCCATAAAACCATAGTTAGAATGAGCTCAACCTTGAACAAATATTTTGATTTGCTTTTGCCAAAAGAAATTTCCAAGCAATTGTTTGTTTATATATGTACTCGCAGAGTTGAAATGCGTTATTAATTTAAAACGTGTACCTACAACTTTATCTTTAATGAGTAAATACAAAAACACAATGGGTGAACTTAATGAATTTTATCCATTTCCAAACTGCTTAATATGTTCTATTGCGTACTGCCACAAAACCATAGTTAGAGTGAGCTCAACCTTGAACAAATATTTTGATTTACTTTTGCCAAAGGAAATTTCCAAGCAATTGTTTGTTTATATATGTACTCGCAGAGTTGAATTGCGTTATTAATTTAAAACGTGTACCTACAACTTTATCTTTAATGAGTAAATACAAAAAGACAATGGGTGAACTTAATGAATTTTATCTATTTCCAAACTGCTTAATATGTTCTATTGCGTACTACCACAAAACCATAGTTAGAATGAGCTCAACCTTGAACAAATATTTTGATTTACTTTTACCAAAGGAAATTTCCAAGCAATTGTTTGTTTATATGTGTACTCGCAGAGTTGAAATGCGTTATTAATTTAAAACCTACAACTTTATCTTTAATGAGTAAATACAAAAAGACAATGGGTGAACTTAATGAATTTTATCCATTTCCAAACTGCTTAATATGTTCTATTGCGTACTGCCACAAAACCATAGTTAGAATGAGCTCAACCTTGAACAAATATTTTGATTTACGTTTGCCAAAGGAAATTTCCAATCAATTGTTTGTTTATATATGTACTCGCAGAGTTGAAATGCGTTATTAATTTAAAACGTGTACCTACAATTTTATCTTTAATGAGTAAATACAAAAAGGCAATGAGTGAACTTAATGAATTTTATCTATTTCCAAACTGCTTAATATGTTCTATTGCGTACTGCCACAAAACCATAGTTAGAATGAGCTCAGCGTTGAACAAATATTTTCATTTACATTTGCCAAAGGAAATTTGCAAGCAATTGTTTGTTTATATATGTACTCGCAGAGTTGAAATGCGTTATTAATTTAAAACGTGTACCTACAACTTTATCTTTAATGAGTAAATACAAAAAGACAATGGGTGAACTTAATGAATTTTATCCATTTCCAAACTGCTTAATATGTTCTATTGCGTACTGCCACAAAACCATAGTTAGAATGAGCTCAACATTGAACAAATATTTTGATTTACTTTTGCCAAAGGAAATTTCCAATCAACTGTTTGTTTATATATGTACTCGCAGAGTTGAAATGGTTTATTAATTTAAAACGTGTACCTACAACTTTATCTTTATTTAATTTGTTTTGTTTCATTTTACTTTATTTCGTTTATTTTATTTTGTTATTTTGTATCGTTTTCAATTTTAGTTCATTTTATTCTATTGTACTGTATTTAAATTTTTTTACTAATAATGTAAATTATATAAAATTTATATGAAATTTGTAAATTAAACAAATTTTATAAAAAGTATGGAATATTTTGTTGGGAATATTTTGTACATAAGAAGTGAATAAAAAATTTTGAGCATTTTTATGGAAATTTTTGTATGGAATTTTTGGGTATTAGGAAAACGGTTTTTGGATATTTTAAAGGACGATCTGGCAACACTACACATTGACGTTCAAAGGTGTCATTGGCACCTAAAAGTATGCAGTAGTTGCAGATTGACAGCTCACACGTACAGAAAATAGCCCATTTCAACATGGATAATATCGGCGCCTCGCCGAACAAAATTATCCAACTTATTATCCAATTTTTTGGGCAGCGTCAGTATATGATTACCCAAGTTTTTATCCACTCATGGTTGGTAGGGATAGTATAAAACAAAGTCGCTTTATCTGTCCTTATGTCCTTTTGAATGCTTAAACCTTTAAAACTACGCAACGGATATTGATTTGGTTTTTTTTAATAGATAGATTGATTGAAGAGGAAGATTTATTGTATAATAACATCCATTAAATAGTGGAGAAATACTGTTATTTTTGAAGTTTCTAATGTGATATATATATATTGTGACGAATATGAATGGCACTAAGTGATACTCACATCCCTAGTCTGGTGCTAAGTAAATGAAGTCACAACAACAATAAAGCAGGCAGTCACTTGTATCTACATAAACGAATAAATCATTATTAAATTCGGCATTACTAAATGGCGGCCACCGTGGTGTGATGGTAGCGTGCTCCGCCTATCACGCCGTATGCCCTGGGTTCAACTCCCGGGCAAAGCAACATCAAAAATTTTAGAAATAAGATTTTTCAATTAGAAGAAAATTTTTCTAAGCGGGGTCGCCCCTCGGCAGTGTCTGGCAAGCGCTCCGATTGTATTTCTGCCATGAAAAGCTCTCAGTGAAAACTCATCTGCCTTGCAGATGCCGTTCGGAGTCGGCATAAAACATGTAGGTCTCGTCCGGCCAATTTGTAGGGAAAAATCAAGAGGAGCACGACGCAAATTGGAAGAGAAGCTCGGTCTTAGATCTCTTCGGAGGTTATCGCGCCTTACATTAATTTTTTTTTATTTCATTATTAAATTCGTTACAATTGGTGTCAGAAGTGGGATTGTTGAATAAATTCCGAAGACTTCGAATACAACTTGGACATGCCAAAATTAAGTGAATTGAAGATCCAGCAACTAAAGGAGTTGGAGAGCCGTAGATTGAATACAACCGGCATTAAACTAGAACTTCAGGAACGACTACGATAGGCAATGGAATTAGAAGGAATTGACGTAGAAGAGTATGACTTCCATCTTGATGGTGAGGAAATAACAAAAATGGAAGAAACACCGCAGACAATGGCGAACACAGACCTGAACATGATATTGGCTGCAATATCGGCACAAATGTCCGAAATGTCATCACAAATATCCACCAACATGTCATCCCAACTAGAGTCACAGGAGACACGTATTACATCCAAGATGTAAACTCAACTGGAAGAACAGAAGACAGGTATTGCATCTCAACTGGAATCGTAGGAGACACGCATAACATCTAAGATGGAAACACAGAAGAACAGAAGACATATATGGCTGAGCAGTTGAAAGCAGAAGAATCTCGCATATCTTCGCAACTGTCAGAACAGGAAGCAAGGGTATCATCAAAACAGGAAGCGCAGGATGCAAAAATCGCTCAATTTCAGGCAGAAGTCGATGATTTGAAAGGTCGTATGGAGCAGTTACAACTAAATCGCCCTGCTGTTTCAGCAAGCAATCCGAAGTTAAAGACACCATCCTTTGACGGTTCTGTTCCTTTCCAGGTCCTCAAGCTACAGTTTGAGAAGACCGCAGCAGTGAACAACTGGAATGCGGAAGATAAAGTTGCTGCACTGTTTGTGGCATTGAAGGGGCCAGCAGCCGAAATCCTACAGACGATTCCCGAAGGATAGCGGAACAACTATGAAGCATTGATGGCTGCTGTAGAACGACGTTATGGAAGCGAGCATAGAAAACAGTTATTCCAAATTGAGTTGCAAAACCACTACCAAAAAGCAAATGAGACATTGCAGGAGTTTGCTTCAGATATTGAAAGATTGGCTCATCTTGCAAATGCGGACGCATCCGTGGAATACACTGAAAGGGTAAAAATCCAGAGTTTCATAAATGGCATACGAGATGTGGAAACGAAGCGGGCTACATATGCGAATCCAAAACTAACATTCGCTGAAACGGTATCGCATGCATTGACTCAGGAAACTGCCTCACTATTGAGTAAACCAGCATTCAAAGCACGACGTGTGGAAGTAGAAAGGCCAGAGTGGTTAGACGCAATATTGGAGGTGCTGTAAGGATCGCAGAAGCGGAGTGGAAGAGTTATCAAATGCTTCAAATGCGGGAAGCCCGGTCACATTGCACGTCATTGCGATCTTCGTCCTAATAGTTCCAACAATGTGGATGGCCGTAAACGCAAAGTTGGAGGAGATGAGCAAGAGCGTGTCAGATGTAAAGAACGAAAACTTGCCCCAGCTATTGAATGCCCTGTTTTATCTGTGTCACAAATTGGAAGAAAATCGAGCAGTCTTGCCGTAAAAGGAAAGCTGGATAACAAGGAGTGTGTACTGACTGTAGACAAGGGCGCATCTCGTTCCTTAATCCGATCTGAATTGGTTAACAGGAGAGTAAAACCGTTACCTGGAGCAAGGTTGCGTACGGTCACTGGCGAGTATAACCAAGTCCAAGGAGAAGTGGTATGTGAGGTATTAATTGGAAAGGTCATGGTTTTACACAAATTCATTGTGGCGAAGATCGTTGAAGAAGTCATATTGGGAGTGGACTTCTTGGTTGACCATGACATCAAGATCGATATGCAGAGAAGGGTGATGCGTTACAAGAACCAGAATATACCACTTAACTTCATTTTGCAGAAAGAATTCAGTAGTAATCGAGTACTGGTGGAAAAGACTCGACAAAGACCACGAAAGTCAAAGGCAAAGGTTAATAGATCGAATGGACCAAATAAAGCAAAATCAAAAGTACCTGCAAGAGAAACACTGGCATTGACAAAACCTAATGGATGCACAAAACCGAAGCAACGAATTTCCCAGAAAGAATGCAAGGGTAGTTTCAATCCAGATCGCACTACTGTTGTGAAACGTGGGAACGATACTGATTATGCGAAGCCAATCCGTCAAGCGCAAGCTCTACGAAGTAGTTCATTGGCCCAGCAACAGAGTGCTAGGGAACGATCCAGGATAATGAGAAGTAAGATTAAACACAGGTACGACAAGGAAAATAATTCGGAAGGTTTCCGAGAGGGAGATTTAGTACTGCTATACAACCCTCACCGGCGGAAAGGTGTTCCATCCAAGTTTCGGTGCAGTTGGGGAGGCCCGTACAAAGTTGTGGAGAAGATCAGTGATACCATCTACCGCATACAAACCACTGGGAAACCACGGAGTAGAAGAGTGGTACATTTGGAGATGCTAGCGGCGATTAGATTGGGAGATTTGTCTGATCGGGATGATCAGACTTAGGTGGAGGGCAGTGTGACGAATATGAGTGACACTAAGTGATACTCACATCCCTAGTCTGATGCTAAGTAAATGAAGTCACAACAACAATAAAGCAGACAGTCACTTGTATCTACATAAACGAATAAATCATTATGTTTACACATATGTATGTACACGCAGCAGATAAAAGATTCACAAACACATGCAGGTATCTGAGATGCTCCCAAAAGTATGCAATTGTAATTGTGGAAGTGTCGCTCACAAATACAAGCATATGAGAGGCTATATACGTGCATCCGTAGTTATAATTATATGGCGGTGACTAAGTAAATTCTGGAAGAGCCTAGAAGATGCCACGAGGAAATCACAGAGTATAAAAGCACCAGCGGTAGAGTCGCTACAAGCAGTTTAAGTTAAGCACGTTATCTGTCGGGCAATAGATCAGTTTCATTTGAGCTATCAATCAGTTTGGTTATTAAGCAAACTATTCGTTGCAAAGTATAAGTGTTATTGGGAAGTACTTTAATAAAGGCCATTTTTCCATTATTCAATATTGGAGTTATTTATTCAACAGTTTAGAGATACGAACGTTGGCAGTAGATTGCAAATCCTCTTATTTGCAACCCTCTGCTAAGTTCGAATCACTAAACTGTTGAATAAATGACTCCAATATTTAATAATGCAAAATGGCCTTTATTAGCGTCTTAATCGAAATCTCAAATCAAACTGAATTTCTTCTTACTCGCTTGCGCCACTTTTATAGTTTACGCTGCATACATCTAGGCTCTTCTATTTAAAGAAATTACTAGTTAGTTTCGGCTACAAAATCGCCAGCCACAACTACGTGCACAAATTATTGCCCTCCCTTGTGACAACTCAGATAAGATATATACATGTGTTTGTGCATTGCCGCTCCGCTGCTCGTATACGTACATATGTGTAGACGCAATTATTTATTCGTTTATGTAGATACATAATGATTGAATTATTGATGTGAATGTTTGTAGTTTACAGTCTCTCGCGCGCACATAGGCGTATAAGTAAATGCATCTGTGTGTGACATCTCTCAGCTGCCTTATATATGTATATACATGCTTTGATTATTGACGTAAATATCGCTTAGCATGGCCTTAGTGATGGTATAGCTTAGTGATGCTAATATCCGTGACAATATATATATATATCAACATATGTATCTAAAAGAAAGTGGTGTTAGTTACAATATTTATAACTCAAGAACGGATGAACCGATTTGGCTGCAAATTTGTGGAGAGGTAGCTTAGAATCAGGAGACGGACAAATGATAGTGTTTATCCCATTCTGGCTAGGGTCTTGAGATCAAAACGTTGACCTGGTTATCCTGGGATGTGTTTGTACAATATGGGTATCAAATGGAAGCTGTTTATGAGTACTTTGATAAGGGTATTTTTCGTACCCCTAGGTGACTAGGGTCTCGAGACATAGGCCAAAACGTGGGCCCGGGTACAACTAGAATGTGTTTATAGAATATGGATAACAAATGAAAGCTCTTGATTAGTGATTTAGTACAGGGTAGTTTTCATACCTATTGGTGACTAGGGTCTCGAGATATAGGCCAAAACGTGGATCAGGGTAAAACTAGGATGTGTTTACATTACAGGTATCAAATTGAAGATGTTGATGTGTGCTTTAGTACAGGGTAGTTTTCATACCTATTGGTGACTAGGGTCTCGAGATATAGGCCAAAACGTGGATCAGGGTAAAACTAGGATGTGTTTACATTACAGATATCAAATTGAAGATGTTGATGTGTGCTTTAGTACAAATTAATTTTTATACCGCTGGGTGACTAGGGCCCCGAGATATAGGTCTAAACGTGGACCCAGATACCCCTAGAATGTGTATGTAATATGGATATCAAATGAAAGCTGTGTCTGAGAGCTTTAAAGTAATTTTCATTGTGATATTCGATTTAGTCGCATCAACCTGGCAAAACTGATAAATATGCATGCGAAGCCGAAATAAAGACATGAACTAATAATACCAACATACCTATTTACATACGTCCTATTCGATTTGCCTGAAATGTTGTATATAAATTTGCATATATTAGTATTTGCGATCCTTTTTTCCGGGAAGTAGACCAGAGACCGGCTGGGACTGGGATTAGGACTAGGACTGGGACTGAGACTCGGAGTGGGACTGGGACTCGGAATGGGACTGGAACAAAATACATACCACCCTCTGGGACTGGCAATAAGGGGTGAAGAAGAATGAGAAGAACTTGAGAGAAGAGAAAAGAGGGAAGGAGAAGGAGACTGAGAAAGAGATAGAGATAGAGTGAGAAGAAGATAGACATAGATGAAGCGAAAAAGACGGAGGGAGGAGTGAATAAAAGGATTAAGGAAAAGTGAAAAGGGGGAGGGGCAGAGTTAGACGAAAAAGCCTTATTAAAATGTATGCAGATATACCAAATTTAGGGCTGAACAACGTCTGACGGGTCTGCTAGTTCACATATTTACAAAAAAATTATTGTCTGAGTGTACAGCAAGTGTAATTTTACATACACTTTTTAGCCAATTTTATAACCTCTTAAGCGATCTTTTTTATGCCATTTTATAAAACCTTGCTAAAAAAGGGCTTTCATTTGAGACCACATGGGTACCAAAATTCCAAAAAAACTGTTTCTCGTGAAATTTTAATATTTTTAATATTTCGAAGGCTAAGTTTATGAATCTAGGCCAATCATTCTGCATTTGATTCATACTCAACCTTTGCCCAAAATAATTGTCGAAATGTATAAATATCATCCCTAAATGTTTGCTTAAGAAATATTTGAATACTTAGAATTCTATTAAAACCGCATCATATTTTTACCCTAAAGTTATGCTTCATAATATTTAAATATTTAATATCCTAATACTATTAAAACCACAAAGCTAGTTAATATACCCTTTTTCAATTCACAATTATTTAAATATTGGCTTAATCCATTCTAATCGCAATCAATATCATGCCACAGGCACAAACAACTTAATATTGCAGTTTTGGCTAATTGCATACAATCAACAAAACCCTAAAAGTTTACTACGTACGTGGATGATGTCATTATCTCATCATCCTTTAATAAATTTCGCGACTGGCTGGAAAAAATGCTGAAGGATCGAAATTGCACACATCAACAAGGCTACAAGGGTCGACATGGGATGTATTATGTAGACAGGTGTATGCAGCTACACATAGGTGTATGAAGCAACCCTGCAGAAAAAATTAGAGACAGTCAAAGAGAGGAGCTTCGCATTACAGGTTTAATGACTACTCTTGAACTGCTGCTAATAGGCTGCAGAACGGAACTGTTATGTCATATGCACTTGTATCAACTGCGTTTAGGACTGAGCTATATTTACATACTTAAATTAATCCAGTTAACAATGCATTCAAAAGTTTTACAACGGGGGTCATTTGTAATTTCTTAGCACATCACAATGTAAAGCGTGTCAGTTGAAAGCACTGCAAGGGGATGGAGTTAGAACTTATATCGTCTCTTACTGAGATAGTTCTGCGCTAGCTTGGAATTAATGCGATTTGCTGCAGGGTAGTTATGTAAGTATGTAGTGAACTAACGCCGAAATTGCTATTTTAAATAAACATTCTAGTGTGTTAAGCAAGATTCGGAAGGTCAAAGTCGGGATAGATAAATAACTGACTTAACTCCGACTGACTTTACTATGAAGCTAAATAGAGAGTAATGGTAAGGCAAGAACCAGCAATATGACTAATGCACATATGCGCAATACATATGCTTGTATGTATGTGTAAATTGTTTTGTTTACAAATTGCAGATGAAGCGCAAATGACAGTAGACTTTAGGAGGGCCTATAGACAACACAGGGCTATTATTGTTATCCTCTGGCAAATACATAAGTGGGGTTTACGTAATTTCTGTTGCCCTTCCATGAAGAGTAAAAACATTAGGGGTATCCAATAAGTATGGTAGTAACATAACACGGTAGAGCTAAATGCTATACACGACATCAACATGTAAAGATTTAACTATGGCCGGATTGTGTTTGGAGCGGGTCACTTAGAAATATCTATTAATTAAAATATCAGGATGCCTTTATTTGATAACGACTATAAAAATAATCCGAAATATTGCTCACACTTGCTTTCCGAATCAACCAGGCGGCATGCATGAGCTTAGCGGCTAAGTAAGTACGAAACAATCGAAAAATTTTGTTTGTATTTATTATGATTAATAATAATAAAATGAATTAAATTTAAAATGCATCAGTCTTTAACTCTTTCCTTTTACATTCAAATTTGTTAGTAATAAGAATTTTAGCAATTAATTTTGTTTTATTTGTAAACAATGAATCAGTGGGCTTAAATATGCATTAGAAGTACCGTTGAGGAGTCATCAGTTACGGCGCATACGTCGCAGCAAATTCAGAAGAGTACTGAAATGTTGTTTTGTTCTGAAAAAAATTTAAATAATTAATTTGACACATAAAATTAGAAAAAAAGTAATTATTCAATTTTTTAATAAGCATGTTGAGCTATTTTTTTAATTTATTAAGATTTTTCATTTTTTAATTAAATACATTTTTATATTTCTATTATTTTTTTATTTTACATATATTGATGAATTTGACAAAGTTTCTATTTTCCCGATAACCAACAACGATTAAAAACGGTAAAAGTGTAAATAAGAAATAGGTGGAAATTTTCGTACAGAATTTTCCGGACAACCCAATATTAAAACTCGTGGACATTTAGCCTAAGTGACTTCTTTAGTAACCAGCCAGTTAAGCCCATTTCATTTAAAAGATATCGATTGCAGCTATTTTTTTAAATTAATTTCGTTTTTTATTAATTTTAATTGCGTATATCTATTTAAGTCAATAAATTTCTTCAACTTTGGTCGATTTTTTTTCTTTCTATTCGATAAAAACTTGTCTTTTCACATTTAATCCAGTTTCAAGGACTACAGAAACTTAAAAGTGAATAATTTGTTTAACGACCACACTGATAAACCCTCCTGTTAAAAACCAGGATCTATGCTATAAAATCCGTCCTCTTGGCAAATACTAGAAGCTTTCTGGGACCTAAGCCACTTGTTGGTTCTAGATCTGACAGTAGTATTATTCCTAATAACTAGACTTTTAGACTGGCAAGCGCAAGGACCAAACTTGTATAAAAATATTTCAAAGTTTTCGCGGGTTCTGAATTCTCTAAAGATTGGAAAATCCCACTAGGTCGGTTATTTCAATTTTCGAAGCTAAGAGCTCGTTTGAGTCAAGTACATATATTTGTACTATGTACGAAGAAGTTTAAATTATTCCAAACCACCGTAATTGAACTAATCAGGTGTTGGTCAATTTTACAATTAATCTCAGTTGCATGACAAAATTTGTTTAAAGAAACGTATATACACTTTAACACTTTCCATGTTTTCTACAAACAAAAAACATTCAACGGTAGAATAATAAATGAACATATAAACACAATGCAACAAACCCACAAAGGAGGTCAAACGACTAGAATTACTGACTTTTACCGTCCTCAGTCAGCCGCACAAATCGATCAGTAAAATACCAAAAAAACATACACAAGCATCAATTTTGAAAATACCTGCTCATTTACCTACGTACTATAAAAACAAGACAAACGACAACAACAGATCAGAACGAAAATCACCACTGATGATGCCACAACGACGAAACCGGATTGCCTCGAAACAAAATTTGACAAAGTATGACTGAAAGTCGTTTCACTATACATCATTTATCACCCAGCTCATATTGAAAAACGAAGTTCCAGTTGGTTTTGGATTGTACTATTTGTTAGGTGGTTAAAAAAAAATGTTGGTTTTAGCACAAGCTCTTCACCAATTCTGAGCCGCTTTCCTTTCGGTTTTTTTCATATTTAGGTACATATGTCGTCAGTTAGGTGGATCGAAAACGTTGTACCTCAGAAATGGCTTTCTTATATCAAATTCATCGTGAGTGTCGTCACGGCCCCTGAAATAGAGCTTTCATCAGAAATATTTCCAGCTGAGATTGGGTGATCTTCTACTAAGACCTAGTTTACATATTAAGAGATTATCTTCATTTCCGTGTTTAACTTCAAATTGTTAATTAAATGACTATGTTTCTCATCAAAATTCTTCCCTTTGGCAATTGGTAATAAACAATATGAAACAAATTTTAGAGGTGCCGATTTTTTTTTTTTTTTTCATTTTGGAAAAAAATTATGAAATTTGGCTAATACAGATCAGTCGCTATAATTCTATCTTCAGAAAATACATGATTTAACTAATTTCATTATTGTCATGCACAATAGATCTACACAAAGGTCGCAGTGCTTCGCGGCCTAATAATAATAATAATATTTCTTTACTTACATTGCACTAACGCGCCTTCCTTCTGGTTCTCTATTCACTGCCAGCAAACCATTTTCCCTGTTCGCCACCACATTTCTGCCCTCTACATCGCGTTTCGCCAACACTTCTTCAATGGCATCGCGCATATCAGCATGACGCTCCAAATTTAGCTTCTTCTCTTTATCATGCTCCACTTGCTGTGTTAGATCTATTGGTGGTGTAGTACTACTGCTGCTGCTGCTGCTGCTGCTGCCACGACTATCACTGCCGCCACTCAAACTCATAAGTAAGTCCTCATCTTCAACAAAAAGAAGCAAATCATAAAATACACTTTGTTGCTACGAACAAAAACACTTAAATGAATTAAATTTACAAACTTACAAATATCTTTGATTATATCCTCAGCACCCTCCTCTTTGTCGCTTGGCGGCATTTCAATAAAGAAACCATCCATTTTTACACGTAAATTTTCGTTGCCTTTCTGACGTTGATCATAATGAATATCATAATTATTATCGTAATCGTCAAATAATAAAAGGTCGAACATTTTTGGATTTGCAACATCTCTGTGATTTGTGCGTAGAGCTGCTGCATCCACTAGCAACGTTATGGGTACACCAAGTAGCGCCAGTAATGTAAACACAAAAAGTCGATTTGTAAATTTGCACATTTTGGGACTTTAGATAATTTTTAATGCACTTGCTGCTAACTTATGCTGTGCAATGTTGTACACGAAGCGCTCACCTCCAGCAGGTTGAGCGACTCGGACGCAAATGAAAATCTTTTTGCTTTGGCGCATCTAAGAAGTAATCTTTCGAGCAAAAGAAAATGTACTTACTTCCTCGTGTACGTACGTTTGTATGTAGTTCTTAGTTAGGTAGGCGATGGTACAAGATTTTTGTTGTTGTGTTTTCATAAGTTGCAGATTTCTGTTGCTCATATCATTGCTGCGGCTATGAATTTATTGGTTGGTACATTACCTCAAACTTGAAAAAGGCGAGGTTATCAGTGAAGACGTTTTCTTTTCAAAGAAAAATATTTTAATTTGCATAAGATCGTGCTATTGATGACAGCTGGGCATATTAAGCACCCAACCGCAAATGGATGTGAGGGGGGAATTTAATTCTACCGACTCCCAAATACCATCGAGAAGGCTAAAACCCCTAAAAATCTCATATATATGCTGAATATGAGTTGTATAACTAACCATGTCTTTAAATTTATCACTGACCACTCATGGTGTACGTTGCATATAAAGATGGTGCAGTTTGGTCCGACTAAATATACCTTGTAAGCCCATCAGTCTGCCATACCGATCGGTACCTCTCAGATGTAGTGATGAACGCATGCCCTTTTTTCTATAGTTGTCAGCAAACCTGATCCTATCCTCAGCTAAGCATTATGATGCATAGTACAAATAGATATGCACCTAACCAGCAGCAACTTTGACAAAAGACCATCATAGCAAGGCCCTTTCATACTTTGAGGAGATAAAGGTACTCGCCTTCCAAAGATCTATGTAAAAGGGAAGCGATCCTATGTAAATATGATAACTACGAAAAATCCACATAATGGGAAAGATTGAAATGTTAAAATTCCTTTATCGTGGAGATATAGAAAGCGTATTCCACATCAACAAAAAAGATAGACGACCAATTCATGGACATTGCTTTCAATAATGTAACCACCGGAAGTGATAACGGAGATACATAAGGCAAGTATTACTTACCAAAACCCTTTTCGCGTGACAGCACCCACAAAAAAGTGTTCGCGTACCTTAAAGTTCACCTCGCAGAATTGTAAGGTAATCATATAATTATTTAATAGATGACCGAAACTTCAGAAACCAAGGACTAGAAGGAGATTTTTTATAGAGCGTTTTTTTAAACACGGTACCTTTATATAGCAGATACTGCCCAAATCTCTTTTCCTCCTGAAAGGGTATTATGTAGTTCTATTTTGTTTTTCTTCATTTTACACAGCATTTCTCTTCCTGGTTACATAACGTGTTTGCCAAATGATAACCAATGCACTTATATAATCTTTCAAGCATGTTAGAGCTATGTTCGGCTTTGTTCTTTATTTGTAGCCAAGAAGTGGTTTGGTGGGTTCCTTAACATGGACTCTTAATCACTTCCTACTTCTTTAGCTACTGCTGTCGTTGCCGTTGCTGCCTAAAGTTGGCGTTGCAACACGACGAATGCATCTGCAACTCTGCTGTCAACGTCGAATTATTTGATTTTATTGTTGCTGCATTCTTTTATAGCATTTTTAGTGGTATATGTGTGTAACAGATCTTCAAGCTATTCTTTAAATTGTAGTTTTTTTTTTTTCAATGATCTGATGTTGCATTGCTGATGTTCCTCTACTCTTTGCAATTGCTGGTATTGAACTTGTTGTTGACAAACGACTGAGATCGTTTATAGTTGTTGTTGTCCATAATTACATTTTGATTATTGCTGATGTTTATTGGCGTTTTACTGTTACTGTGGATCAGTGTGAGTTGAAAACTGTTTACGTTAATCAATTTTGCAATCAATTTCTTGTTGACTCAAGAAATTGAATAATATGAACGGGTGTTTTGCAATAAAATTGGTAGGTTGCCAACTTTTGAACAAATTCAGTTTTTTTCTTTAGGCAACGCTATATTTGTCTAAATTTGGACACTCTTAAAAAGATTTCATTCAATTGTGGAAAAATCACATCTATGGTATTTCTGACTAGCACAACAAAATTATTTTGACTTTTTGTTGTACGTGGAGAAATTTGTGTAGGGGTTTTTATTTTATTTCAAATTTTCTGTAGTTTTTTCTCTTTTTAATGATATTTTATTTTATCAAAAAAATCGATCAGAGTAAGATTGTCAATCACTATCATGCAAAGGAGTTTGCTTCAAAAATTTATCAATATCAACGGTTCATTGATTTGGTCCATTCTAGCATAATTCTAAATGAGTTTGAAATTGTGTAGTCTCAGTGTTTTTTGAAGGAGCTTTGAGCTTAGTTTCAGGGTACCGAAGAACTTTGAAATCTCAGGCTGCTTTTAAATCATATCAGAACACAGTTTGGGTATGAAACATGGATGATCAGTGACCATAACGTCTAAATGAAGGAAACTCTTCAGCTGCTGTCTATGCTTTTATTTCACTGCCTTGAGAGATTTGTTGTGATCTCAGTTAGCTTAGTGCGGAATTATAAATAAAATGTATATCCTTCTCAATGGATATCTGGAAACAAATATCTGGGTATTTTATGGATTAAAAGTTAAGGCGCCCGTTTTATACAGTTCCGCACAATAAACGTCTTAATACAAACCTTACTACTACTGTTACTACCACCCATATATGTAATACTCCTATATTGCTAAAAGAAAATGCTCGCAATGTGTTTTGAATTCGAAATCAAAACAAGACAGCCTATAAAATTTTTGTGATTGTAGCAGCATAAGTATGACAAGAAAAAGTTCAAATTTAGGTACATTCGATTATTGAATACAAAAACAAAAACGTTTAAACAGCAATATATCGACACTCTGATGTTTGGGAATGTACCTAGCCTTTTGTAGCAATATAGGAGTACTACATATATGCTACCACCACTACTACTATTTATTAATTTAGTGCTAGAATTGATTACAGTACTCAAAACTTAATTTTTATTATTTTTGTTTTTTCATTTTCAAGAAATATGTAGTTAGATCGTGCTTTCTGTTTCCTCATTAAACCCTCAAATCTGAGAATTACATGCCTTGCTCAACGCTACGTAGCAGTGTTACATATGAACCAGCTGTACGCCAAACCTAAAAACATTTGTTGTACAAGTTTAAAAACAACGCCAAAATAATAAATATATTTCCAGTTCATACCCATAAAAAAGATCTTAAATCCACATCAAAAAATATGCCCGTTAGTTTACAAGATTTTTGGGCGCGCATCATTGCCAACAACAAAACTTTACGTAGAGGAATTGGCCAAGCTGGCGAATTTATTGTTTTATATATGGATATGGAAATTTGTCCACTCTGTTGATAAAAAAAAAATAAAATAAATAAATGAAAGGCGCGATAACCTCCGAAGATATTTAAAGCCGAGTTTCTTTTCCAATTTGCGCCGTGCTCGTTTTAATTCTTCCTACAAATTTGTGGACGTGACCTACTTATTTTAAGCCGACCCCGAACGTCATCTGCATGGCAGATGAGTTTTCACTGAACGCTTTTCATGGCAGAAATACACTCGGAGTGCCTGCCAAACACTGCCGAGGGGCGACCCCGCCTAGAAAAAATATTCTTCTAATTGAAAAAACTTTTGTGGGGCGTTCCATCCCAAATAAACTTTTTTTTAGCTACAATTTCGAAATAACTTGGCTTTCCTTCAGTTTATTTGAAAAATAAAACAGTAAACATACTACATTAAAAAATATAGAATAAAAAGTACCTTCACAAAATAATTTGTAATGCTATATTTATGCTTTATATGCGATTTTTTCAGAAAAAAATCGTGCCGCCCTAGTACCTATATGTATTTCTTTGCATCTTGTAAGGCTCTTTTGGTAAGTCGTTACTGTTTAGATAATTTTTACAAGGCTGCCACCTACATAGAACTTTTTTTAATTAAATGAATGTAAGCATAGAAAAGATGTTTAACGTCCTATTTCAATAGAAATATTTCTAATATGACTTTTAAAATAAAAGGAGTGAATTACATTTTTACCATCAACATTTTGAAGTATTTTTCTCATACATTTTTTATACTCAGCGTGCTTGGCACACAGCGTATATTAACTTTGATGGGATAACGGTTGGTTGTACAGGTATAAAGGAATCGAGATAGATATAGACTTCCATATATCAAAATCATCAGTATCGAAAAAAAATTTGATTGAGCCATGTCCGTCCGTCCGTCGGTCTGTCCGTTAACTCGATAACTTGAGTAGATATTAAGATATATTCACCAAATTTGGTACACGAGCTTATCTGGACCAAGAACTGTATTGAAAATGGTATTGAAAATGAGCGAAATCGGATGATAACCACGCCCACTTTATATATATATAACATTTTGGAAACACACATAAAACCTGATTATTTAGTAAATAATACACCTAGAATGTTGAAATTTGACATATGTTGAGACTCTTGATAAAAATTTGTAAACATTTTTTAAATGGGCGTGGCACCGCCCACTTGTAATAAAATCAATTTTACATATATTACCGCCCCTTTTATGACGGGAGCGATAACTCGAAGAAAAATTAAGATATCGTAATGAAATTGTGTACACATATTTTCCTTATAGTAGAAAACATTTCTAGTAAAAATGGACGGGATCGGTTAAAGACCACGGCAACTTAGATATAAAACAAGTTTAAAAGGGCCGTAGACTAGAATAACAAGCTATAACTTAGGAAAAAATAGTTTTGAATCAATGATATTTCACTTATCAAGTTTTATTGTAAGAGGAAATGGGGAGCCATTTTTCTTTTAAATGGGCGGTGCCACGTGTTATGTCGAAAAGTAATTTATCTGAAATGAAATGTAAAATTAAAGTTCACACTGAGTATATAATATTCGGTTACACCCGAACTTAGACACCTTTACTTGTTATTTTTTGTTTTAAAATATGTCCACAGGCGGGCTGAAAATAAGGCCTAAGTTAAACCTGGTCTTTTGAAAATTTCGTAAATAATTTAAGAAAACCTGACGATAATAAGTTTTAAAAATTTTAGTCAAATCAAAAATTGCTTTTTTCATCAAGTTAGGCCGATTTGTGCAACATGGCTTATCCGTTTTCAATCGGAACCCAAATTTATATTTGATATAGCCAACTTTAGAAATATCGATTCCGGGTATTAGAGAACAAAAAAGGTAACTTTAAATTTTTTGAGTTTCCGTTGAGAAATCTTAACTTTAATCCCTGTGCGACACCGTTTATTTATCTCCAACTGGGACTTAAGTTTAAATGTGATATATTTGACCATGGTTTTACCATTTTAAAGGGGGTAATTCGAAAAAATTGGAAATTTGGTATATATATAAGACCCACCCTACTATATATATGCATACATATATATGTAAGTTAAATCCTCATACCAACCTCATTCTGTAAATGTTGACCGCCATAACAATAAATCATCAACTGTATACCAACCGAAGTGATAAACAAAAATAAAAATGACAAATCCACTGCAGCCACAACACCACTACCAATCTGATAAGCGAGAAAACAGATTTGCAAAGTATTTAAAGAAAACTCTACAAAAATTATCGGGCGATAAATTAATTCCAGCTGATCGGCCGTTGCAATCAAACGCTGATGATAATGAACGCAAGAGTAAATCATGTCACGTCGCTCACTTAAATCCGTTATAAATTCAGCTGATGCCAATTTAGATTGTAATATTTTAAAATTACCCACTATGTTGTGTATATACCAAGAGTATATGGTATCAACCGATACAGAACCATATATTACGCCATATATAGCAAACGCAGACCAAATCCAGATGAGAAAATAATTTAAAGGCTGATCATGCTGGATAGGATAGCTGAAATAAAATGCAGTAACAAACCGAGCTTCGTCTCCAGTTAGTTTTATTACACTTACCTGCCTCTTAGGACCATTATATAACTAAAATTTCCTAATCGTATATATTGTATAAAACCGACCAAAACTGGTGCTATCATAGCCAGTATGCCAGTGTTGAGTACGGAATAATAATAGGCGGTGTTCATAAAATGTTCACGATTATTTTCACTTAACAAAATTCTTAGTTCTTGTTTCGAGGCTTTTTTCCATATAAATAAGAGAAATTTAATAGATTTCATTTAACAAGAAAAGTGTTAAATACTCTTTTTTCACACTCACCTTTGGTAGACATTAAGTAAATATCTTGCACTAATTGAGACATTTCTTTGCGCTTACTTATGGTCTGCCAAATCTTAAAAAGTGTTATGGAGCCTTGCATTGCCGGCGCCATTGCATTTGTTACTTGGGCAATATCTTGTAAATTGTTTTTACTATAAACTACCATTGGTATATGAATTGTTGCTAAAGCAAAAACAACCAAGCCTAAAAAGTATGGTCGATTTACACGCCCAGTTTTTGTTGTCAAATCAATGCCGAGACGATGAAAAGTAAATTTTTGTATATAAAAATAAAGTTGAATACCCAAATCATGTTGAAACATTTTATTTCTAGAGATCAATGGAGTACTTTACTTTTTGAACTAAGAAAAGTTATTGCAAAATATTTGTTTTCGCACAAACTATTTTATATTTATTTACAACTAATCAACCACAGAAGATACAAGCACTTACATATGTGGCGCTACAGTGATATGGTAAGTCATGTCTGGTTGGTTCTAGACAGATAAAGGAATGCCAGTATCATCGAGAAAAGTTTTGGGCTGGCAATTAATATTGTAATTACGGAGATATACTCAAAAATGCATTTGCTGAAACTAGGAATGACATAAGGTCGACGTGCATACGTCAATTAACCTTTATGGCCATATGGTCACCCGAATTTATGATCATTTGAAATCGTCACAACATCAAATTTCAAATAATTACAATTCCAACGTTATTGACGTTTTGTCCAAGCTGTTTTTCTAAAAGTGTCATAAAGTCAACTCATATTTTCACAAGTGCCCTTAAAGTCACCTCCACTAGTGTACATAAATTGAATCCGAAATAGTATGCGGATGTGCTTCTTCTATATTTTAATTTCATTGCAGTGGATTAAGGAGTTTTTCCGAAATATGAACAACTTATTAAATTCTAAGTTTAATGAAAAATCCCACGATGTTTCTTTTCTTTTATTCCCGGTTCAGTCCAGACAAAAATGGATTGAACTGGTCCCGCGAGGATTTCTTTGAAATAAAAAGTTTTTCCCAAAAATGGACACAAAGTCAAACGAAAATTTACTAAATGATCAAATTTAAAAAGGCCGTAAAATGATATATCAAAATTCTGAGGGTGAAAGACAAAATTGACGAAGCCATGTCGGTATTGAAATTTGGGTGTGAAGACTCCTTGGTACTCGTCTCCTATCGCTATTTCAAAGGAGCCAAACCGGGCAATAGCTACGCCCACTTTTTGAACTTATACATAATATTTGGGAGAACAGACAAGAACACGTGATTATTCAGTGAATAATTCGGCTATAAACAGCGAATTTCATATAAGAGTTAAAATCACTACTTCTAAATAAAATTTTTTGAAATGGGCGTGGCACCGCTCACTTCTGATCAAATCAATTTCGGAAATATTATTGGCCATAAACCGCTTGAGGTGTCAACACAAACTTCGGTCCTAAGGAATGTTTATTATTTCATGTCAATGGTTTTGTAGTTCATATAACAGTTAGCAGTGCTGACATTCCAACGCTATGCCTAAAATTATTCCCATCATTACACCACTTATTCAAAAGTTTTCCAATTAAGCAAAAGTTTGTTTGTTTTCTTCGAGCTATCGGATTTTATGTGCTTTCAACATTTAGCTGTTGACAATGTTGTTCATAAATTCAAACTTAATTCTGTATAATAACCTAAACACCTATAACATTGTAAATCCTTATGAAATTATCTGCTGAAACTTATATTCTAAAGCGCCCCGCTAAGTATGCTTTAGTTTTGTGCATACGCCGTAAAGTATGTAAAAGTGTTTGCATCAATCGCGCGCGTGTGAATGTTTTGCTATGTGTGACAAATGTTTTCGTTACTTTACGTTGTGTGGTAATATTAAGTAATTTAAGTTAACATTAAATATTTCATCTTGAATTTCAATGCGTCTATGTGTGATGCAATTTGAGCTTTTACGTCTTTTATTAACAGGTGTAGTACTCCTCTCAAAACAGCCCCGTTCTGGAACCGTCGCCCACCCGGCACCACTTTCGCATTACTTCAGGGTGGCGTTCTATATTTCTCATTTTTTAAGAGCCTACTGTTGTCCCTGCGTCCAGGTTCCCGCTATTTGCTCTGAGTGTCCATTTAATCACCACTGCTTCGCATGCGCATTTCTCTGCGCTCCCTCTCAGCATCCATCAGGCGTGTCATTACTATAAATGCCATTTTGCTCACTGCAGTCCAGCATTCTTTCCTGCTGCACATATGTGAAACTAAATTTCTCGTGGTAGGTTCCTCCCCAAAGACTCCATGCAAGGTGAGTCTTTCTTCGTGGAAACGGGGGCAGTAGAACATGACGTGTTCTGCGTTTTCTAACTCTGTGGTACACATTGGGCAATGAGGATCTTCCTCTATCCTACGCTTCCATAAATACTCTTTGAAACCGCCATTTCCACTCATTATTTGCGTGAGAGGGTAGTTCAGTTCACCGTGCTTCCGCTCATTCCATTGAGCTACGTTCTAAACTAGTGTGAAAGTCCAACGCCCTTTACTCGAGGCCTCCCACCATTCTTGCCACTTTGCTATTGTTTGTGTCCTTGCTCTTTTCTTGTTTTCTTCAGATGGTCGCTCGATATTAGTGTTATACAGATCGGCCATTTCGCTTGCCAGTAAGTCCACTGGGATTTTCCGGGTTAGAACCAGGATCGCGTCGTCGGACACCGTCCGATAAGCACTTGCTATTCTTAAAGAAGCAAGTCGGTACGCTGCTAATATATATTTTTGATGGGTCTGTTTAGATCCATACCACACTGGTGCTGCGTATAGTATTATTGAGCTGGTTACTGTGGACAATAGCTGACGTATAGCTTCGCTCGGACCACCAATGTTAGGCATTATTCGCATAAGTGATCCATTAACTTTGGTAATTTTCTCCCCCACCGCTCTGAAGTGCTCTTTGAAAGTTAACTTAGAGTCAATGTGCACTCCTAAGTATTTTAAGGAATCCTTTGAGGTGATTTGATGATCCCCGACAGTTAAGACTAACTCGTTCGCCGACCGTTTGGAGCTTACTAATACCACTTCCGTCTTTTGGATAGCCAACTCCAGTCCTGTATTGGTCAGCCATTCCTTTATTCTTGCTACGGCGTCATTACATAATGCTTGAAGCAGGTCCAGTTTCTTGGCCACTACTACCACTGCAATATCATCAGCATATCCCACAATTTGCGTGTTTTCTGGTAGATCAATCTTTAGCACCCCGTCATACATTACATTCCAATGCGTTGGACCGAGAGCAGATCCCTGTGGGACGCCTCCTGTGATTTTGTACTCTTTAGCTCCTTGATCCATGTCAAAAAGAAGTACTCTGTCTTTAAGATAGCTACCTATAATTCTGCGTAAGTAAGCTGGAGTGCCGAAGCTTTGCAGCGCTGCCATTATCTGCATCCAGTTCGCAGTGTTAAAAGCATTCTTGATGTCCAACATAATCAGTGCACAGAACTTCCTTTTATTTTGGCCTCCAGAGATAGCTTCTCTGGCTGTATTGACGACTGTTTGTATTGCATCTACGGTGGATCTTGATTTGCGAAATCCATATTGACTATTCGATAAGCCACCTGGTCTTTCTAGAGTCAGCTGTAGGCGCTCACTAATTATACGCTCGAAAATCTTCCCTAGGGAATCCAGCATACAAAGTGGCATATATGAGGATGGTTGGTCCGGCTGTTTACCACGTTTCAGCAATAGGACAAGTCTTTGTCGTTTCCACGGGCGAGGGAACACGCCTTCTTGCATACAGGCATTAAAAAGATCAGTAAATAATGTAGCCCTAGTTGTAATCGCGGCTTTAAGGGCTATGTTTGGTACTTCGTCGGGTCCTGGGGATTTGTTATCAGCAACTCTTTTTGCAGCGTCCAGCACCTCTTGCTCTGTAATTTGCGGAATTTCCGTACTTTCTAGATCCTCGCTTGGATAAGTCCAGCGATCTTGCGCCGGGAAAAGTGTTTCAACAATAATATTCATCAGTATCGAGCACGTAGGTTGCTGTGATATCGGTCCTTTAACTTTGGCCATCACAGTTCTGTAGGCTGATCCCCAAGGATCTAAGTCGACATTATCCAGCAGTTCCCTAAAGCATAACTTCTTGCTTTTTTTTATGGCATTTTTAAGTGCCTTTCTTTGTGCGACATAGGTGCTGTGTTGCTCTGCATATCGTGGTGATGAGATGCGCTATTCTTCGTGCTTTGTGGCATTTTCTACGCTCTTCCGCAATTTCGTCATTCCACCAATATACCGGAGTGCCCTGTGCTTTTCCGCGACTTCTGGGCATGGCAGCATCACATGCCATACATAGCAACTTAGTGATTTGAACCGACTGGTCTTCCGCATGCGATTCTCGTACTATGGCGTCCTTTCAGATAATGTCAAATATTTGTGGGTCGAAAAGGTGCTGTTTCCATTTCCTACTTTGTCGATGTCTTGCTGCTACCGCTCGTGGAGTTTCGAGCAGCTCTACGCTAATAGCTTTATGGTCGCTGTGTGTGTAGACGTTGCTTATGGACCATTTTGCTCGTCTTGCTATTTCGCTGCTAGCGAAGGTGAGATCTATAATGGATCGTCTGGTACCTGTATCGAAGGTATATATCCCTGGTTCATTTAGGAGTTCTAGCCTCAAAGAAGTAAGACTTTCGAGGAGAACTCTCCCTCTTTCGTTGGTTCGTCTACTTCCCCACACAGATGACCATGCATTGAAGTCTCCACACACTAAAAGCGGGTGTTTACCTCGTGCTTCAATGGTGATCCCGTATATCATGTCTTCGAACTCGGCGATGGTCATGCTCGGAGGGGCATAGCAACTGAAGACGTATATACCGTTGATTTTTGCCCACGTGAATCCTGCTACCGTTGGCGTCATAATTTCCTGTGGGAGAAATTTCCCTGGTGCCCAAATTGAGGCTTTCCCTGCTGAATCTGAGAGCCAACCCTGCTCCTGGCGATTTTTGTATTGTTCAGAGAGTACCACTATGTCATATCCTCCTTCATAGACTGTTTGGGATAATAGCTCTTGGGCTGCCTCGCAATGGTTTAAATTGAGCTGCAATACCCTCATGAGACAGTCATTTTGCTGCCCTCTCGTTGTGGGCATTTAAAACTGCCTGCTGAATGTTGTCCCCCACATAGCGCGCATTTCGGTGCATTTTCGCAACTTGCAGCCTTATGACCTTCCTGGCCGCATTTCCTGCATAGGCTAGACCTATCTACAGTCTCCTTACATTTCTGAGCTATATGCCCGTAGCCCCAGCACCTATAACAGCGTTTTTCTTGCTTGAGCTCTCTAATTCGGCAGGAAACCCATCCTACCCGGATTCTTTGCGTATTAAGAACCGCCTTGGCATCATCCGCTGTAAGGCTTATAAGTGCCGACTTCGTGCCACTGTACCCTGTGCGTATGCTTTTTATGGCAGCCACATCTGGAAGTTTGATGTTGCATTGCTGGTGGAGGGCGTTGCAAATCTCCTCGGGCGTAGTAATCTCATCGAGATGTAGTGTGACCATTTGGGACTTTGTTATAACTTTAGCCGAGTCCTTTAATACCGCTTCAATTTCTGCTTGGTACGCGCTTGTTTTCCCATCTTGCGATTTTTTCAGCTCTAGTAACAGCTCTCCTTTCGCCGTTCTTCTAATCGTTTTGACGTCATCACCCAGGGATTTTAATTCGTCGCATCTTCTCACTTTACGCAATATGTCGGCGTACGTCGCATCCCCCGCCTTGGAAATGATGATTGCATCCGGCCTAGCCTTAAGTGATTTTTTCTTGCTCTTCTTTTTGGCTAACTGCCACTCTCCCGTCTTTTGGGCTGCAGTTTCCTCTTTCCGCTCCGTCTTCTCTTGCGTTTCTTGCCGTCGTTTGTGACCACCCACGTGCCCTGGTAAGACATATTTTAGAGTAGTTGTTCTCCTTGGTCGAGTACGAATTATTCCTCGGTCGCTTTCCTGGGGGTGATGGACTTCTATCCTTGGCGCATTCGCTTGCACGCAATTTATGTTCTAAATTCTTTACCTCTAGGGCCGACTCGATGTACAGCACTTTTATTACGGAGGCCAAGCGCTTGATTTCCGCGTGTATATTATTACGCCCTATGAAGAACTGCATCAAGTCCTCAATCGCCTTGCCTAGCTTGGTCATCTTTTTTTCTCCAGGGGGGTTTTGCTGATTTAACGCAGCTGACGCCTGCTTAATTAGCTCACTTAATAATGGTGTGCCCGTTTGAGCCTTGCTGTCGGAGTTCTTTTTGCAAAGCTTCGGTGTAGCACCCGGCGACAACGCTCCTTGCTTGCTTTCGGCCTCCGCTCCTTTGGGTTTCGTTACCACTTGCGACGAAATGTTAAGGCCCCCAGCCGATGGGCCACGCCCTTCTGGAGAGCGAGCTAGCTTCCTTCCTACAAATGGATTGAACGCCATTTCATTCTCCTGTGTTTGGTTTTTTATTTTAGTATTGTTGTTGCTCATCATTTATTTAATTGGGTCCCCACTTGACGCCGCTATCTTGGTCCGAGTGTGCAGTTACCTATATAGATCCCGTGGTTGTCTATGCGAAGGCAGGGAGGCCACGTGAAGGTTGATGCAGTCCCTCATGAAGACTGCGTTCAGAGCCAGATCAGTATTAATCGGGAGGATCTCAACCGAACCTGCACCACCAACTTAATGATGACGGACTTTGAACGTACCCCAAGGCCTGCCAAGGTTTTAACGGGACAGAGACGAATGGGACATTAACCGGAAAGTCATTTCGACGGTGTGTCAAGCCGTGTACTGAGATTTCCGAATGCCACATTCGCCAGCCCTTAACAAACATATCCGAGTCGTTGATTCCAGTATACCTTAATTAAGACCTTACTGGGCTCAGTCTTAATGTGACAATCACCTTAAATTTACAAATAATTTACCTCTTTACCTTCCTGAGTGTGTATCCCACGTCGTATAGTTGCCTCCATATCTTGGGTAGGTATTCCCTCGAAGCAACCCCGCACTAGGCTGTGGATGCTTAATTCAGGGCGGCATCTACTCGCCCTGTCACTGGAGGTTCTCAGGGTGCTTTAGGCCTTTTAAGCCAAACCCTCCTCACCAGCCAGTAGTACTCCTCTCTCGTGATCGTCGCTCAACTGCCTCATCCCTTGTAGTCATCGTTCACATTTCCAGAGCATGCAGTTAGGCGCAACCGATCATGTGCATATATTCAATTCAATTCAATTCAATTTATTTAAACTTTTTAAATACACGGTTTTAGATGATATGGCTTCTTAAATAAACCTTACAACTATAGTATTATAAGTGAGTTTAAAATATATCGATTACTAAAACTTAAAGTTGACATAAGGGAAAAAATCTAGCTTAGGAGACTTAGGATTTAGCTTAGAAAAAAACCTTGGAAATTATATTTTGCATTAAAGTTAATACTACCTATAAATACTATTCATAAATATAGTACGCAGTTTAATTATATGATAAACTAAGAGTAATTTAGATTGTAAATTAGTGGATTTGTAGATATATCACAGAGGCGTTCAAATTTGTCAGTTATTTTTTCAATACGGTCCGAAACGAGACTGATTTTGTTTTGTGTGTGCAACTTTGTAGTTGAAAAATGCCACGGCAAATCAAACATAATTTTCAACAACTTATTTTGTTTAACTTGTATTTTTTCAATGTGCGTTTTGGCACATTTACCCCAGACTGGGCACCCGTATAAAATTATAGATTGAAAAATAACTTTAGCAATTGTGGCTTTATTTTCATTACTGAGCTTAGATTTTCGGTTTATTAACGGATACAGAAGTTTTAGAGCTATACTAAATTGAATATATTGGGTGTGATCTCTAAAGCGTAAAGCTCCAATTCCATTTGTCGGGAAATTACTTTACTCTACGATTGTCCGTTAAGTCTAAAGTAGCGTTTTTACCAAAATTGTAACTGCTAAAAAATCGTCCGGAATTAAATCTGAAAGGATGCTTAAACTGTCTCCAGAATTGTCGCGGAACAGTGTCGAAATGATTCTGAAGTTTACCCGAAATGATACCTATAACTGCAGTTTAATCAAAAGTCAATGAATAGCAAACCAATGCAATTTACTTCATTTCAATATATACAGACTCATTTGGTTTAAAGGAATATTTTTTCAAGAAAAATGCATACTTATTATATAAAATTCAAGTTTCCTTTTTCTTCAAAGCAGATAACATTGCAATAAATGAACCAGTTGTTTTGAAAATCTAAAATAGATACATGCAATAGTTTAGAATTTTTTTTCATGACTGATCAATGCAATATTACCCATACAAGAAGAGCACGATTTACCGTAAAAAAGTAACCCGTCAAGACAAAAGCACGTTGGGTACGTATCAAAGGCATTAAATACAGGAGACGCTGCTTCGGAGGAATATTGTGCCATGGTATTTGCATATAAATAGCTTCACTAAGCTGATCGCACTAATAAAAATATAGTTGTATAGAAAAACATATACACAGCATAACAAAATAAGATATCGCATACCGAGATCAAAAGGGAGGTAACTCAAAAATATTAAATTTCGAACTTATGAGTACCTCCTGGCCTTCCAATTAAACTGTGGGTATTTAACTGTATTCTTGAATTACTAAAACATCCACTAATCAGCGAAAAAAAAACTTTGTAAAATAAATTCGTTGGCACATATGAGAGAGAGTTTTTCGCGTTTTCTGAACATTGCGGTTTTTCGAGTTGATCGCTATTTTGATCTTGGTGTGCAATATGAAAAATATAATTAGATAAACTACTTACTGCATTTTGCACCTTCTCTCCACCAAAGCAATAAAAAATTAATTGTAACACAATAGACGCTAACATCATGAAAATGAAGGGCACACTTGATGGCTCAGTTAAATAGGATAATTGATAAATGAGAAAACATAACGGCACACAAGAACAAGTCACAACCATAAAAATAATTGGAGCATAAACAGCATTGAGTTCTGATGACAACCAAATGATGTGCGTGTGATATGTGATGAGAGCAGAAAAATCCAAATGATATTTCTTATCATCGCTTTTTAATTGCAAAAGCTCCTCCAATTTCCAATGCATGATACGCAAATGAGCCGCAATATTAAAAACAAACCAACCAAACAAACAATCCACAGCGACAAGCGTAAAAACGAAGAAAGAGGCCAACAATGTTGTTAGCAAAATGGTTAATGCGAAATTGTAGGGTGAGGTGTAGTCATATGGAAAGCTAAAAGAGGTGAGCAAATAAAGGTTTGGATTAACAAATTTTTTATCTATGCCTTATCTAACTCACATTCCTGGCAGTGGTAACGTAAACACGATATCATTATACAATAAATAGTAATACATTAGCTTTAGTATTGGCAAAATCACGCATATAAATGCTGTCAACTGTGTAATTATTGCGTACGTTTTCGAAATTTTGACGACAGAACTGTTTTCGGTATTCCATAGCTGACCTTCACTTTGACTGCCTAAATGAAATTTTTTTTTTAAATAACGCATTTCATATCCATGCTTAATTTACCTGCCAATGCCCGTCTTTTAAATGCCTCATTTAAACGTAAAAAACGTTTACGCTGCACCATAAAAATTGCAAATTTGGATATTGTTAAGAAGAGTTGAACAACCATTGTCATTCCAGGCGCTAATGCATCGACACTTTCTAAATAAGTGAATGTATAACGAGATAATGCCACAGCCCACATTATAACGCCGCACATAATTATTACAAGACGTTTGAGGTTTTTGAAGACTCGATCATTGTCCAAATCAATATTGATGCCTAGACCATTGAAGGCTGTGAAAGGCGACAGACTTAATCAGATTTAATCTTAGATGAGCCGTTTAATATTTTACTCACAATTAATAATTGGTGTTATGTCTTCTAAAACCGTTATCTTCATTGTGTTTAAAATTGCAGTGGTCACTTTTGGTTTTTTGACTTTTCATTGTGCTGTGACTGTATATATTATTAACTTTTTTCTAATTTTGTGGGGGTGTAGTTTTTAATTACCCTGCTTAGTTGGGAAACATTTGTTTGTTTAAAAGTACAATTAAAAGAGTTGGCTATAATTACATAGAACTTGCCGTCACTATCAGAAGCAAAACTCAAGCAGTTGACTGGAAACATTTAAATAAAGCAATTTGAAGCTTATTTCCAGGGTCCGTAGGCATTATGAGTTTTCTTCAAAAAAAATTTTAATTTGACATTGCAATGAAATTCGAACTTTTTTTGCAATATAGTAACCGTGGTACTGTTCCTAAAACTAATTTCGTTCAATACATTGTAGCTGGACATACTGATTGTCCAGCATTTGCAGAGGTCTTTGGTCCAGTTGTAAGAAATATGGTAAAGAAACCGGTGCCCCCCACAGCAGAAAGCAAAAATTCAGAAACACATTTTTTCAGAAAACATTAGTCAGAACCCTTTTTTCAGAAAGACAAAATTCAGAGGTCAAAACTCAGAAGTCTAATCTCAGAAGTCTAATTTCTGAAGTCAAATTTCAGAAGTCAAATTGCAGAAGCCAAATTTCAGAAGTGAAAATTCAGAAGTCAAATTTCAGAAAGCAAAATTCAGAAGTCAAAATTCTGAAAGTAATCAGATGACAGAAAAAACATTAAATTTTTCTCAAAATTGAAAAACGTTTATTTATTTGAAAGGAGTTATATATAAAGAAAAAGTAGTACAATCTAAAATTTTGAATTGTGTGCAATAGCAAGCATGTAATTAATTAATTTTTTTCGCGTTAATCTTTTTCAAATGAATTTACAATTTTTGTTGTTATATCGGCCTACTGATTTGTAAGATCGCTGGTTCGAACCGAGATCAAGGCCTAACAATAATTATTTTATCATTATTATTGTTTTGATACATTTTTGTAATTGAAAAAATTTTAAATTAGAATAGAAGAAAGAAAAAAATTTAGACAACTGCCAAAGCTCGTTGTACAGATCCATTTCGGGAACTGCTAAATTCCTTCATCGGAAACGTATAGGCGCCGCTGCTATAACCATTCAGCTATCACAGCGGTTGTTTGTTTATCTTCATTATTTCTACCTCTACCCTGTTTCTTGATATTCACGGCACTGCGACATCTGTTGCAGAATGGATGTGAAAATTGGACTTGTTTCCTGGCAATGATGTCATATTTATTGACACTTTTTCCCCGTGGTCTGGGATGTATTAACAATTTTTGTTGTTTCAATTAAGAAAAAATTTATCATAACAATAATAATGCTAAAATAACACTGGTTTACAGCCAAAATGTACCAGAGACGCCATTATGAAATTCCTAGATAAAATCACCCCCTGATTTCGAAAATCAAGGTTATTTTTAATTCTATGGTAACGTTCTTGAGATATTTACGAATAACGGTTTTTTCCAAAAAAAAAATTGGGTCCACTTAATCATATATATCTCAAGAACGAATTAAGCAATTCCAAAACGGTTTGAAGCCTTTAAAAGGCAATAAAACACTTTTGCTAGGCCCTGCAGACTCAAAGATAACGAACAATCATTACGGATTTTTTCCATTTTTTTTTTTTAAATATAAAAAAATGTTTACTTTGCGAGGAAGGATCTCAAAAATTTTTTATTTTTTTGCAGATTTGTTTTTTCCCTCTAAGGTCTATTTTATTAAAAAAAAAATAAGCTTTTATTCAACAAAATCGATTGACTAGTACAAAAGTTGCAAGCATTCATGTAAATATTCCCATTTAATACTTAAGTACCCTACTGATACATATGTGTTAGTGGACCCAATTTTTTTTTTTTTTTTGGAAAACCCGTTATTTGTAAATATCTCAAAAACGTTACCATAGAATTAAAAATAACCTTGATTTTCGAAATCAGGGGGTGATTTTACCTGGAAATTTCATAATGGCGTCTCTGGTGCAGAAAAAAATTGGAATTTGTGATCCAGTGTAATTATTGTTAGGCTTTGAGCTCGATTCGAACCCGCGATCTTTTGAATTTACAGTATTAAAAAAACGAAGTCTTTATATTTTTTCTTGCGTTTCCGATATGGCTCGCCTCCAGCTGAAAATTGCTTCAGTTTTCTTTCTATTATTGGCTGTTCGTTTTTTATTTTATTTATGCAATTAAATATGTTAGGGTGTGTCCCAAACGCACTTCGAATGACGTCCTTTCGATGGAATTATATGTACGGACTTTGCGCAAAATTTTTTTTTGCTATCTGATTACTTTCTGAATTTTGACTTCTGGAATTTTATTCTGAATTTTTTTCAGCCTGGAACACAGCAACGTCGAAAGAAGGCGTTATATTCAATCGAATTATGGAATATGTATAATATCACCAAATTGCGTGAAGTCAGTACATATAATTCCATCGAAAGGTGGCATAACGTCATTCGAAGTGCGTTTGGGACACACCCTAACATATTTAATTGCATAAATAAAATAAAAAACGCAAAATTTTATGTTTTTTTGCTGTCTGATTACTTTCTGAATTTTGACTTCTGAAATTTTACTTCTGAAATTTGACTTCTGAATTTTGACTTCTGAAATTTGAGTTCCGAATTTTGACTTCTGAAATTTGATTTCTGAATTTTCGTTTCTGAGTTTTAACTTCTGAATTTTGGCTTTCTGAAAAAAGGGTTCTGTTTTCTAAAAAAATTTGTTTCTGAATTTTTATTTTCTGAATTTATTGGGGGAACCAGAGAAACCATTTATGTAGGTCTCTTAACCTCTTTACAAAGCTCAACATTTCATAGTGACACTTCAACTTTCTACCATTAGTTCTTCAATAGAATTTTTAACCCATAAATGAAATACCTAGCAACCCGCCCAAAAGCCTTTCACACTCTTTGTAATAACATAACAAAATATAGACTCAAAATAGCTCTTTGACGCAAATGGAAATGGGGGAAGTTTTTTCATATAATGGTGTAAAAAGCAAATTATTAATGTTCCACATCGCTTAAAAAAAGTTTAAAATAATGACTGCTAAGAACAAATAATAGGAGATCGTAAATATTTTCGTTTTATTGTAAGAGTTGCATAATGGAATTAATATTCTATGCCTTCTATGTATATTAAAACCCATTAAGGTCCAGTGGAGGTTACATAATCTGCAGTGACTTGGGTTTGCATCGCAGTACTTGTAAATCTAACAGATGAAGCATTTCAGACTTTTTCTCCTTTCTAAATTTGGTATTTATTTGTAAACTGCTTTGTTTTGTAAGACAACCCTAGCCAGGTAGTGTCATGAACTACACAACGTCGTAGTAGGTCAAACATTTTAAATCCATAGTCTCCATAGTCCCTAACCATATATAATCACATCACATCGTATCATGCTAATGTATATCATGCCAATCACATATCAAATCTCATCACCTTCGATCATATCAACCTTATCAAACCGCCTGCTGATTGGTATACATATCTCGGATGCATTACCCGCGGCCTTATTATGGTCATAAAATACACAAAACCGTAGTAGATCAAAACTTTATAGTCCATAGTCGCCATAGTCTCCAACCACATAATGTCACATCACACCATCCTATTTTGCTTTATCATTCCCGATCATGTGACATGACATCATGCTAATATATAATATGTCACATATGAAATCTCATCACCGACGATCATATTATGTCAACTTTATCATATCGACTGTTGAGCAGAATATCACCACATCTCAGCTGCCGTTTCGAAAAAACCCTAGCATCAAAAAAAAGCTTTAAAATATACGCCCTCTTACAGTATTCAAACGCTCTCTTTCAGAATTTTATTCAAAAACGTTCCATTTCAGGATTTGTTGCAAAACGACCTATCTGAACCTAAATTCAATTTTATTTTGATATAGGCTGTGCTTTAACTTTGGGATAGGGCATTTGGCCATTACTGAAAATTATTGTGAGATAGTGCGTTTCCAAAACGGCAGCCGAGATATGGTGATAAATATTCTATTCAGCAGTCGATAACAGATCATATCAACTCATAGTCTTCGCATCACATCACATCACGATGCTGCATATGTACTTTTTTTGAAGATCATATCACCGCTTGAATTCTTACATTATAATTATCTTTCTGCCGCAGCACCGTACTGTTTTTTCGTCATCCCCTCCTAAATGCGATTCTAATGCAACTAGTTTCGTAGTTCGATCATTTTCAGTCTCATTTGTTCGTCCAATCCGCAGAAAAATTTGACAGCAAGACACACAAAATCATTCCATCATATATACATATATGTATATGTTTCAAAATATTTTTATTGTAAAATAAAAACTTTGTAAAAACAGTTAGTTTTAATTGAATTGCTACAGAGGATCCAATTAGTGATGCATGCATGTTTGTTTATAACAATCACCTGCTAAAATGCATGCAGGTACCCAAGTATAAAAGAATAAATTGTTTGAAGATGCCAATAAAACAAATTTAAGCTTGGTAGTCAAGTATCATATTCAAGAAACTTTTGGTCTTCCGTGAAACTTGGCAAGCTAAATTCTTGAGCATTCTCTGATATGGCTTGTTCTATGTTTTTTTAACTTTTCTATTAACCCTTATCTCCACGCCAAATATTGTGATCTGTCAAAATCTCTTTCAAAGTATGTATGTAGATTTCTCTAGCAATTTTACAAACCATTACAACTGACCAATTGCGCATTTGTCTTTCTTGCGCGATGGATACTAAGCTTTATGCATAAATCTATGTTGGTTGCTATTAATTTAAGATCTGTTAACGATATCAAAAAATTTACTGCCACCAATACACAAAATAACACACTCATGAATACATGCGTAACAACAACAACAGCATTAAAATCAGCACACATTCTAATTGAATATGTTGCTGCTGTTGATTGTTGTTGGGTGTTGCTGGCTGCTGTTGTTGACCGGTTTTTGTTTAATAGCTATTCTTGGCATTGGCATTCGACTTGGTCGGCATGCAATTTGCAGCAGCAGTAGCAGGTTTCGTTTTAGCTTCGCAAATGCATTCACTTGCCATAGAAATTGCAACAACAACATCGGTAAGATGTTCAGGTTCAATGACTTTCAATATGATGCTGACTTGGCTGCTTGATGAACTAGTCTGCAAATTGAGTATTTTTCTGTTCTTGCTTCTGCTGCAGTAATTCTAAGTAAAAGGTGCGTTTATAAGTTATTTAACTTTTTATGTGGCTTGAGCAGATTTCCCATTGCTTTGATAAAAAGTCGAGTTTTCATATGAAAATCAATGCAAAAATTCTGACGAAATTTGAAATCATTTTATAAATTAATTCATCATTTCTCTTTAAAATTCATTGCACCTTTTATTCTAATTATTAAAACAAACAAACTCTGGTAACCGTTAAAAAATTTATTTGTTTACTTAATTTATTCACGTGAATTTTTAAGAAAGTATTAATTTCCGATTTTGCGTTGCCCTAAATGTGTACAAGGTACGAATAGCAAACCTGCCTTTAATATTTGTTTACATATTTTCACATAAAAATTAGTCACATTTGATTTCAAAACAATTTTTGCGGTGCATTCCATCTCTACCAATAAATTATATAACTGGTACTATATATAGCTATAATTGATTAAGCTTTAATTCACAATTTTACTAAGAACGTCCGATCTGCATTAAAATGTATTGGATTAATAGTGCAGTAGGATATTTTTAAAACCAATTCTCAAATAAGGCGTTCTTCAATGAAATTCTCAAATTCAAAAGTTTGCTAATCAAGACCCATCATGTCCCCTCATTTAAAAAGTTTTAACTGCTTTGCTGGCTTTATGGCCGAGGTTTACTATCCTGCAAAAACCATTGGGACATAAGATCTTATGTACGATTTACGCTATATTATATCTGCAATATGGATTGTCTATTCTAAAAAACTACTTCAAGGAGTATTTATATGCAAAACAAGAGTTTGAGTAAACAGTTTATGAAGATTAGTCAACCTGCACGGTTTTCGAACAATGTTCATTAATCATTACATTGGCACAGTGAAAACAATTGCCGGACTATGTAATGTTACACATGTATTCCGATGCGTTTTGATTCGCTGAATCCCAATCTTTCAGAGTCCGAATTGGCTTAGCGTGTCCCGGCTTAGCACTAAGCTCAAAAATGCTCAATCGCCGGCGATTTTTGTCGAACAACGTAGTTTCTAATAGATTCGGGTGAATACGGATTCAGCGGATCAAGAATCATAGGAATACATAGGTCGCATTAGTAGATCCGACAATTGTTTTTCTGTGACCCTTCAAGTGCTATTATAGTTGTAGTGTTTGAAACAACTCCTACAATTTTAAAGATATATCACCAGAAAAAACTCATCAGCTGCAAACAAATCTAAATAACAGTTGATTATTTTGCGGGATACCGGAAAGTAACTGAGAAATTAAAAAAAAAGTCAAACCAAAATAATTCTAAGTCAAAAATTGTTAATTTAAAAAATTTTCTTTTCTCGTAGACTTGCATTTTATATTTTGGACTTTCATAAAAAATTGTACAGGGAATATTTTTATTAAAACAAATACCTATAAAAGTTGATAATAGGATAAATTTTAATTCGTCTTAAATTTGCTGATCAGTATTGAAGTAATAACCATCTCTGACTAATTTTCGCACATTGCTATACAAAAGTAGTTAATTGTTTCTAATAAAATAAACAGATAATAGTGCATGTAGGTTTATTAGTAACCAACTTTTAGTCGGCTTGTAGTTAGCTTCTTGCTGGGTGATATGCCATAAAATCACGATGAGTTTCTATTTCATTAAATATATTTGTATGGACACAAAGAAATATGCAGTGATGATGGATAGATAGAAACAGGTGATTCGTTCTTAAATACTTGGGATATAAACCAGAGACTAAAAATTTAACCTTATTAAAATTTAAAACTGACAAACTTAAGCACGTTAAATTTTAAATTATTGATTAAGTGTTTTTTTTAAGCTATTGCATAGATTTTATCGCGGGCTTGGCGACTAAATCAAAAAAAAACCGTAACGGATATTTGTCAAAAAAGATCCGAAAAGGCTCGAAAACGTTCGAAAAGTTTCGTAAAGGTTCGGTGTTAGCAACAGGCCAAATACATAAAATTGGATCTCTATCATAAACAGCGGTGTGCACCACTACATTTACACAGTTACCAAATTGAGAATGTGTTAGTAAACACGAACGCGTAGCGAGCACGAAAGCAAAATCAATTCTTTATTTAGTTTGATTTCAATGCTTGAACGGTGAACACGTGTCACACGCACTCTTTGGTACTCTGTTTTAAGCGCGCGTGGGACACTTCTTCACCGTACGACCATCGAAATCAAACTAAAAGACATTGTAAATTTTACCAAGTAGCGCAACTAACAGCTGATCGGTGAAAATTCGCACATTCACACGCACAGTTCTCGACTCAGTTTCAAAAAAAAACTTTAGATTATTTAACTCAAATTTTAAAGTGAGATAATCCTTACGAATTTATGTATATAGAATATATAAGGCGTTTTTGTTGTTATTAAAACAATAGTTTTATTTATATTAAAGCTTTTATAATTTTTTTATTTAACTTTGAAAAAACTCCGAACAGCATTCCTTCATTATATGACATTCGACTACCTAGTCCACTGCCTTCCACTCTATTCGCAACATAACCTCTATTTAAGTTGCCAAACTATATAATAAACAATGCTAAAAGAGCTGTCGTTGATTTTCACGAAGTATCCATTCTGCTATCGCTTATCGTATACATATATGGTCGCTTACAAGCCAACCTAATAAAACCGCACTGCGTTTTAGCGCACGCAAACAACCGGCGTTTTTTGCCCGAACCCAAATAAGCATGTGTTGCGACAATATAAAGCATGTGTGCAAACGTCAAAACTAAATGTCACGCAGAACAAAAATTGGAAATCGAGTTAGGTTTTCACGCAGCAAATTCAATTTGAGTTGCTCTCATACAAGTTGTATGTGCATGAGACATTTTTGACAGAAAATGACTTACGTGCGTTTATATTAGGTTTGCTTGTTAGCAGGTGCTAAGCTCACGCCCACCCCGGATCATAAAGTTAAAGTGAATGTTAAAGCTAAAACGAAAGTTAAAGTTAAAAATAAAAATAAAGTTAAAGTTAAAGTTAAAGTTAAAGTTAAAGTTAAAGTTAAAGTGAAAGTTAAAGTTAAAGTTAAGGTTAAAGTTAAAGTTAAATTTAAAGTTAAAGTTAAAGTTAAAGTGAATGTTAAAGTTAAAGCGAAAGTTAAAGTTAAAAATAAAGTTAAAATGAAAGTTAAAGTTAAAGTCAAAGTTAAAGTTAAAGCTAAGGTTAAAGTTTAAGGTAAAGTTAAAGTTAAGGTTAAGGTTAAAGTTAAAGTTAAATTTAAAGTTAAAGTTACAGTTAAAGTTAAAATTAAAGTTAAAGTTAAAGTTAAAGTTAAAGGTAAAGTTAAAGTTAAAGTTAAAGTGAATGTTAAAGTTAAAGCGAAAGTTAAAGTTAAAGTTAAAAATAAAGTTAAAGTAAAAGTTAAAGTTAAAGTTAAGGTCAAAGTTAAAGTTAAAGTGAATGTTAAAGTTAAAGCGAAAGTTAAAGTTAAAAATAAAGTTAAAGTTAAAGTTAAAATGAAAGTTAAATTCAAAGTTAAAGTTGAAGCTAAGGTTAAAGTTAAAGTTAAGGTTAAAGTTAAAGTTAAATTTAAAGTTAAAGTTAAAGTTAAAGTTAAAGTGAATGTTAAAGTTAAAGTTAAAGTTAAAAATTAAGTTTAAGTTAAAGTGAATGTTAAAGTTAAAGTGAAAGTTAAAGTTAAAGTTAAAAATAAAGTTAAAGTTAAAGTGAAAGTTAAATATTAACTTCTCATTTATTCAATAAAAGTAAAAAATTTGTTTTCTTATCGGTCACCACGCTTAAAAAGGTTAACTTGAATTAATATCAAAGACAAAACTTGAATTAATATCAAAGAAAACAAAATGTTTCATAAATATTGTCACGGATATTAGCATCACTAAATTATCCCATCACTAAGGCGATGCTAAGGCCATACCAAGCAGTATTTACGTTAATAATTAAATCAAGTATACACATATATAAGGCAACCCAGAGAGAAGTCACACACAGATGCATTTACTTATATGCCTATGTGCGCGCGAGAGACTGTAAACTACAAACATTCACATCAATAATTCAATCTTTATGTATCTACATAAACGAATAAATAATTGCGTCTACACATATGTACGTATACGAGCAGCGGAGCGGCAATGCACAAACACATGCATATATCTTATTTGAGTTGTCACAAGAGAGAGCAATAATTTGTGCACGTAGTTGTGGCTGGCAATTTTGTAGCCGAACTAACTAGTAACTTCTGGAAATCGAAGAGCCTAGAATTATGCAGCGTAAACTATAAAAGCGGGGCAGGCGAGTAAGAAGTAATTCAGTTTGATTTGAGTTGTCAAGCAGTTGCGATTAAGACGATATCTAGCGAGCAATAGCAGTACTATTTTGAATAGTAGAGTTTCATTGAGCTATCAGTCAGTGTGGTTATTAAGCAAGCTATTCGTTGCACAGTTTGAGTGTATTGTGAAGTACTTTAATAAAGGCCATTTTGCATTATTACAAATTGGAGTTATTTATTCAACAGTTTAGTGATTCGAACTTAGCAGAGGATTGCAAATAAGAGGATTTGCAAGCAAATTCGTTACAATTGGTGTCAGAAGTGGGATTGTTGAATAAATTCCAGAGGACAACAACGACATGGCAAAGTTCAGTGAATTGAAGATCCAGCAACTAAAGAAGGAGTTGGAGAGCCGTGGATTGAATACAAGCGGCATTAAACTTGAACTTCAGGCACGGCTACGAGAGGCAATGGAAGCGGAAGGAATTGATGTGGAAAAGTATGACTTTCATCTTGATGGCGAGGAAGTAACAAAAGTTGAAGAGAAAAACGAAACATCGCAGACAGTTACGAGCACAGACTTGAACATGATTTTGGCTGCAATATCTGCTCAAACATCGACAATGTCATCACAGATGGAATCCCAAGAGACACGAATAACATCGAAAATTGAAGCACAAGAAACGCGTATGGCAGAAATGTCGACACAGATTACATCAAAGATGGAGACACAATTGGAAGAACAGAAGACATATTTGGCATCTCAACTGGAAGCGCAAGAGGCACGTATATCTGAAATGTCGGCACAAATTTCGGAACAGGTATCAGCGCAGCTCTTTGTGAAACTGGAAGAGCAGGATGCAAAAATTTTACAACTCGAGGACAAAATTGATGCCGAAATAGAAGCGTTAAAAGGTCGTATGGAGCAGTTACAACTAAACCGCCCAGCTGTTTCAGCGAGTAATCCAAAGGTAAAGACACCATCCTTTGACGGTTCTGTTCCTTTTCAGGTCTTTAAGCTACAGTTTGAGAAGACCGCAGCAGTGAACCAATGGAATGCTGAAGATAAAGTTGCAGCTCTGTTCGTGGCACTGAAAGGGCCTGCCGCGGAAATCTTACAGACCATCCCAGAGTACGAGCGGAACCACTACGAAACATTGATGAGCGCTTTAGAGAGACGTTACGGAAGCGAGCATAGGAAACAGATATTCCAAATTGAGTTGCAAAACCGCTACCAAAAAGCAAATGAGACATTACAGGAGTTTGCTTCAGATATTGAAAGATTGGCTCATCTTGCAAATGCAGACGCACCCGTGGAATACACTGAAAGGGTAAAAATCCAGAGCTTCATAAATGGCATACGAGATGTGGAAACGAAGCGGGCTACATATGCGAATCCAAAACTAACGTTTGCTGAAACGGTATCGCATGCACTGACTCAGGAAACAGCTCATCGCGTGGAAGTGGAAAAGCCAGACTGGGTAGACGCAATTTTGGAAGCATTGAAGGGTACGCAGCAGAAGAATAATGATGCAGTCAAATGCTTTAAGTGTGGAAAGCCAGGGCATATTGCGCGTTATTGCAACACCAACCCTAACAGTTCCAACAATGTGGGTGGTCGTAAACGCAGAGCAGAAGGAGATGAGCAAATCTCCAAGACAAATCAATCGTTAAACTAAAGCGAGTCAGCAGCAAGGGGCGACAGCTGACTCCCTCAATTGAATGCCCCTTAATCTCTATCTCACAAATTGGAAGAAGGTCGAGCAATCTTACTGTCGGAGGACATGTGGATGGAAAGGAACGTTTACTGACTGTAGATACGGGTGCATCTCATTCCATCATTCGAGCGGATTTAGTCAACAAGAAGATAAGACCATTGCATGGAGCAAGATTGCGTACAGCCACTGGAGAAGACAGCACGGTTCTAGGAGAAGTATCATGTGAAGTCGCAATTGGGAACGTCACGGTAGTACACAATTTTATAGTGGCAGAGATTGTTGATGAAATCATAATTGGAGTGGACTTCTTAATCGACCAGGGCATCAAGATCGACATGCAAAACAAGACGATGCGATATAAGAACATGGATGTACCACTTAATTTCGGCTACGAGAGAGGCTACAGCAGTAAACGAGTGCTGGTGGAAGAGAGTCAGCGAATACCACCAAAATCCGAAGCAGTCATCTGGGCAAAGGTTGATGGAGATTGTGGGACAAACAAATTGTGGGTTGTCGAAGCAGCAAACAAATCAGCACTGAACATACTTGTAGGAAAAACCCTGGCTATGACAAAACAAGATGGACGTATTCCGGTAAGAGTACTCAATGAGTTCAATTCACCACTCAAACTGACTAAAGGAGCTATTTTGGGAAGATGCCAAGAGGCTGAAGTAGTTATTAACTGTGAACAGCTCCAGGAACACGTTTCAGCTAGTAATACTAATCTTTCAAATGACATCACGGCATGGACGCAGGGGCTAGAGGAAGCATATCAGAGTAAGGCAAAACAACTGCTCCTAAAGTACGCGAACATATTTGACCAGGATGGTTCTAAACCAGGCCGCACCAACGTTGTGAAACATCAAATTGACACTGGAGATGCGAGGCCGATCCGTCAAGCTCCACGTAGTGTTCCACTGGCGAAGCGGGAAGTTGTGAGTCAAATTATGCAAGAAATGAGCGACAGCGGCGTCATCGAACCATCAGCTAGTCCTTGGAGCTCACCGGTAGTACTTGTAAAGAAGAAGGATGGAAAAATGAGGTTTTGCGTGGACTACCGGAAGTTGAATGACGTTACGAAAAAGGATAGCTACCCATTGCCAAGAATTGACGACACTCTGGACTCGCTCTCTGGTACGAAATGGTTTTCCACACTGGACTTGAAAAGCGGCTACTGGCAAGTGGAGGTAAAGGAGGAAGACAAAGAGAAAACAGCCTTCAGCGTCGGAGATGGTCTTTGGCAATTTACAGTAATGCCCTTTGGACTATGTAATGCACCAGCTACTTTCGAGAGACTCATGGATCAGGTATTGAAAGGTCTACATTGGAAAACATGCTTGGTGTACCTGGACGACATCATCGTATTGGGCAAGAATTTCGATGAACATCTTAAGAACTTGGAGGAAGTTTTCCAAAGAATAGCTGGCGCTGGTCTGAAGTAAAGTCCCAAAAAGTGTTCGCTGTTTAAAAATGAAGTATATTATTTGGGTCACAAGGTAACGACAGAGGGCATCTGCACTGCGAAAGAAAAGATAGAGGCTGTAAAGGATTGGCCAAGACCGCAGAACCTACATGAATTAAGAAGTTTCCTTGGGCTGTGCACATATTACCGCCGATTTGTACAAAATTTTTCCAGCGTAGCCCATAGCCTCCATGAGCTTACAAGAAAAAATAAAGCTTTTGAATGGAAGAAGGAGCAAGAAGTGGCTTTCCAAACATTGAAGGAGCGTTTGTGCACTGCCCCAATGTTAGCATATCCGATTCCAGGAGCAACATTTATTCTAGATACAGATGCGAGTGGATATGCTATAGGAGGCGTTTTATCACAACTGGTCGATGGACAGGAGAAGGTAGTTGCATATTACAGCCGTTCGATTGGAAAACCAGAGAGGAACTACAGCGTTACGCGGAGAGAGCTGTTGGCATTGGTAGAGTGCGTTAAACATTTTCACAAATACCTCTACGGCCAGCGATTCCGTGTCAGGACAGATCACGCAGCTTTAAAATGGCTACTGCAGTTCCGTAATCCGGAAGGACAATTGGCACGGTGGATCGAGCGACTACAAAGCTATGACTTTTCCATTGAGCATCGAAAAGGTAGTACCCATGGAAATGCCGATGCAATGTCACGAAGACCATGTAGTTTGGAATGCAAGCACTGTTCAAAAGCCGAGGCTAGAGAAGACATTATAGATGTCCGGCTAATGACTATAACATGTACAGATGAATGGGACAAGGAACAGCTAAGAAAGTGCCAGCTAGAAGATGCAGATCTGTCACGTGTTATGCAAGGGCTCGAACGAAATGAAAGACCAACCAGAGAAGAGATGTCAGCAGAGAGTCCCATTGCGAAGTCATATTGGGCACAGTGGAACAGTTTAGAATTGATATCCGGTTGCCTTCATCGAGCATGGGAGAGTGAGGATGGTAAATACAAGAATAAACTGATAGTTGTTCCCAGAAAGAGGATTCCTGATGTGCTCAGCGAGCTGCATAATGGTCCAAGCGGAGGTCATCTTGGAATCACGAAGACGCTCGAGAAGATTAAACAGAGATTCTATTGGGTTGGTTGCCGTCAGTCGGTCACTGAGTGGATTGCGAACTGCGAGGTTTGCAGCAGAGCGAAAGGGCCCAGAACACGAAGTCATGGCCAGATGAAGCAATATAACTCAGGTGCGCCATTTGAAAGGATCGCTATGGATGTCGCCGGTCCATTTCCTACTAGCAACGGCGGAAACAAATATGTACTGGTAGTTATGGATTATTTCAGCAAATGGCCAGAGGTATACCCAATCCCAAATCAAGAAGCGGAAACGGTAGCAGAAGTGTTTATAAACAATTGGGTTGCAAGGTATGGTGTACCAATGGAGTTACATTCTGACCAAGGCAGGAATTTCGAATCAGCTGTGTTCCAGGAAATGTGTAAGTCATTGGGCATTCGAAAAACACGGACAACTGCATTGCATCCTCAATCCGATGGTATGGTAGAACGATTCAATAGAACATTGGAGGAGCACTTAAGGAAAGTAGTGGACAAGTACCATAAAGAATGGGATACCCGCATACCATTATTCTTGATGGCTTACCGATCAGCAGTGCATGAGACAACGGGCCAAACCCCTGCAAAAGTAATTTTTGGCAATGACCTTAAACTGCCAGCTGATTTGAAGTTTGGGATAGATGCCAATGCGGAGAGAAATGTCAGGAAATCCACTAGTGATTTGGAAGAAGAGCTAAGAGAAATACATGATCTGATAAGGCAACGAACAAAGATTATGAGTGACAAGGTGAAAGCCAGATATGATAAAGCAATTAATTCAGAAGGTTTTCAGGAAGGAGATTTGGTGCTGTTATACAACCCGCAACGAAAAAAAGGTTTGTCCCCGAAATTGCAATGTAATTGGGAAGGTCCATACAAAGTTGTAAAACGGATCAACGATGTAGTGTACCGCATACAAACCATCGGTAAACCACAAACCAAAATGAAAGTGGTCCATTTGGAAAGGCTAGCAAAGTTTAGATCGAGAAATTTGTCTGATCGGGACGATCAGACTTAGGTGGAGGGCAGTGTCACGGATATTAGCATCACTAAATTATCCCATCACTAAGGCGATGCTAAGGCCATACCAAGCAGTATTTACGTTAATAATTAAATCAAGTATACACATATATAAGGCAACCCAGAGAGAAGTCACACACAGATGCATTTACTTATATGCCTATGTGCGCGCGAGAGACTGTAAACTACAAACATTCACATCAATAATTCAATCTTTATGTATCTACATAAACGAATAAATAATTGCGTCTACACATATGTACGTATACGAGCAGCGGAGCGGCAATGCACAAACACATGCATATATCTTATTTGAGTTGTCACAAGAGAGAGCAATAATTTGTGCACGTAGTTGTGGCTGGCAATTTTGTAGCCGAACTAACTAGTAACTTCTGGAAATCGAAGAGCCTAGAATTATGCAGCGTAAACTATAAAAGCGGGGCAGGCGAGTAAGAAGTAATTCAGTTTGATTTGAGTTGTCAAGCAGTTGCGATTAAGACGATATCTAGCGAGCAATAGCAGTACTATTTTGAATAGTAGAGTTTCATTGAGCTATCAGTCAGTGTGGTTATTAAGCAAGCTATTCGTTGCACAGTTTGAGTGTATTGTGAAGTACTTTAATAAAGGCCATTTTGCATTATTACAAATTGGAGTTATTTATTCAACAGTTTAGTGATTCGAACTTAGCAGAGGATTGCAAATACGAGGATTTGCAAGCAAATTCGTTACAATATTATAATTGCATAAGTTGATAATATGCAATAGCTTTACCGCGGCAGTCGCCGAGTGCCTTTTTTAATTTCACAGAGACGGCAATTTTTTATCGATCATTCCCAACATGGTCGGGCTTGAACCTTAATGGTGCTTGTTATCGGAGCGTACCGGACATATGTCCGGCAAAGGGCCGTCAACATCGATAACACTCCCCAAAACCATCTTATCTTTATCGCTACAAGCACAAAACCAACTGAGCCGGTTACTATAAAAACTAAAAAAGTTACAAAAGTCCGAGCCTAAATACGAGCCTTATGTTGAGTGAAAAACAGTTCCATTTCCTGCAGCGTATTTATACGTAATACATTTTGCTATGCCAACCAGAGTGTATTTAGAAAAATAATCTCGAAGACATGGAATGTAGTTTACAAAGTTAATTACCACCAGATAATGAATGAAAGAATTCAAATACCAGCAACCAACTACCTAAATGCATACATACATACATATGCAAATGTATCTGTGTGTGTTCTATATAAATAAAACAACAGTAAATATTTAACAACAAATTAAAGGGCTTATAAGTTAAATCAATTACAACAACAACGCCAAAAGTGCTAAATACATTCTATACACCTTTAGTTCCGATATTTGCTTCGCTTTATTTGTTTATTTCCTTAAAAGTGTTTTCACCATACAAATTCTCACAGCATTCCGCCTTGAAGCACCTTTGTCAGAGCAGCTAATTTTATTTACTAATAAATAAAAATAAAACTAATTGTACATGAAAAACTGTGTGTATTTAACAATTATAGTAAGAGAAAATATTCCGCTCAAATAAACTTAAAAAATTAATAATAAAACATATTCGAGTATTTACGACTCATCTTCACATTTTACGTTCGAGTTCACATTGCATTATTTACCGTTAAATCTTGCTAACCTTTTTTTAATGCTTTTTTGATGATTTAGCAAATATGTATTTTGTTAGTTTATTTGATTTTGTAATTTATTTTTTCTTGATTTCATTGAAATAAAATCGCTTGCCAATATTAAAAATATTTTATGCACTCATCTACTATATGATCTGACCTTACAACTATTAAATTGATAATATTATGACAAAACCGTAAGTTTGCTTTAATATAATTTCAAATAAATCAATGACATCTAGCTTTTGATATTCTCAGCTGATCGAAATTTAGTTGTCCGACGAAACTTGCCCTTAATACTTATATGTAGACTTCCCAATTTGTTTGGGCGAGAGTTGCACATGTTGTTGTTGTAGCGATAAGGAGTTGCACATGATCGACAAGGCTTGAAAAGCGTGGACCCAAGTGCGGGGCTGTAAAGTGTTGAAGATTATGTGTAGGTCTGACAAAACAAAGCTACTCTTATCATAAAAAAGAGAAGTATGTGGACTTATTACGCATATTCTGACTGGACACTGCCTTCTGGAGTCATATGCTTTCAAATTAGGTATTAGTCAATGCGGAGCAGATGTAGGAAGTGCTACAAAGTGTTGCAAGTTCCTATACGAACTAATCAACAATGCGGTTGCGTGGATTCTCATGGCCTAGAAGGTTCAATATGGTCATATTAAATCGTTCCTGAGATGGTCGGGCTTCTACGTAAATGGTGCTTGTTACCGGAACCGGCAAAGGATCATCAATATCGATTACTCTCCCCAAAAAGCAGCAATAACAGCTCTTACCTTCTCTAGGACATCAACCATCCCTAGAGGGAGACAATTCGCAGGGCCATATCCTGAAATCGTAGGCCCTTTAAAGCTTGCCTGGGTTTTCATTAAACTCAATATGACCTCATTATCCGACTATCTTTCTTTATTTTCATTGCATTTGTATAGCGGACTGTTTGAACCAAGTCGGATGCTGGAGTCCCACTACTTGCGAATAAGGAACGATCTCGCCGTGAGTCAACCTAATGCCGAAGGTGGTCGGAAAATAATTTGGAATGTATTTCTGCTCTGAAACATCACTCATCAAACTACATCTGCCCTTACATCAATGTTGCACGTGGTGCAGTAGATCCCAACTGTTTGGAACGGAAATAAGAATAAAAAAAAAAATGTAAGGCGCGATAACCTCCGAAGAGATCTAAGGCCGAGCTTCTCTTCCATTTGCATCGTGCTCCTCTTGATTTTCCCTGGAAATTGACCGAACGGGACCTACATGTTTTATGCCGACTCCGAACGGCATCTGCAAGGCAGATGAGTTTTCACTGAGAGCTTTTCAAGACAGAAATACACTCGGAGCGCTTGCCAAACACTGCCGAAGGGTGACCCCGCTTAGAAAAAATTTCTTCTAATTGAAAAACCTTATTTCTAAAATTTTTTTGATGTTGCTTTACCCCGGGTGTGAACCCAGGGCATACGGTGTGGTAGGCGGAGCACGCTACCATCACACCACGGCGGCCGCCGTAATACGAACTAGGTGAAAAACTCAGAGTTAAACAAACAACAAAAAGGTTCATAAGATGATACAATTGTTTTTCCACTTGGGAATTCTCTACTCGCAAACTGACATCACGATCTTATGCGATGTTTACTTCTTATACTATCCTCGTTGTTCCAGTATAGTCTCGGGTGCTCCAATTCTTTCATTGAGTGCCACACTCTGAAGAAACATTAGTTTGTAAAGGTTCTGACCTAATCCAGTATGCTACAATTGAAAAGCGCCCAAGCAATGCAGGTTTGTAATTGAGTGTTAAGACGAAAGTATTTTTCTAGATGATAGGTACCAGCCTTTATTAATGGCTTCGCAACCAATTTTGCCCTTGTCCATCTGCCCAATATAAAAAGTTCATCCCCGAAGGAAGTTCACTTTTTCTTATGATATAAGCGGAGCTATTTCTTCCTAGGAACCAAAGAAGGGGGCACTGGATTCCTTATCAAAAAATTAGGCTCAGCTCTATTAGAGGAAAAATTTTATGAGCAAAAGGACAATGCTGTTTCTGCAGTCACTTAGGCTCATATTTAGGTAGCCCCGGAACAAAATATTAGGAGTTTTGAACTTCTGGCATCATAAAAGAAATTTTAGTCATCAGCACTCGACTGATGAACTCAACTGGGCCCTTTTAAATTTTCAAAAGGAGAGAGAAGACAATAATTCAAAATATTTATTTAATTATTTAATTCATTTATTCACTCAATTTATTTAATACTTTGCACTGATGACAATAGAAATTAGTTGTTCGAACCGAATTATCGGTTTTATATTCGAAATTTCGCAATTATTAACTAAATTAAAAAAAATGTTTGCACCCAAACTTGTCAACATAATACATGGAAAAATGTCTTCCAACATCAATTCTTAAATATATTGCATTTTGAATTAACTAAACTTATTACTTAAATAAAAAAATGTATTTCAGTCCATAATTCACCGTTAGTAGCCTTCAACTTGGCGACACATGCCATAGCTGTCACGTCTTTGTCCCGGCATACATAATGAGTCATTTGCTTCCTTAACCATTGTATCAAAAAACTGCTCCCACTCAATGTCATCCTTGAGTTCTCGTGGCGGCACATAAATCTCACCCACACGTGCATTATCATCGACATCGTCCACTAGTTGAGAACGCTCTATGGCATCATGAGGCGCCTCAAAACTTTTAGCATTCGACTCGGAATTGAAATAAATACGAGGCGTGTCGATGGGTGGATACAAATATGTAGCACCTAATGAATGTTCTGCGCGATAAATTGGGCCTAAATTGGCGTCGCTTCGATGTATACTATTTGGCGAGTTGACACGATTCGAGTCCAGGTAATTGTCGCCGCGTATGGCACGTGAAAGGCGATAGTAGCCAGTGCTGGTAGGTATTGCCGCTGCTGTAGTAGTGGAAATTGCAGCCAAATCACTTTTAGCGGCAGTACTACTTGCCGAGAGACCAGTAGCCAATAGTTGATTGTAGCTATCGAGATAATTTCCAGATATATGCGCAGGTGCCGCATTCAGTTCGGGTGGTGGCAAAGCTTGTATGACAGTTGGTTCTGCTTCGAGATGAAAAGGTTTTATGAGATGTTGATAAGCGAGTGGATATGGTGGTGGTAGCACATCGACTGGACGATCAGGATGTAATCCAGCCGAAGCATCTTCTGCATTGGTGGGAGTATCAAAACGTGCAGTTGCGCGACCCTGAATGAAATCCGTTATACGATTCTGCGATGCGCCCAACATAGGAATAGCTGAAGCTGATGAATGTGTGCCAACAAAGGAATCAAATGGTGTCTGAGCAAATTGTGCGGGTGCTGTTAAATAACCGCGTGGTGCATCCAATGTAGCTGGTGAAGACAAGCGTGCTGCTGATGATTTCAATGCACTCCGATATTTGTTGGTAGCACCACCATTTGAGTAATGCTTACGCTTCGATTTTGAACGCAATGAACTGCGTCTGAATGCAGACTTCGTAATTAAATCAAGTAGGTTGATACCATCTGACGCGCTGGGTGGTATAAGTACAATCATGAAATTCTCCAAATCGGCGCGTATATTATACTGACCCTCTTGGCGCTGATCGTAAGTAATAACGCGACGTTGTGTCAAGTCTGATTCATTGTCTTCAAGCGAAAGTTCTGTTGGCGGTGATGAGAGTGGCAGCTCAGTAGCTGCCTCGGCGGCTAATTCCTCATCTTTGGGAGGTTTAGTTGGCGGCTTAGCTGTACTAGAAATAGATGCGGCCATTGAAGTTGCAGCGGGTATAGCACTTGTTTGTGGTGCGGAGGGTGTCGTGTTGCCAACGTTACTTTCACTACCAACCGCCGTACTTTCAGTTATTATGGCTGGATTCACTGCTGCTGTTGTGGCTAATGTTGTGCTGCTTATTGGTGCTGGTGTTTCTTTAGTTGAGATAGAGTTTTCAACTGGGGCGGCATCAACCGATTTAGTTTCTTCGCTACCCAAACGCGTCGCTGCCACAGCACTAGTGACACTAGAAGGTAAGGCATACCCTGCCGAGGTCACCAAATTTCCATATCTATGACCCGCTGCCGAGCTGACAACTGCCACGAATATAAGCAGCGCGCAACGCATCTTTTTATTTCTTAATACTCACACGTAAACTTTTCTGATTTTTAGCCACGTTTGTTTTTTTTTTTTGTTTGTTTTAAAATTCTAAACGCATATAAAATTGAAACGCGTTAAACGAACGTTCTTAACTCTCACGCGTTCAAAACGCAACTGTTCTGTGCTGCCTATGTGCGGCCAGTTAATACTTCGCTACTCCAAATCTTAGCACTACGGGCTGGAATAGTTGCTTGGGAATGTGCTTTTTTGTTATTGAATTTTTATTTCTTTTCAACGACTCAAACGCAACTTGTATTGATTGGCTTCGGAATAAAATACTCGTCTCTTCACAGATCTTCTTTTTTATTGAATTAGCTTTCTTCTTTGTCGTCAGTAACAAAGTGGTAAAGCAACTTGTTTCCGGCAAAAGAAATGCATCAGCTATTTAGATACTTTAACATTTCTTCTTCTTGCTCAAGTTGTTATTTTTTTTTATTTGACTTTCTTATTTATTCAACTCATTGTTTAATAGTGTCACAAGCTACTTTACTGGTATGTTAGATGGGTTCGGAATATGTTTCCACACTTATCTATTTGAGCCACAGCAAGCCCAAAGGTACTCACCAGATGTCAGAGCTCCTATCGCTACTAAGGCTTTCACTTGTAATAAAGTAAAGATCGAATGTTGAATTCAGGGCCGGAAAGTAATCGGTAATTATTCATACCTTCGCTTCAGAGAGCACACTTCCTGATTTTCCGGTAGTAGGCACTTGTCTCTTAGCAGATGTGAATTGCACAGTTTAATGGCCTGACCATCCGCCCAGAACTCAACTCCGTCAGTTCGTTGATGTGAAGTTAAAGTTCTCTGTCATAAATCTGTCATATCCGTCTTAAGAGTAACTGAAAGCCTTATTTCATATGTATATTATCTCTCATATATAAGTATGAAGATCACTTTAAAAAACTTCAATAAATGCCACCTAGTGCTGCGCTATTTTAACCGGTGCTGAGATGCATACGTGGCCTTAATGAACTGAAATCGCGTAAGAATTGCCAGTTCCCCAACGATCTCATGGCTTGATGTTGATTCAAGACTTTCAAGATGCGCATTGGCATCACAAAATATGGCTATCCTAATTCACGCTCTTCCCCCAAACATTGCTTTCATATACCCTCCTGAATACCGAAAGTTTCGGACAGATTATTGATCAGCCTTAAATATAATATTTTACAGGGTAGTCTACTTCCACCACACAGTTGCTTTTAGTCCTGTTTGTATAACTCATTTCCAGGCAAATAGTAAGTGATCTCCCCATTTCTTTCCAGTGCAAATGATACTATCTGAATATAGTTGCTACTATAGAAATGTAGTCGCCCTAAATTTAAATGCCAACTCCCATAGCCTCTTATTATAAAAAAACATCATCATACCTCTATAGTTATCGAATATGACGTAACCTCGCTAGGTCCCGATTTGTCATCTATTATGAGGGATCGGGGAAGTAACCTAACCAAGCTTCTAGACAGTCTTCCACGCCGAAGGAAAAGAGGCAACATACTACTGCCTACAGCTGTACAATACTGCAGACATTCTCTCTGTTCTAAAGTAATGCCTAAAGCAGTAGCAAAAAAGTCCCAAAATAATTCTTAACATTCTGGGTTAATGCTCTGAAATAGTCTCTATATGATCCCGAAACAGTTCTGCGAAAGTTCCGAAACGATCCCGAACAGAATTCCGAAGTGCAGACATTATTCCTAAAATAACTCCGAAGTCACCCAAAGGCAATAGGGAATGATCCCAATCCTGGTGTCCATGTGTGTGCTTAATTTCATCCGAACCCGATTGGCAGTTTTTTCCAGCGGGGATACTTATCTCAAAAATTCACACTATTAGCTATCTGTAAGGCGAATTTCACATAAATCTTTTCAGCCGTTTTTGCGTGATTTAGTCACAAAAACATCTAGACTTCCAAACATTAGCCTAGCAAAAAAAGCAGAGAAAATAATAGTTCATTTGCGGAATGTTTGCAAATAAGTTTGACCTATTGAGAAAATGATCGCATTTGTATTAAATTAACTGATTTGACCGATTTTGGAAACAATTGCAAAAACGTAGAAAAAAATGTACTTCATATTAAACAAACGTTATGCTGGATTTGCCCCAAAGAGGGAAAGCAACGTCCGACTGAGCAAGCACAGGAGGCCCGTCCCACGCCCGTACCGGACACCTGTTGTTGTTGTTGTTGTTGTAGCGATTAGGTTACTCCCCGAAGGCTATGGGGAGTGTTATCGATGTGATGGTCCTTTGTCGGATACAAACCGATACGCTCCGGTAACACAGCACCATTAAGGTGCTGGCCCGACCATCTCGGGAACGATTTATATGGCCACATTAAACCTTCAGGCCATCCCTCCCTCCCCACCCCCAAGTTCCATGAGGAGCTTGGGGTCGCCAGAGCCTCGTCTGTTAGTGAAACGGGATTCGCCGCTCGAAGGTGAGGTTTGACAATTGGGTTGGAGAAGCTATATATTGCGCTACACAACCCCTTGGCACCTCTTGTCAGCAGGTGGCTGGTAACAGCACTAAATCCTCCACGGACAAAAGTACTGCCTCCACCGCTGCAAAGTTACCTCGCAAGCCGGCTGAACCCCTTGAGGGTTCCAAGGCAAATAAGCGAAACAAACTTCGGTCCGCAACCAGCGGAACATTCGCCATGGCGTCAAAATCGTTGAGAAACTTGGCAACTCTCCCAGCGACAAGTTGACGGCAGAGCAAAAAAGTTCTCTGGCCTGGGCCAGGAAGATTATTGCTGCCAAGAAGAGCAGCAACAAAAACCCCACCCCTTCCTCTTCTGCCACCAAACTAACTTCTGACCCGAAGATGCCGGCCCTTAAGAGACAAAGGTCTATGGGAAATGTCTCGAGCGATCCCAAAAGGCACCGGCCTTCGGCCTCTACTCCCCCTGCCCTGACCAAAACCTTCAGCGAGGCGGCTAAGGCCAACTTTACGCAGGCGGTTTTGAACCGCGGTCACCCGGATGGGAACATGACCCCGGATAACTGGAAGGATGCCCTTAACGGCCTTCTCAAGATCTTTAAGGACATCATGACCAAGCATCCGGGGCCGGCTCCCACTATCCGTGATGCCGGCTGGTACCAGGGTAGGGTCAAGCTTGTTTCCTGCGCCGATGAGCGCTCGTGCAAGCTCTACAAACTCGCCATAGCTTCGCTAGGACAGCTGTGGCCTGGGGCCAGGTTGGATGCGGTCGGTGTGGAAGAAATTCCGAACAGACCGAGAGCCTGGGCCTGGGTCCCAGACGGCATAGCGGATCCTGGCGAGATCCTTGATACCATCGCGGAGTCGAATCCGGGGCTACCTTCGAGCGATTGGAGGATAGTCCGGGTCGGCAAGACAAGGGCGAAGCAGCGTTATGTTGGTTTCATCATAAACGAGGCCTCTCTCCCCTGGGTTGACGAATGTGGTGGAGTATTAAGCTACGGCTTCTACTCCATCACGTTGAAAATTCGACGGGATGGTGCGAAGGAGGAAACACCGGACGAGGGTGATCCTGTACCGCAGGGCGAGGGGTCAGACAGAAACACCCCGAGTGGATCTGCTGCCCATGGCACTGGGGAAGGGACCGCCACCGCGCCGGAGGATCTGGTGATCGGGGATACCGCCTCGAGCGAATCCGCAACCACCACAATGAATCTCACGGACCCATGCAACACCTTGAGTGGACATGGGGCCGATATCGAACTGGCACGCAGTACTCCGGATGCCGAGAGCGATACACTCTCGGTATCTGAGTTTGCGGGCCAGTTCTTTACGGGCATGGACGAGCAGCTTTTGCTGGAATCCGACCCGTCGGATGCCGAATTCGACGATACTATCGTAGAGGAGGCATCCGACGATGCGGATCAGCAGAGGATGGACGTCGATGCCACAAACAAATCGTAACGGGCGCGCAGGTACTACAGAGAAACCTGCACCATTCTAAGGCAGCCTCGGCTGCCCTAATATTACGCCTCAGCACTACGTATGAGGACGTCGTTCTAGTCCAGGAGCCTTGGGTCGTTGGCAGCAAGGTCTGTGGACTCTTTTCTAAGGACTACCGGCTGGTGACACCGCCCGTGACAGGTAGAATCAGATCTTGTATTCTAGTAAAGAAAAATCTAGTATTTATTTTACTATCTCTTTTTAGCGACGAGGACTTTACCTGTATTAGCCTCGAGCTACAGGGGCAAACAATCTGGCTGATGTCAGCATATCTATCGCACGATCGCCCAACTTCTGTGCAGGACCGGCTCTGCAAAGCGGTACGGGAGGCCCACAGTAAAGGGTTCCCGATAATAATTGGGGCCGATGCCAATGCACATCACACTGCTTGGGGCTCTACCGACATTAACAGTAGGGGTGAGTCTCTTTTTGATTCTATTATAAGTAACAATCTAAGTATATGCAACTCTGGAGACAAACCAACTTTCATCACCTCAAATAGGAAGGAGGTTCTAGATGTTACTCTAGTTTCTGGGGCATTCTCTGACCTTGTCAAAAATTGGAGAGTTTCCAACGAAAACTCCTACTCTGATCATATGTATATCATTCTCACTCTGCTCTTGCGTACACCGCCTAGGGTGGCTTACAGGAATAGGAGACGTACGGACTGGAACCTTTATAAAAAAGTCCTATCCTCTATTCTCCTAAAGAACGCGTCTCACGGTAGGCCGAGCCTACCGCTAACAACTGATGAAGCGCCTCCTTTAGACACAACATTTGCTTCTCTCGGTGAGCTAGACTCATCGTCAAAAATAGAAGAAGCAGTAGATCTTATCACCAAATCTTGTAACGCTGCCTTCACAGTAGCCTGCCCGGAGATTAAGGTGAGGTGTGAAAAGAAACCCTATTGGTGGAACCAAGAAATCTCCGAGCAGAGGAAAAACAGCAGAAAACTCTTTAACGAGGCTAAGCGCACGGAAATCTGGTCCCATTATAGGGACGCCTTAAAATCTTTTAAGAAATTAATCCAGAAGGCCAAAAGGGACTCCTGGAAGAACTTCACTAATGACATCGAAGAAGTCTCAGAGGCCAATCGCCTACGAAAGGTCCTCTCCAAAAACCCCATACCTCCAAGCTGCATTCGCACAACGAGCGGAGAATGGGCCACTTCTAGTACGGAAAATCTCGAAACCCTGATCAGCACTCACTTTCCGGGCTGCAGATCTCAACCATACATCTTAAACACGCAATCTAACCCAGGGCCATTTCAAACCCTGGACCACATTGTAAGTGAAAAAGGAGTTATCTGGGCAATCAAGTCCTTTAAACCCTTCAAATCTCCGGGAACGGATGGAATATTTCCCGCTGAATTGCAAACTGCAAGCGATCTTATAAGCCCGCTGCTAGCTAAAATCTACAAGGCTTGCCTCAACCTGGTCTATATCCCCACGGAATGGACCAAGGCAAAGGTAGTCTTCATACCCAAAGGAGGCAGGATATCGGGCAACAGTCCAAAGGATTTCAGACCAATAAGTCTGACCTCCTTCCTCCTAAAAGTTCTAGAACGATTGCTGGACGCCTACATTAGACGATCGGCAAATAAGGCACTCATCTCCAACAACCAACACGCCTACTCTAAGGGCAAATCCGTAGAGACAGCTCTACATGCTATCACTACTAAGATAGAGAAGGGTCTTGCCTTTAAAGAATTTACGCTGGGTATCTTTCTCGAAATAGAAGGAGCCTTCAACAACGTTCTCCCAGCAGCGGTCACAAAATCTCTACGTTCACTAGGGGTGGAAGAGCCTCTTGTGAAATTCGTCGAGCTCCTTCTAAACAAGAGAATAATTATCTCTGAGCTGGGCAGCTCATCGTTAATAAGGTATACCAACAGAGGAACCCCCCAGGGGGGCGTTCTTTCTCCTCTACTATGGAACCTGACGGTGAACGCTCTGTTATCTATACTACAGCCCACCGGATGCCAAGTCATTGCATATGCCGACGACATAGCCTTGACAGTTACCGGCAAACACCTTCCGGTGCTTGACGAACTCCTGCAAAATGCTCTTAATCTAACAAACACATGGTCTATGGAGTGCGGACTCAGCATCAGCAGTGAAAAAACTGAGATGGTGCTTTTTACCCACAAACGCAGTATACCGGAATTTACCCTCCCATCCCTAAACGGGAAGGAAATCAAACTCTCTACCGAGGTTAAATATCTCGGAGTTATTCTAGACATGAAGCTTGACTGGAAGCGAAATGTGGAGGAACGATCCAGGAAAGCCACAATGGCTCTCTACGCTTGTAAGTCGGCAATCGGAAAAAGGTGGGGTCTCCAGCCACGAATAGTCCATTGGATCTATACGGCAGTGGTGAGACCCATACTCTTCTACGCCGTCACCGTATGGTGGACGGCACTCGATATCGAATCTAACAGGAGTAAAGTAACGAGAGTGCAGAGGATGGCGGCAATGCTCACCAGCGGTGCCCTTCCCTCCACTCCCACCAAAGCTCTTGAAACCATATTATTCCTTCTCCCAACTGATCTATATGGTAGATACTGTGCCTCCTGCAACGCGGCGGGGCTCAACGCTATCGCACCATGGAGGGATTGCAGGTTTGGTCACACCCGGATCCTGAAGCAAGTCCCTGAAACCTTCTTGAAATTGGACCATACAACATCGCCCCCTTGCTGGGACAACAAATTTTCCACAAGAATCCCAGAGAGGAACGAGTGGGCAAACGGCGTGGAGCCGGGATCACACGAAATCTCCGTTTTTACAGATGGCTCTAAACTAAACAACAGAGTCGGCAGCGGGATATTCTCGGATAAGCTCAATCTAAGCGAGAGCTTTCGCCTACCTGATCACTGCAGTGTGTTTCAGGCTGAACTCATAGCTATCTGGGAAGCAGCCCGCTATCTTGCTAACCTGCAGGTAACCAATTCTATTTCAATTTTCTCTGACAGCCAAGCTGCCATAAAATCCCTGCAATGCAGTAACACCTCGTCACTAGTGGCATTGAAGTGCAGAGAAACCCTCAACAAACTAGCTGAAAATTGTAACCTAAGCATAATATGGGTTCCTGGCCACTGTGACATCTCAGGAAACTGCGCTGCGGATGAGCTAGCTAGGGAAGGCACCAACTTGCAAACAACAACCTCCGCTGATTGGGCCAGCCCTCCTCTAAACACTTGCAAATACCACCCGCGATCTCTTTTCACGGATCAGGCAAACGCCAGATGGGCGAGGGAACCTACATGTAGTATATCCAAGCAAATCTGGCCTAAGCTGGATGAAAAGAGATCGCGATGGGTGATATTGTTAAACCGTATCTCTATAAGCCCACCTGTGGGCCTTGTTACAGGTCACTGTCTCATGGGCACTCACGGTGCCTATATGGGCCTGCAGACAAATGACTTCTGCCGCAGCTGTAGGGACGAGGAGGAGATAGAAAGCGTTGAGCACTTTCTGTGCCACTGTCCCGCACTGTCAAAAACCAGGTACCAATGCCTCCACAGACACTCTTTTGGGTGCCTTGCGGAGCTTGAATCTATAAACCCAAACGATATCTTGCGTTTCATTAGGCAAACGCGCTGGTTTAGCCTCACTGGGGTCTAAACTCTCCTCTTCTTCGAAAGTAGGGTAATAGGAAATAGGGCCCCCCGCGTGTTAGCACAACGGGCCACAACGGCCTACGTGAGTCTCCGCTCGGACAGCGGAGGCAGCCACTCTAACCTAACCTAACCTACGCTGGATTTGCCCATACATATGAATATGGTAAATAAAAACAAAGCGATAGAAGGTTGACGTGATTATGCCGTATCTTCATTAATGTGCCAACGAACACTCCCCAACATTTTTTTGTCAGAATTGCTACGCTGACCCATTTTTTTATTTTAAGGTTTTTGATGGCGTAGCGTTTGGGTTGGTTGAAACCCAAGGTTAATTATTTATAACAAAGTAAACACATAAACTTGCGAAATTTTATAGTTATTTCTCTATTTTTAATTTTATTTACTATTCATTCAAATACTTTCAAAAAATTTATAATTGTTGTTGTTGTTGTTGTTGTTGTTGTAACACCAAAATTCATAGTCCAATAGCCCCTGTAAATGTTTGTAGCTCATCATTTTAGTTAAATAATTTGTGTGATAAATAAATATTGATTTTATCAAAACAAAGAAAAAGCACTAAAATTTAAATGCAAGCGCCGCACATAGCTAGATTTCCAAGTTTTAGGCGGCCAAAAATATTTGATTGCCTATATCTTCTTAAAACTGTTTAATAAATAAAAAATAATAATAATTTGTGTATTTAATCGGTTATATTAAAAAAATAGATATTACACTGTGTAGCACTAAAAAATACCTGACCATTGAGGCTATTTTTCTTGTTGTACAGCAAAAAGTGTAATAACTTAGTTCTGTCTTTATCTAGGGTAAAATTTTAATTGGTTTTATGAAAAATTATAATAATTTGTGTAACTAATCGGTTATATTAGGATAGATATTACACTGTGTAACACTAAAAAATACATGCGCAGTGAGGCTATTTTTCATGTTGTACAGCAACAAGGGTATATAAAACCCTCTATCTGACCCCCTATCTGCAGCTAAATTTAATGCAGTTGGCAAGCTAATTGTGCCAAGTACCATGTTTAAAACTAATTTTCACTTGGACGGACTTGGAAACATAACAAAACTTGTTTTGAACACCAAAAATCAAATAAAATTTTTTTTAATCCTTAATAAAATAGGGTTTTTTTTTATCAATTTATAACTTTTAAAAATCGCAAACACCATTACTAATGTTAGTATTAACTGAAATATTTCCTGCAATTAAGCGTGTTATATATTTATTAAAAATATACGAAAACAAAGTCAAGACAGCGCACAGTGTTTCGTGTAGAACAAGCTAGCTGGACAAAATTATTTTCTGATATTTTCAGTTTCATATGTAGTAATTTATTACAAGTATAATATTTTTTCAGCTTTCAGCCATATGTGCTTTTTTTTTTATTTTTTCTAAAATTTTAATTCTTTTTACTTTACTTTATTACTTACTGATCAAGGAAAAATTTATAGCGTAAATTTTCTTATATAATTATGTTACCATTCATTATCGTCACTGTCAGTCGATGAGTCACTTGTAGAATAGTCATGAGCATCATTACTGTGAAAGCTTGAAACAACTGGGGTATTTATTGACTCCTCAACATTATCGGAGTATAGTAAATGTAAGACTTCTGAAGTCAGGATTTAAAATTTTTTCTTGGGTATCTCCCTTAAGCTGTTAACTAAGGGATCCGATGTTATAAGTAACATATTCATAAGATCTCTATTCGTGGCTACACGCGACTGCTTTTGTGTTTTATCATCCCTGAATCGTCTCAAATCTTTGTTACGGGCTTATTGTGCTTCTTCAGAAAGTTGAGCAAAATTGCTGATTTTATAATATCAGTATTATGCACTAAGATTTTATGAACTGTAGCAGGCATATAAAACCACGGATATAGATATATGTATAGTTTTTTAGTCTCACTGGCAAATATCTCAAATCTTTAGATATTTATATTATACCCAGATGGTAATGCGCGAAAGAGAGTATCGAATCTTTTGATGAGCGTTACATCCAATCCCGTAATCTCAGCACTAGCCTCAGAATTTTCGAAAAACCTTTACCATCATTGGTATTGCCTAATCCTGGTTTTGGTTGATCTACTATCAATCCAAGTTCACTTTTAAATTTATTCTGAATTTCGTTGGAACGTTGCTTAACACTCTCTTTATCTGCTTCATTCCTAAGCTGCCTTTTTTTTACTTCGAGGCGATAACTTATGTGAAGCAAGCATTCAAAACATCTTATCCAGGCATGGAGAGTAGACAAGCCAAAACCAAGATTATCTCGGTTAGGCATAAAAACCCGTGTCTAATCATTCATATGTTTTGGAGTGGCACCACAAATATAACACTTTTGTGCGGAAGAAGTTTCAGTCAAAGCATTGCAAACTTTTCCGTCAATCATTGTTGGGAGCATGTTGTGATTTACAGAAACCTCGCATTCTTCGAGAAAGTACTTTGTTGGCAACAAAGCATTTACCTCCTCTAAAACTTTGTTCATTTCAGAAACAATAAAATCTTTTGTTTCCTTAGAGAAAATAAATTTAATTGGACGGCAATACATCGTAGAAGAAGGTCGAGGATTCTGCCAAACAATGTTACCCTTTTCGTCCTGTAACTGAAGAGGAACGAATGAAAATGTAATCAAAAACTCATCAGTGTCAGCACTGCATGTGAATTTTTACTTATATGTACTATGACCAGAACTTCCATCGCAACCCCACTTGCTGATTAAAGTAAATGACACAGATGTGGGTAACAAACTAACACGAACTTCTTGATTGGCTAAAATTAAACGGTCAACAGTTTTATCTAATACGGCTTGAACTTTAATTTCAGCACTTGTTTCACCCACATCAATCTCATTTGGGTAGCATTATGCCTTAGCTTTTCTTAAACTATAAAATGATGGAAAAACCTTATGGTCTGCCTTGATACTCCACTTCCGAGTCGTTTTGTACCCATGAGTCGTCGACTTGCTGTCTACATAGTATGCCAAAGCTTCTACACTGTTCAAGGATCTTGCACCTTGCTCACATGTTACCTTGTTCGTCGTTTTTTATGTGGTTTTTTGTGAACTTCTTATAATAAAATAATATTCCTGTTGCCGGGCATCCGCGCTGATACTTCTGCCGCATAAACTAACTCATTAGCACTTCAGGATTGCAGTAGGTCGTTCACTCGACGACGTTTGGTCTTTTGACTGGAAAGCAGAAAGTCCTTCTGTAATCTTCCGGGTTCTGGGTTACCTGAAAACGAATCTGTTTGCTCTGATGGCAACCTTGAATCCATCGCAATTGTAACTTGAAATCTGTTCCCGAAAGCCAATCCGAGTTTTTATTTCAAAATCGCTCCCGATGTCTTCCAGAGCTGTTCCATTTCTCATCGATGTTGGACGAATATTTTGAAATTTGTTGACTTAAATTTTTTAACGAATGCTCAGCTACTTCTCTTAAATCAGCCTTAAGTAAAATACAACTCAATAACTCCTTATTTCTCGATTCTTTCGAATATTTCAACCAATTTTCAATAAAATCCATTATTGGTATGGTTAATACTAAATCTACAAAAAAAAAGTTTAAAATAGATGTGGAAAGAATTCGCAATGGTTTTTTCTTTCGACTATTAGAAAATACTTGGGACTATAACATATGTAACATTTGGCGCGGGGACACGCGGGTACATATAACTATAATCTGTGATTTCCTCGTGGCATCTTCTAGGCGCTTCCAGAATTTACTTAGTTACCGCCATATAATTATAACTACAGATGCACGTATATAGCTTCTCATATGCGTGTATTTGTGAGCGACACTTCCACAATTACAATTGCGTACTTTTGGGAGCATCTCAGATAACATATCTGTATGTGTTTGTGCATCTCTTCTCTGCTGCGTGTACGTACATATGTGTAGACATAATGATTTATTCGTTTAAGTACATACAAGCGTAGCAGCTTACTTACTTCATTGTTGTTGCGGCTTTATTTACTTTGTATCAGATTAGTGATGGGAGTATCACTTAGTGTCACTAATATTCGTCACAATATATTCCTTAGCAAGACATATTACCCTTAAAAGAACTCCAATAGGAGTAATTACTACCAATAATTGTAGGTTGTTTTAGGGGAAAGTATTTCGAAACTGTATTTAATGTTACTCCTTACGGTTCGACTGCAAAAAAATAAATATTTTAACGACCGTATTTTCTGCCAAGAACCCTCTAACTAATCTAGCTAAGTGCTTTAGGCACTTTCTCCTTATATCGCCTTCCACGCCGAAACCGGTGTTACTATCACGTCTACCGATATGACACTTAACACTACACAGCTTGTTTCAGTACCAATTAAAACCTAAGACCGAGCTGCTTCAGAATATACGGGCTTAAATTCGGCAACAAGTTAATATTAGACCTATCGGACACTGCCGAAGCTAGCACGCCATTGTTAAAAGACATATTTTAAACTGATTTAGGATGAATTAATTAATTGGTTATGAAATTAATTACTTACCTTTGACCCATGTATGTACATATGTATGTTATAAAATATATACCGATAAAACTTCATTTCAAACTCGATGATGCATCTGTAACCCGGCAATAAAAAGGCAATAACAAATTAATAAGAAGCCAATGACTCGGCGGTTGGAAGACGATGACAATCCGTTAACTCGACGATAATAGTTCACTGTCGATAATAAGCCGCTAATAAAGTAATAACTTGCAAAGATTGATCGAAGAGTAAAAATGTTGCAGGCGCAAACTTCGGTGAAAGCAGCGGAGCGTAGCAAAATTCTAGTAGGTCACTTCCACCACACCACAAACTTTAACACAAGTTTTAACATAATTTAAGCAAACAAAATACACTTATTGTAGTTTTTGAGTGTAAAAATGTAAATTCTGAACAGATTAGCTGAATGAAAAGTGTACAAATAATTGTTATATAATAAATACAGATAGTGGTGGTTTAACAAATTCTGCTGTGGTAAGTGGTGAATGTGACCTACTAGAATTTTGTGAAGCTTGCTTCACACTATTTTTCGTTCCTGCAACATCTTTACTCTTCGATCAATATTTGTCAGTACCTGTTGTTGAGCGTATGAGCAGAGCTCTGCTGGATCAACTATATTCTATCTGCTCAACTTGTTGCAGATCCAATAAAATAATGTATGTCCCATAAAGTGGTTTTGTTACACGGTTTACACTTACTTGCTATTTAAAATTGGCATGCTTTTAGGCGGCGTTCTAGTTTTAATTGAATATGGCGAACAAAGCCAAAGGCGCATTAAATCATCGCAATAATCGTGTAGCTTCTTTCCGCAATCGTCAGTGCCGGATACGCCGCGAAGCCTTAAACACGTTCGGTCCAGCAAAAATTTTGCACAGTCATTAGTGAATTTCTTGTATGTACATACATGGGTGCATTATTCTGTTTTATAAGTAAATAATTTTTATATTAAAAATTTGTGTTTTTTGCATTCTTGGTAGCTTTTTTTAATAGTGCGTTGTAGTTCTCTGTATATCACATTTTGAGTGCAAGCCAGTTTTAGTACAGCCCTCCCTACACCTAATTGCGAACGCGAAAGTGTTTTTTTGAGAAAGTTGCAAAAAATATTAGTGAAAGTGTCTTTATTTTAAAATAATAATATGCAAATACCGCCAGGCGCATTACGAACGGTAGCGAGTGAAAAATGCATATGAGTGAAGCAAAATTGGGCGCTTTCAGCAAACATAATTTTTGAGCAGCCGTGACAACTTTCTGAACGCAACGTTGAGTATCTTTGATCCTCTCAACGGTTGGAATTTTAAGAAAAATTACTGAGCAGAAATTTGTTTCGCTACATTTACTCAACGTGTTTATTCGACTGTATGTCAGTTATTTGACATTTTAAAGTGTAGGTTATGAATACAATTTTTCCTCTTAATATTATGATAAATTCTAAAAAATAATTTAAGAAGTCATTTTCCTTAAAATTTAAAAATAATTATTTAATTTGACAAATCACTACAACTGACGGAAACATGTTTAAAGCGTACCAACATGATGCAATTACTAGAGGTTTGTTCTTCAATGATGACATATCTTTGACACTCCCAAATTGAAAAATCTGGACGGGTTGCTTTACGAAGTAAGGAAAACGGAGAATAATTCAATCCCCTTCAGTGAAATTGTAGTAGACAAGTATCTTTGGTAGTATATTAGTAGTGATGATAAATTTGTAAATGCCAAAAGTTTTTGGAGAAATAATTCATTTTCTACTAAATGTTTCGTGAATTGATAAAGTTATGTTCGTTTGGCCAATCTTTCAGAAACTGTTTGAAGAATGCCGTACGTTAGAATTTTATTCAAAAATGCACTATCTCAAAATTTGTTTCCAAAACTCCCTACATGAGCAAAAGTTCAATGCCTTTTGTCATAAGGGGGTGTTAATGAAAATCATGCTGAGATGAAGCGTTCTTCAATCTAACTCTAATATAAGGCGGTTTTGTGACAAATCCTGAATTGGGAAATTTTTGAAAAATATTTTGAGATAGCATGATTTTGAACAGGCAGCCGACATGGGGTGATACGTTACTCAGCAGCCGCAATGAACTGACAAAAACAAAAATAAAAGAAAATGGCTTATTGTCTTAGAACCAGCGTTGCCATATATTTTTTTTCCAAGTCGTCAGACGCCGCCCAAAAAATCGTCAAAAATCGTTATATCTATGGCAACAACCAAAGTTGATTTAGGACGAAGTTGGGTTATTACCAAGGGGCGTACGATTGTATTCGCCGGAAGCCAAAATGAGATCGCCGGATATCATTCAAAAATATTAATTTTAAAAGCGCTTTTCTGAAAATTGTCTTTGATTGTTATTTTTGTTGCCACATACAACATATAAAATCGTTTTCAATTCATTTCGTTTTATTTTATAAATAACAAAAACGTCTTAAAAGATAAATTTTGTATTACATACAAAAGGTACTTGTTTTCAGTCATTTTAACAATTATAATTTATTTTTTTCTTTGAGCTCGAATAGAACCTCCTGGTGTTGTTATTGTTGCAGCCATAGGGTTCCTCCCCGAAGGCTTTGTGGAGTGTTATCGATGTGATGGTCCTTTGCCGGATAGAAATTCGGTACGCTCCGGTACCACAGCACCATTAAGGTGCTAGCCCGACCATCTCAGGAACGATTTATGTGGCCACATTAAACCTTCAAGCCATTCCCTCCCTCCCCACCCCCAAGTTCCATGAGGAGCTTGGGGTCGCCAGAGCCTCGTCTGTTAGTGAAACAGAATTCGCCGCGGATAGGTGAGGTTGACAATTGGGTTTGGAGAAGATATATATTGCGCTGGCAACCTGAAGAGTTGCGCTACACAGCCCCTTGAATCTGGTATTTTAGTCGCCTCTTACGACAGGCATACCTACCGCGGGTATATTCTGATACCCTAACCCGCTGGGGTAATCGAACCTCCTATATCATTTTAATTTCTCAGTTATACATTTTCGCGTTCATTTTTTAGCATATTTATTTGCGGTTCAATATTATGACAAGAAAAGTTATTCAATTTTAAATAATCTGCGGCTACCAATATTCCTTTTAATGTATCAGATTCCAGACGGTTTCGGATTTTTGTTTTGTTTAAATTTATTTAGAAAAAATTCGTTCTACATTCGCTGAAGCGTGTGGCAAGCACATTAGATCTGCAACGAATGCACATAAATTAGAAAAAGCGTACATAGTCGGCTTTTTTAATGGTAGAAGTAGTTTTCCAAAAACTTCTGGAGGAAACTTAGAAATGTCTTCAAAATAGAGGAACTGCGGCATTTGTGGTATAGCGTTTAGTATTTGGTAAATTTTGGCATAACCAAAAGTCCAATTCACCTCTTTTTCGTCACATTTTGTTTTGTGAAATATCATCGATAGCGTACTTTATCAAAAGTTGTATAACACCAAAAGTTTACAATTTATAAGACGAAATTCGGGTGAGCCCGAAATGCCGCTTCCCCAAAAATTGGCGGGTAATGTGGTACGCAAACGTAGGCCAATTAGGTATAATATACCATCTAACCCGAATAATAACCAGATCAGTTTTACTAAAGAAAATATTAAATAACTTCTTTTAAAATTTACCAATTTTATTAATAAAAGATAAATAGCTTCTCAAAAGATAAAATAAAATGTCTCCTTGGCTCGTTGATATTAAAAATTAATAAGTTATTGGAAATATCAAAATTGCTTAAGAACTTCAATTTGTGCAAGTCGCGAAAAAAAATTGGATTTTTTTGGGAAAGCAGACGTTATGAGCCCAAACCGTATCGCACTGTAAAGAAACACTTCATTCTGATATATTTCTTTAGTCCTTCCATAACTTTTCGCAAAAGGGGCAAATTTCTCCGTCTGGAGGCATTTCAACAAAATCCCCTTGGTTCGATTCTGCGTAGACGACGCTTACTTCGGAGTCACTGGTTAATTCTTCACATTCAGCTTTTATAGCTTTCGCTGCTGGTTTTTTTAAAGTTCCTTTTCCTTTTAATTTTTGGCGTCACTTTTTCCCGAATCTTCTGAATGCTTTCTTCCAACTGATTCTTATATGGTGATTTTGTTAATACTGTCGCTTTTGACTTTCTTCCTCTTCCGGTAGCAACTGGCTTTCTAATCATAGGCAATGGTAAAATCTGCCATGGTGAAATGACTCCTTTATTGGTTGATGCCACAGGTTCTGGAGAAGTCACCCGATTTGTATTAGATGCCGGTGAAGTAAGAGTACGTCCAGTCTCCGAAGTTGCATTATTTTGCTCGGAAACTTCAGAGTTTTCGCCAGTTACGTGCTGATACATATCATTTGCAGCAATATAGTCTGCATCAGTGAACATATTTCAATCGAATGGGTATATGCCAGTACATCTGAAACCGTTAACTGCAACCTGGCCAGTCTGAACCTTATAATACGCTTTGGAAAAGAGACCAAATAAATCGAATTTAGTAACTTTTCTCTCATAAAACGCTTTAATTCGTTACTGTAATAAGTCTTGAGTGGGCTCATGAATGCTCTGTCTAGCGGTTGCATTTATGAGTGGAATGCGGAGGCAATGGATATCATCACCACTCCGTTTTCAAGAGCTAAGTTGATCGCTTCAATATTCATCACTGTAGTGTCTATTTAAAATCAACATTATTGAATATATTTCTTGGTGTTTGAATATTTAAAATAAATCTTACAAGGCAGGCTTAAATCGTGATTATTCATTACAAAATCGTCCAAGCGTCATTCTAGTTGAAAATCGTCAAAATGACGACGGCGTCGTCAATCTGTCAACGCTGCTTAAAACTGACTTTGACAGAAGAGTTAAGCTTTTGTGCGGTCCTACCACACAGGAAGTCAGGGAGTATTCACCTTTTTATTCTGAAATTTCTGAAAGCCCTTTTCCGTTAACTATTCATGGAAGCGTTACGGATAAACCGTTAATTTAGAATATTCGGAATACGTTCATTTGGTACTACCTCACGAGTTCCGAGTATGCATAATAGTCCAAATATAAACCGATTCTCCAAATTCTTTAATGGAGACGAATGTGCCGAACATACGGAATTAATAGAACAGAAGGTCGACTTTTAATACGCGCCCAAAAATATAGAGAGAAGTGTCAAAAGACGCGTATTGACCTCGATAACAATAATTCGAAGGCGGAAATAAATATTTTAGCTCGTTCAAAAGATATTGACGAAAACCTGAAAAATTACCCCGGGTTGCGTTGGCGGCCTTCAGCCGAGCTTATAAAAAATTACCCTGGCCGGTCTACCATTGAGGTGGGATCAAAATTAAATGCGTGCAAAATCCCTTTGTACACAAGGCAACATGCGCAATGAGTACATTTCGTTATGGCATCTCCATTATTTACTAATGACATTTTTACGTGAATCGATTTAATAGTCGAGGTCTTGACGTTGAACGATGAATTTTGAATTGGTTTAGGTTTCGTATCTTCATATATAGGTTTACGAGAGCGCACGATTCCTTGGTGTTCGTACTTTTCATAAAACCTATGTTCAGCCACACTTATAGATAATAAATTCATCATAAAATTAAAATAAATGTTCTAAGGAATTATGCAGTTAAGTACTTATCGGGTATTTGTAAACTGATTGCTTCATATATCTACTGCTAATATTTTTCGAAAATTCGCAAAGAAACAACACAGTTAACGGATGTCAATTCGGTTTGGGAGCAAAAAGGCTGCAATTGTCAAAAAATGTGTCTGTTGAGCAAACCTCTTGTGATTGAATTATGCGTAAGAACAAAAATTGTGTTCGCTGAAAGCGCGCATTGTCAAAATGAAATTGAATGAAGCTGGAATTAAAGCACGGGAAGACATAACGCATTTCAGAATAAAGTTAAAGGTAAGTAATTAATTTCATAACCAATTAATTAATTCATCCTAAATCAGTTTAAAATATAACCTTTAACAATGGCGTGCTAGCTTCGGCAGTGTCCGATAGGTCTAATATCAACTCGTTGCGAATTTAAGCCCTTATGTTCTGAAGCAGCTCGCTAATATAGGCCAATTAAAAATTGTCTAAAAAAACTTAATAAATTAAAAAAAAAAAATTAAAAAATGCCGCTCCAAATATTTGATAAAAAACTTTAGAAAATAGGATAATATAAAATAATTTTATAAAAAAAAAACAATAAATTTAACAAAGAAACAAAATATGCCGCTCAAAATATTTGATAAAACTTTACAAAATAAAAATTGAAAAAAGAAAAAAATGTAAAATAAATGAAAAAAGTATAGTAAATTATAAAACAACATAAACAAATAAACTAAAAATTTAATAAAAGGAATTAAAAATAAAATAATAATAATAAATTGAATTAAAAAAGACTTGAATATAAAATGATACAATATAATAAAACAAAACAGCAACGAAATAAAATAAACCAAAAAATTGATAATATTTATTTCAAAAATATATTTATTTACATAAAACTATTTTTAAAGAGTTTACAGAAATAGATATTAAGCTTATAAAACGCTGATTTCGAAATTGAAAGTTGGTTAGAAGCTGAAAAATGTAAGCTTACGTAAAATTTCCAAAGAAAGCAATACATTTGATTTTTGTTTATAAAACTAAATCATTAACAAACATTCGGTCTCAACGCTTACAAAAAGATTATTGAAGAAAATTAAAATTTATTTAATATTGAAAGCGTTTATACTTCGCTAATTTTATAAACTTAAAGTTATTTCCAAAAATATTTACAGAAATTTCTGTTGGGTATCGAAAATACACATCACACGCACATATACTTTTTCACACTCTTTTACTCCACTTTCACACATTAACTAAATCATTATTTTTTACTTACCAATGTCATTGTATGGCACAGCATCCTCTCTCAGGCGGTTGCCTTTACGATTTAGGTCCCGATCCATAAAGTGTGACCGGCACACAAATGAATTGCATTTCGCAATATGGGCGTCAAAGGCAATGCCCAAAGCCGCCCTCCACTTTACGTCTTGAGAAGGCTTTACCGGCCAACGGAAGACCGGCAAAACCTTCTCGGTGTTTGAACACCCCCGAACCACACATTTACGTAGGCGCGACATCTTAATTGATTAAATTTTATTTTAACACGCGTAACTTTTATTATCGTATCGCGTCAACCGTACTTTGAAGAAAACTTTTTGGAATGAGCAAAATGACGTCGACTTTTCGGCTTTTGCTTATCAAAAATTCATAATTCGATATTTTAACGGCATTTTCCATCAAAAAAAAAGTTTTATTAAGACTCGAACCTGAAACACCCGCAGCACCAAACAAGCTCCAAACATGTGCGCCGAACATACTACATATTTCCTGTTGTCTCTTGTCTGCATATGTACGTATTTCCGACGCCGCAAGAATATTTTCAACCTTCCATTTACCAATGAAATTAAGCTTTTTTTAACTTTTTGAAAATTCCTAAATTATTTCAATTAAAATGAAATTCATATTAAAACATAAAATATGCAAAAATTTTGCTACAAACAATAAAATTTAAATATAATTAATCCTACTAAATACCTATATTCCCACAAAGAAATCATCTTAAGAAAAATCAAAAAATGTTAACACACCAGTTGAAACTGTTGACAGAGCATTTTCTGCTGTTAACAGGTTAACATTTAAAATGGTGGGTGAGTAGTGAGTCGCAAGACGTGTTCACATGCAAAAAACTTGGAATCTAACAAAAACTCCTTCTCATTGTGTAAAAATTCTCTGATGCCTCGAGTAAAGTTGTTTTGGATATTCAAACAAGGTTGTTGAACGTAAATTTGTTGGCATTGTATATTGCAACACAAAAGGAGGTACAAATGATATTATTAGCCATTGCTAAAGTTGGGATGCATGGAAAGCATTTTGTAATTTTTGTGTGCACACACCAGCTACATATTGTAACGAATTTGCTGCAAATCCTCTTATTTGCCCCTTTTGCTAGGTTCGTATCGCTAAACTGTTGAATAAATAACTCCAATATTGAATAATGGAAAAATGGCCTTTATTAAAATGCTTCACAATAACACTCAAACTGTGCAACGAATAGCTTAATAACCAAACTGATAGCTCAAATGAAACTCCACTAATCAAAATAATACTGGTATTGCTCGCTAGATATCTTCTTAGTCGTAACTGCTGATCAACTCAAATCAAACTGAATTACTTCTTACTCGCCTGCACCGCTTTTATAGTTTACGCTGCATACTTCTAGGCTCTTCGATTTCCAGAAGTTACTAGTTGTTTCGGCTACAAAATCGCCAGCCACAACTACGTGCACAAATTATTGCCCTCTCTTGTGACCACTGAGATAAGATATATGCATGTGTTTGTGCATTGCCGCTCCGCTGCTCGTATACGTACATATGTGTAGACGCAATTATTTATTCGTTTATGTAAACACATAAAGATTGAATTATTGATGTGAATGTTTGTAGTTTACAGTCTCTCGCGCGCACATAGCCGTATAAGTAAATGCATCTGTGTGTGACATCTCTCTGGGCTGCCTTATATATGTGTATACTTGATTTGATTATTAACGTAAATACTGCTTGGCATGGCCTTAGCATCGCCTTAGTGATGGGATAACTTAGGGGTGGTAATATCCGTGACACTGCCCTCCACCTAAGTCTGATCGTCCCGATCAGACAAATCTCTCGATCTAAACGTTGCCAGCCTTTCCAAATGGACCACTTTCATTTTGGTTCGTGGTTTACCGATGGTTTGTATGCGGTACACTACATCGTTGATCCGTTTTACAACTTTGTATGGGCCTTCCCAATTACACTGCAATTTCGGGGACAAACCTTTTTTACGTTGTGGGTTGTATAACAGCACCAAATCTCCTTCCTGAAAACCTTCTGAATTAATTGCTTTATCGTATCTGGCTTTCATCTTGTCACTCATAATCTTTGTTCGTTGCCTTATCAGATCATGTATTTCTCTTAGCTCTTCTTCCAAATCACTAGTGGATTTCCTGACATTTCTCTCCGCATTGGCATCTATCCCAAACTTCAAATCAGCTGGCAGTCTAAGGTCATTGCCAAAAATTACTTTTGCAGGGGTTTGGCCCATTGTCTCATGCACTGCTGATCGGTAAGCCATCAAGAATAATGGTATGCGGGTATCCCATTCTTTATGGTATTTGTCTACTACTTTCCTTAAGTGCTCCTCCAATGTTCTATTGAATCGTTCTACCATACCATCGGATTGAGGATGCAATGCAGTTGTCCGTGTTTTTCGAATGCCCAATGACTTACACATTTCCTGGAACACAGCTGATTCGAAATTCCTGCCTTGGTCAGAATGTAACTCCATTGGTACACCATACCTTGCAACCCATTCGTTTTTAACCACTTCTGCTACTGTTTCTGCTTCTTGGTTTGGGATTGGTTATACCTCTGGCCATTTACTGAAATAATCCATAACCACCAGTACGTATTTGTTTCCGCGGTTACTAGTAGGAAATGGACCTGCAACATCCATGGCGATCCTTTCAAATGGCGCACCTGAGTTATATTGCTTCATCTGGCCATGACTTCGTGTTCTGGGCCCTTTCGCTCTGCTGCAAACCTCGCAGTTCGCAATCCACTCAGTGACCGACTGACGGCAACCAACCCAATAGAATCTCTGTTTAATCTTCTCGAGCGTCTTCGTGATTCCAAGATGACCTCCGCTTGGACCATTATGCAGCTCGCTGAGCACGTCAGGAATCCTCTTTCTGGGAACAACTATCAGTTTATTCTTGTACTTACCATCCGCACTCTCCCATACTCGATGAAGGCAACCGGATATCAATTCTAAACTGTTCCACTGTGCCCAATATGACTTCGCAATGGGACTCTCTGCTGACATCTCTTCTCTGTTTGGTCTTTCATTTCGTTCGAGCCCTTGCATAACACGTGACAGATCTGCATCTTCTAGCTGGCACTTTCTTAGCTGTTCCTTGTCCCATTCATCTGTACATGTTATATTCATTAGCCGGACATCTATAATGTCTTCTTTAGTTTCGGCTTTTGAACAGTGCTTGCATTCCAAACTACATGGTCTTCGTGACATTGCATCAGCATTTCCATGGGTACTACCTTTTCGATGCTCAATGGAAAAGTCGTAGCTTTGTAGTCGCTCGATCCACCGTGCCAATTGTCCTTCCGGATTACGGAACTGCAGAAGCCATTTCAACGCTGCGTGATCTGTCCTGACACGGAATCGCTGGCCGTAGAGGTATTTGTGAAAATGTTTAATGCAGTCTACCAATGCCAACAGCTCTCTCCGCGTAACACAGTAGTTCCTCTCTGGTTTTCCAATCGAACGGCTGTAATATGCAACTACCTTCTCCTGTCCATCGACCAGTTGTGATAAAACGCCTCCTATAGCATATCCACTCGCATCTGTATCCAGAATAAATGTTGCTCCTGGAATCGGATATGCTAACATTGGGGCAGTGCACAAACGCTCCTTCAATGTTTGGAAAGCCACTTCTTGCTCCTTCTTCCATTCAAAAGCTTTGTTTTTTCTTGTAAGCTCATGGAGGCTATGGGCTACGCTGGAAAAATTTGGTACAAATCGGCGGTAATATGTGCACAGCCCAAGAAAACTTCTCAATTCATGTAGGTTCTGTGGTCTTGGCCAATCCTTTACAGCCTCTATTTTTTCGTTCGCAGTGCAGATGCCCTCTGTCGTTACCTTGTGACCCAAATAATTGACTTCCTTTTTAAACACCGCACACTTTTTGGGACTTAACTTCAGACCAGCGCCAGCTATTCTCTGGAAAACTTCCTCCAAGTTCTTAAGATGTTCATCAAAGTTCTTGCCCAATACGATGATGTCGTCCAGGTACACCAAGCATGTTTCCAATGTAGTCCTTTCAGTACCTGGTCCATGAGTCTCTCAAAAGTAGCTGGTGCATTACAAAGTCCAAAAGGCATCACTGTAAATTGCCAAAGACCATCACCGACACTGAAGGCTGTTTTCTCTTTATCTTCCTCCTTCACCTCCACTTGCCAGTAGCCGCTTTTCAAGTCCAGCGTGGAAAACCATTTCGTACCAGATAGCGAGTCCAGAGTGTCGTCAATTCTTGGCAATGGGTAGCTATCCTTTTTCGTTACGTCATTCAACTTCCGGTAGTCCACGCAAAACCTCATTTTTCCATTCTTCTTTTTTACAAGTACTACCGGTGAGCTCCATGGACTAGCTGATGGTTCGATGACGCCGCTGTCGCTCATTTCTTGAATGATTTGACTCACAACTTCCCGCTTCGCCAGTGGAACACTACGTGGAGCTTGACGGATCGGCCTCGCATCTCCAGTGTCAATTTGGTGTTTCACAACGTTGGTGCGGCCTGGTTTAGAATCATCCTGGTCAAATATGTTCGCGTACTTTAGGAGCAGTTGTTTTGCCTTACTCTGATAGGCTTCCTCTAGCCCATGCGTCCATGCCGTGATATCATTTGAAAGATCAGTATTACTAGATGAAACGTATTCCTGGAGCTGTTCACAGTTAATAACTACTTCGGCCTCTTGGCATCTTCCCAAAATAGCTCCTTTGGTCAAATTGAATGGTGACTTGAACTCATTGAGTACTCTTACCGGAATACGTCCATCTTGTTTTGTCATAGCCAGGGTTTTTCCTACAAGTATGTTCAGTGCTGATTTATTTGCTGCTTCGACAACCCACTATTTGTTTGTCCCACAATCTCCATCTACCTTTGCCCAGATGACTGCTTCTGATCTTGGTGGTATTTGCTGACTCTCTTCCACCAGCACTCGTTTACTGCTGTAGCCTCTCTCGTAGCCGAAATTAAGTGGCACATCCATGTTCTTATATCGCATCGTCTTGCTTTGCATATCGATCTTGATGCCTTGGTTGATTAAGAAGTCCACTCCAATTATGATTTCATCAACAATACCTGCCACTATAAAATTGTGAAGTACCGTGACGTTCCCAATTGCTACTTCACATGATACTTCTCCTAGAACCGTGCTGTCTTCTCCAGTGGCTGTACGCAATCTTGCTCCATGCAATGGTGTTATCTTCTTATTGACTAAATCCGCTCGAATGATAGAATGAGATGCACCCGTATCTACAGTCAGTAAACGTTCCTTTCCATCCACATGTCCTCCGACAGTAAGATTGTTTGACCTTCTTCCAATTTATGAGATAGAGATTATGGGGCATTCAATTGAGGGAGCCAGCTGTCGCCCCTTGCGGCTGACTCGCTTTAGTTTAACGATTGAGTGGACTTGGAGATTTGCTCATCTCCTTCAGCTCTGCGTTTACGGCCACCCACATTGTTGGAGCTATTGGGACCGGTGCTGCAATGTCGTGCAATATGACCTGGGTTGCCGCACTTGAAACATTTAATAACTCCGGCATTTTTCTGTTGTGATCCCTTCAGTGCTTCCAAAATTGTGTCTACCCATTCTGGCCTTTCTACTTCTACACGATGAGCCTTATATGCTGGTTTACTTAATAGGGAGGCAGTTTCCTGAGTCAATGCATGTGATACCGTTTCAGCAAATGTCAGTTTTGGGTTCGCGTATGTAGCTCGCTTCGTTTCCACGTCTCGTATGCCATTTATAAAACTCTGGATTTTTACCCTCTCGGTGTATTCCACGGGTGCGTCCGCATTTGCGAGATGAGCCAACCTTTCAACATCTGAAGCAAACTCCTGCAATGTCTCATTTGCTTTTTGGTAGCGGTTTTGCAACTCAATTTGGAATATCTGTTTTCTATGCTCGCTTCCATAACGTCGTTCTACAGCAGCCATCAATGCGTCATAACTGTTCCGTTCGTACTCTGGAATAGTCTGTAAGATTTCGGCAGCTGGTCCTTTCAATGCTACGAAGAGCGCGGCAACTTTATCTTCCACATTCCAGTTGTTCACTGCTGCGGTCTTCTCAAACTGTAGCTTAAAGACCTGAAAAGGAACAGAACCGTCAAAGGATGGTGTTTTTACCTTTGGATTACTCGCTGAAACTGCTGGACGATTTAATTGTAACTGCTCCATACGACCCTTCAAATCATCGACTTCTGCCTGAAATTGAGCGATTTTTGCATCCTGCGCTTCCAGCTTTGATGTTACCCTTGCTTCCTGTGCTTCTAACTGTGAAGACATTTGTGCCACCTGTAATGATAAGCGCTCTTCTTGTTCTTCCATCTTTGATGTTATGCGTGTCTCCTGCGATTCCAGTTGGGATGCCATATATGTCTTCTGTTCTTCCAATTGCGTTTCCATCTTGGATGTTATACGGTTCTCCTGGGATTCTAGTTGAGATGCCAGTTGAGATGTTATATCTGTCTTTTGCGATTCCAGTTGAGAAGCCACTGTCGATGTTTGAGCAGATATTGCAGCCAAAATCATGTTCAATTCTGTGCTCGTAACTGTCTGCGATGTTTCGTTTTTCTCTTCAATTTTTGTTACTTCCTCGCCATCAAGATGAAAGTCATACTCTTCCACATCAATTCCTTCCGCTTCCATTGCCTCTCGTAGCCGTGCCTGCAGTTCAAGTTTAACGCCGCTTGTATTCAATCCACGGCTCTCCAACTCCTTCTTTAGTTGCTGGATCTTCAATTCACTGAACTTTGCCATGTCCTTGTTGTCCTCCGGAATTTATTCAACAATTCCTCTTCTGACACCAATTGTAACGAATTTGCTGCAAATCCTCTTATTTGCCCCTTTTGCTAGGTTCGTATCGCTAAACTGTTGAATAAATAACTCCAATATTGAATAATGGAAAAATGGCCTTTATTAAAATGCTTCACAATAACACTCAAACTGTGCAACGAATAGCTTAATAACCAAACTGATAGCTCAAATGAAACTCCACTAATCAAAATAATACTGGTATTGCTCGCTAGATATCTTCTTAGTCGTAACTGCTGATCAACTCAAATCAAACTGAATTACTTCTTACTCGCCTGCACCGCTTTTATAGTTTACGCTGCATACTTCTAGGCTCTTCGATTTCCAGAAGTTACTAGTTGTTTCGGCTACAAAATCGCCAGCCACAACTACGTGCACAAATTATTGCCCTCTCTTGTGACCACTGAGATAAGATATATGCATGTGTTTGTGCATGCCGCTCCGCTGCTCGTATACGTACATATGTGTAGACGCAATTATTTATTCGTTTATGTAAACACATAAAGATTGAATTATTGATGTGAATGTTTGTAGTTTACAGTCTCTCGCGCGCACATAGCCGTATAAGTAAATGCATCTGTGTGTAACATCTCTCTGGGCTGCCTTATATATGTGTATACTTGATTTGATTATTAACGTAAATACTGCTTGGCATGGCCTTAGCATCGCCTTAGTGATGGGATAACTTAGGGGTGGTAATATCCGTGACAATATTATTATTTAATGGAAAGCTAACGCCTCTAACAGCAACCTCTCTGCGGTCTTAGCCCCTGCTAGTTTAATTGAACTTCCGTTGGAAGATGTTGATGTCTGGTCTATTAAACGCAGCAAGCATTGTTGAACGCTATGCTTTATAGAATTTGACAAAGTCTTCACAGTTGACCTGAGTTTACCAGCACCAGCAAAGGGGCTGCATTTCTTGAAAGGTTCCTCTCATTTGGCTCGCTTGCTTTGGTCCCCTAGCCGTCTGTCATGGGGACTACCATAATTTTTTGGGAAAGGATCTCGTTGCAACTTAAGATTACGCTCTCTCGCTAAGGCTGTGGTTTCGTTTGTAAAATTTGACGGGTTTTGAGGAAGTGTGTTATCGCAAATGAAGCGAACTGACGCTGAATGAATGATCCTGCGAAATTCCACTTCTGCTTGTCGCATTATAAGTAATGGGGAGTGGAGCGAAGAAGCGGTGCGGATATTCTTAATGAGTCCCGCGCTAACGATGGCGATATTTGACAAATGTTGGTACAATTTCCTTCAACTCCGGTGAGGGCGTCTGTGCTGAACGTCATTACATAAATTTGCTCTGGAAGATTCTGGCAATGCCTGCATTAAAGTCAGTGAAGTCAAAGAGGATAAATATAAATATATATATTCATCCTCTTTGGTAAAGTGGCAAAGATGCGTTAAAGTCAGTGAAGACTAAACGATTTTCACCCGTGAGTAACGTACTGATGTTGGTGTGATATCCAATCGACCAACGGCAGACATGATGTATGAAAATTTTTATGAGTTCGAAGTCGACATCACCTGAAAGGATATGTATACCTTGACGTCCTACGGCCAATATTGTGGTCAAATAGATTGTCCTGCAAGTTATTATGGGTGATGAAAGATGGGTGGCACCTCTCACTATGGGCGCTGTAAGTATCGCTGGTTCGATGAGCCGATCTGGCGGTGTTGTGTGATTTGCTTGCAGTTAGGAGTGTGGCTCGGGAGTTGTGAGTATTAATTGACCTTGGGCGTCGTCGGATTCAGCTTGGCATGAAAAGCAAAGCGCACAAATATTTTGAAGAAATTGGAGTGTTGGGTTATTCCAGAACATCCAGCTAGTTGCAGCCATCAGGTACATGTTGTTGTTGTTGTTGTAGCAATGTTTCACCCCACCTAATAGCTGCGACCGATCACAAATTGTTATCAATATCCTCTAACGGGAGTCCAAGGAAACTTGCTGTTTCGACAGAGGTGGACCATAATGAAAGGGGTGTTAGAGGCGTTGGTTCCACATTACAATTAAAGAGATGGTTGGTGTCATGTGGGGACACATTGCAAGCGGGGCATACATTTTGTATGTCGGGGTTGATTCTGGATATGTAAGAGTTTAACCTGTTACAGTATCCAGAACGAAGTTGAGCCAGAGTGACTCGCGTTTCCCTGGGGAGTATGCGTTCCTTTCGGCAAGTTTTGGGTACTGTTCCCCGAGTACTGGATTCACCGGGCAATTCCCGGCATAAAGGTCCGACGCCTGTTTGTGGAGTTCACCAAAGACCTGCTTGTGTTTTTTTGCTTCATACGGCTGAGTTCTCAGGTGCCGTATTTCCTCAAAATGCTTACGGAGATGACTCCTTAAGTCCCTAGGCGGTGCTGGCTCATCAATCAGATGTCTGTTGGGATGCCCAGGTTTCTGGGTATTCAACAGGAACTGTTTGGTTAGCATCTCATTTCTCTCCCTGATGGGAAGTATTCTCGCCTCATTATGTAGATGGTGTTCTGGGGACATAAGAAGACAGCCCGTGGCGGTTCTGGGCGCAGTATTTTGGCAAGCCTGTAGCTTCTTCCAGTGGGTAGTTTTTAGGCTTGGCGACCATATAGGGGACGCGTAGCACGCAAACGGCTGGCCAATTGCTTTGTATGTGGTAATGAGCGTTTCTTTGTCTTTTCCCCAAGTACTGCCAGCAAGGGATTTGAGGATTTTATTACGGCTCTGGATTTTCGGAACAATTGCGGCTGCGTGCTCACCAAAATGTAGATCCTAATCAAACGTCACACCCAAGATTTTGGGGTGTAGGACAGTCGGTAGCGTAGTGCCATCGACGTGGATGTTCAAAATGGTCGACATTTGGGACGTCCAAGTTGTAAATAGGGTCGCGGATGATTTAGTCGGTGATAATGCCAGGTTTCGCGAGGCGAAAAAACTGGACTTTTATCCAAGTTAAATATATATTTTCCGGCAGACGCAGCAGTACCGGTATTTGCGCCTGGATTTGGGCTCGACACCTTTCCGTAGTAATATAATGGAGAGCAGTCCACTGAAAAGGCCTGCCTCGAGAATGAACACTTTTTAGTTATACCTGCATACTTGGCCGAGTACATAGAACCGGCTTCCCTGGGAAGTGAAGTGATATGCTAGCTCTATTTCATCGCAAGCAAAATGCATCGACATCAAATGAATATTGATATATAGCCGGTGGCTGCATAGGGAGATGACAGTGATTTTTCTGCACTGCGAAACGAATGAATCTTCAAATTTATTTGCAAATATTGATCGAAATATTGTCGCTTTCGTATCGCATTTTCCAAACGCACCGAATCGGAGAGTAATCTCCCTAACGAAGTATAACTTGGCTTATTTTGGTCTTTTGAATAGACATAAATCATCAATTTGAAAGCAGATATCATACAACATAATTAAAAACAACACTTTTATCAGTAATTTGGTTTTTTAATCTCGTAAATTTTGTGTGTAAATGTACATATTAATACGTTGGTACTAATTTTCCATTCATATTTATGTTCAAAGTGATGTTGTATTTAAGTTACTCCTTGACATTTAAATTTGTTTTATTGATTTATGTAAGCTACAGTGTCTGTCATGCGCTTCTGATTGTATTCAAGATATGCTATTATATTTTGTGTACTGTTAGTCATTATTTACGCTGAACATTATCCCATCATAAGCATTTGATTAATCTAATAAAATAAATGGACTTTAAAGTAGAAGTTCTCTAAAATTGTATAATACAATAACAATTTCGTTATTTATGTACATACGCGATTTTATTTACAACAAATTACTATTCCTGTAGCTACCGTTCAATTTACATAATTTAAACTAATCACAGATAAGCACATTTCATATAAAACACAAATGCCACAATCATAGTTTAGAGAAACGAAAATTTTACATCTGCAAAATAGGAAAAAATAGCATGCTTATAAAATAAAATAAAAAGGTTGCTTTTTGGAAACTGTCTAAAAATAAGTCTTCAACTTAAAAGGCCTTAGCTTAAAACATTTTATTTTAAAGTGAAATAATTTCAGCGTTTTATAATATAGAAAATGTTCGATTTTTTTACTTCTTATATAGTTTTTATTTTCTTTGACCTTTTTTTCTCAAGAAGATTTTTTACATGTACATATTGTATACATTTAGGCAATTCACAAGGTCTCTTATTTGCGCAATTCCAAGATTGTAGAACTCATGTAAGATTTTAGGATTTCAGTTGTTTCCATGGTTTTCAACATAAAATTTGATGGAAGCATAGGCGTATAGGAGACCTTGTGAATTGCCCTAATTGTGTTTTGGAGTATTTTTTTTTAAATACGGCCCTTGTAACACTACAATGATTTGTATGTCGTATATAAATACATGCATGAGAAGTGCCCTCTCAGTAAAAAGCACTTAAAAATCTCAATTTATGCAATCGCTGATCTTTTCATCACTACTTTTCATTTTTTTGTGATTTTTTTGCATATTGTTACCAACATTTTTTAAAATTTTTAAAAATAAATAAATAATTTGTTTGACAATAACTTAGCACACACTTGATATATCTACATAGGCTGCTGTTGTTGTTTGTATTTTTTTTTTTTTAACAAAGAATACTTGACAGGTGTAACATCATAGTACATAGATTGAATAGGACAGCTTTTGAATTGCGTAATTATTAAACAGGTGTAACATCATAGTACATAGATTGAATAGGACAGCTTTTGAATTGCGTAATTATTAAATTTATACGACAATAGGATTTGATTAATATTTGTATACAAAAAAACACAGAGGTGCAAACTGTTTTAGGTAAAACGTTAAATAACATCATAATTTACATTAATTAATTAATTTATTGACTGTCAAATAAATAATAGTACATAAAATAAATACTATGAGCTTAATACTACCTTAAAATGTGATGTATGCTGTATGTATGTATGTGTATGGATCGATTTCGCTGAGAAATATTGAAATGCATTTCATTCTTTTTTTACTTAAAAAAAGTACTAATACTCAAAAAGTAGCACATTAAATATAATACTTAGATTTGTTTTGCTACACCTAGGGATGTTTGTCAAAATATCTTCACTATTGGCGACAGTTTCCTTTGGGGACCTGGATGTGAAAGCGACTTTGAAAAGTTTAAGTAGCCACTACAGTAACTAAGCCTTTCAATTACAATTATGTTAGTCTAAATCTTATGTGATATGCACGGAGCCGCTCATTCGTCGTTCGGCTTGCAACTTTCTGCTCAACTACGATCGATTTTAGATGGCTCAAGTTAGTTTCACATACAAGGGTTACTTCAAAATTTAGTATGAATTTTTGATACTAAAATTTAATATGCAATGTCAATAAATTTTCTGTTTAACATAAGGCCCAGGTTTTTAGTTTAAGCTGCATTTCAAACTGAGCTCAGTTTAACCTTGCCGCTTTTGACGTTTACATAAAATTATACTGCATAGAATTAATTAAGTTTATGTTTTAAATAAAAATTTAGAAGTAGCTATTTTTTCGGAAAAAAATACTTTTTTTACCCGTCCAGAATGAAGTAAAATGAAGAGAAACAGCAAAAAAAATTTGGTTAAATTTTCATACTGAATTTTCCGGACAAATACGGACAGCCTAAAAATTTTAATCTACTGCTGCTACAGTCTGCGATTTTTAGCACCAAAATTATTTTGAATACAAGAAATTAAATATTTATAAGTAAATGCTTAAATGGCTATATTATATAATATACAGTAATTTTTAAACAATATATGTACATCTGCGGGTAAAAACAGCAGCAAAATTATTGTAAGCTTTGTTGAGTTTTCTTTTTTTCCTTGGTTTAGACAGAAACTCAAATGAATTGTATTACGAAAAATAAAAATAACATAAAAAGAAAAAAATATAAAAACATATTAAAAATATAAAAACATATTAAAAACATAAATAATAAAAAACATAATATATTCAGAAAAATCAGAAATGGGCTATAAAAATCTTCATGTAATTTTAAAAATTAGTATTTAGAATTTTAAGAAATATTTTTAGTTTATAGTTTTGTTATCTAATTCGTTTTAAGCTAGCAAAGTACAAGCTTCAAGTCACTCGAAATTCGCATTTATTTTACAAATTTTTAATAGTGTTTATAATTTTCTTTCATACAAGGAGTATGTTGAACTCACCGGTCCCTAAGAACCACACATATACGAATATGTCCATAGTGTTGCCAGTTGTTTGTTCCGTACAAAGTGTTTAAAACTAAATTTTTTATATGTAGAAAAATCTGAAACACCCTTCAGGAAACAAGTTTTTTTCAAAAATCATTGCAAACTTCCATTTTTTGTACTCCAAAAATTCTAAATAAAAGTTTTGAAATTTTCATGAAGACTTGCAAAAACTATTTATTCCTTTTTTTACTTTTGAATCAATAAAGAAAAATAATATAACAGAAATTTTGCAAACATTACTCGACACGATGCTGACACTATGGCAGCATTGCCAACAAACAAGTCCAATTTTCACAGCTATTCTGCAACAGATGTCGCAGTGGTGTGAATATCAATTGGCACGAACCAGAATAGAAGTAGGATTAATGAAGACAAACAAAAAACCGCTGTGGTGGCTGAATGGCTATAGCAGCGGCGCCTAAACGTTGCCGATGAAGGAATTTAGCAGTTCCCGAAATGGATCTATACAACGAGCTTGGCAGTTGTCTAAAATTTTTTCTTTCTTCTATTCTAATTTAAAAATTTTTTCAATTAAGAAAAAATTTATCATAACAATAATAATGATAAAAAATTATTGTTAGGCCTTGAGCTCGATTCGAACCCGCGATCTTAAAATCAGTAGGCCGATATAACAACAAAAATTACTCGCAGTTATTGGAATATTGTAATGATAATGAGCGATATTCAAATAATTTTAATTTTACTCTCAATGAACAAGAACTTTGTATTGGTTTTTTAATGTTAACAATCAAGAGTAATTTCAGAGCATATGTTAATGACAATACACAGTTAGAGTGGGAAGGATAGGGAACTGAGGTTGGGCACAGCTTTTAACTTCCAGTGCTTAGAGTGTTAAGAAGCATACATATGTACATATATTGTACTTACATATTTATTCCTTTAATTTAACATAAATAGCACGTTGTTTCATAATTTACTAAAAGGTATTTCCGCAAGTTGCACTATCTATACCAATTCTGAGTACCCCTATCAGCATTAAAAAACATAAATTAAATTACAATAAGATTACCAGCCTCCTTAAATTGGGTATTTGCCTGATTGCTGTTACACATACACATCGATTGCTCACTTGGGCAGCGTAATCAAAAGCCAGCGATAAATAACAATAGCTTTAAGGATATCAATCCAAATAAGCTGGCAGAAGTCAAAATGTAGTCGCGCTTTATTTAAGCGATGCTCTGCAACTGATCACAGTTGTAAAGTTTATACAAAAGGAGAGCTGAAACTTTATTGCTTCTGATTTATGACGATGTCCAAGTAAGTAGACGTTATATAAGTATACAGCTTATATTTCATTTACATGTATCTTTCCTAATTTGTTTACATTTTCCCTTCTTAATCCGTCTTTTCCATGTCGAGCAAGCGTGCTTGTTCATTTTGCTTTGCTTCTGCCGCGGAGGCTTGTCGCATATTCACACTAAAGCAGATGCGATTAAAATGTTCACACATTTCATTCACAACATTTGTGCCATAATGCCAATGTGTTAATGTTGTTATAATAAATAGTACATAGAGTATTACACGCTCCAACGGTGGTATACATAAGCCGATTCCAATGAAGATCAAAAATATTGGTGTCATATAGTGAAAGCATTCACAGCGTGTATTGGACATTTGCGCCACAATTAAACGACACTATTTGGGAGAAAAAAGAGATAATACAAAATGATAAAATTTTTAATAGATAGGTAATTATAAGTAATTATAGCGGGTTGCCAGGGATGTGAACTGCATCCGGATTTTTCAACTATCCGGATAAACCGGATATTCGAATAACCGGATAACTAAGCAAAAAGTTAGGCTATCCGGAGATCCGGATTCATAAATGGGAAATCCGGATATCCGCTGTTCGGCTAACCGGATACGTAAACGGAAAATCCGGATATCCGTATGTCCAGATACTGGAATATAAAAGCTGAATATCTGCATATCAGAATTGAACGAAGCAAACATCGAAAAATTATCATAAAATATGTTTGTAGATTATTAAATTAACGTCAAAAATTAAAAAGCTACAATTTTACAAACAAGTAAAAATAAGAACAGTGTCATCCAAAAATACGGTTATTAACCGGATCTTCATAAATCCGGCTATCCGGATAGTTTCACAAACGAATATTAACCGGATATCCATGCCGTCCGGATTTTATCCGTGTAAACGGATATCCGTATGGAAATCCGGATATTCGAATATGGGGATAGTTCCAGCCCTAGTTGCCAGCATTGATTTTACGCAGAATATATGTGTCAAATCTTATTGGTGCACGCGCAAGTGAGTCATAGAAGTAGAAAAAATCTAATCTTAGACAAGACACCATCAAGATGTAGAAATATAGAATATATAAATGGGCATTTCAGACTATACATAATAAATAAGTGGTGGTAATTCTGGATACTATTGAAATTGTGTATGTTTAATGTGATTATTAATAAGAATTGAAGAAGCATTTGAAATATACTTAAAATTTATGCTGGTAGTGTAAATATAATTGTAGCACTGGTCTTGATAAAGCAGTATATTTGCTGTTAATGTTGATACTTACAATAAATATTTGAATAGTAAACACATAAACAGTGTACACTCAACAAAATTACGCATAATCATTTACTAAGCTACTGCATATTGCACACAGCAATAGTCAGCAACGACTTGGGTAATTTTTTGGGAATAGAACCAAACAGCTAAAGATGATAGTGCCAAGGTTTGATTGTGGAGTGTAGTGCGTTGGCAGATAATGAAATCAAAATCGCATTAACAGTTAAATTGTACCGCTTAGTTAATAAGTACCCTTGCGCTACATTAAAAAACATTAGACACTAGCGATAAAATGTTCCACCCTGAAAACAAAAAGCGGATAACACGAATCCCAAAAATTTACGATTTCCCACACAGATTAATACAAAGCATGATAAACGCATATCATCAAAGAAAAAGTCAAGAATACATTGAAAAAACTGCAACATTTAAATGAATGATATACATTCCAGGCTTATCCGAAAGAATAAAATACTCGGATATATATGATAAAGAAAACACCAAAATAGCACATAAACCGTCCTACACTACTAACATGTTCTTTAACAACATGAAAAGTAAAGTGGCAACCTTGGACAAAAATAACATTATATACAATATCCTGTGTGCTGGTGATGAAAACAATAATGTGATAAGATATATATAGGTACAACAAAAAACAAACTTAAAACAAGAAAAGCAGGACATCGATCAGACATAAAATGTAGAACAACTGGTAATACACAAAAAACGGCACTAGCGGCCCACTGTGCGGAGAGCGGCCACCGTCCAGATTTTGAAGCTGTGACCATATTACAGAGCGAAAACAATTTTAATAAAAGGTACACATTGGAAATGCTACATATTACTAATACACCATCAAATAAGAGACTAAATTACAAAGTCGACGTAGAAAACTGGAAGCTTAGTTCAAAATTCATGGTTAAGTGGTTGCGAATAAAAAATTACATATGAACTCATATATGTATGTTTATATATGTATGTTATTTCTATTTGCTCAATATATTTATTAAAGATACTATTGTAAAATATTGTAGCCCCTGAAGACGATCTCCGAAGGAGGTTGAAATATATCGGGAAAAAACTAAAAACTTTGGGTTTTTAATACACCGGACCTCGAGCCAGTTTTTGCAAATTATGTTCTATAGGAATCAATAGGTCGCTGAAGAACTACATATTTATCGTAAGCAATATGTCAATCGATATATTTCAACCTCGGACATACAAATATGTTCCGTAGCATGGAATTTTATTTAATGAGCTTTCATCCTGGGTGCAAATTATTTAACAAATTCAACAAAATAATATTAAAAGAAATCCTCTCCGCGTACAAAAGCTACCGAAATACCGTATATATATATTTCCCCCAGCGGGTTAGGGGGCAGAATATACCCGCGGTAGGTATGCCTGTCGTAAGAGGCGACCCTTCAGGTTGCCAGCGCAATATTCAGCTTCTCCATACGCAAATGTCAACCTGACCTAACCGCGGCGAATCCTGTTTCACTAACAGACGAGGCTCTGGCGACCCCAAGTTCCATGAGGAGGGAGGGGATGGCCTGAAGGTTTAATGTGGCCACATAAACCGTTCCCGAGATGGTCGGTCTAGCACCTTAATGGTGCTGTGGTACCAGAGCGTACCGGATCTGTATCCGGCAAAGGACCATCACATCGATAACACTCCCCAAAGCCTTCGGGAGCAACCTTATCGCTACAACAACAACAACAACAACAAAATACCGTATATTATTTAATAACTAGCTATTCAGCTTCTCCGTACGCAAATGTCAACCTCACCTAACCGCGGCGAATCCTGTTTCACTAACAGACGAGGCTCTGGCGACCCCAAGTTCCATGAGGAGGGAGGGGATGGCCTGAAGGTTTAATGTGGTCACATAAACCGTTCCCGAGATGGTCGGTCTAGCACCTTAATGGTGCTGTGGTACCAGAGCGTACCGGATCTGTATCCGGCAAAGGACCATCACATCGATAACACTCCCCAAAGCCTTCGGGAGCAACCTTATCGCTACAACAACAACAACAACAACAAAATACCGTATATTATTTAATAACGTTGGGGATTATTTAATAATGAATAACAATTGGGCATGAAACTGTGCTAGTTTGTGTGCTTATAAAAATAGTGTAATGCATGCAATAAGCACTATTTTTGAGTAAATATTTACTGATATGCTTATAAACAAAATATTAGTGATGCACAGAACTAAGGAAGCGAGTTTACTTAAGAGAAGGGGTATCATGAAGCCGAACATACTATTTATTTTTATAAATATAAACCATACCCATAATCAAGTATATTTAAAACCTAATATAGCTATAATACTCAAACTTGTACCTGATATATTCTCTTACGAGGACCCAGGATACAAATTAGAATGAGGGTATCGCCTAATTATTGACCGGCATTTTCAATGACTCAAAACCGCCGCGTCATAACCCAATTTAAAGTATTTGATGCCAATTACTGGAATCGACAAACCCGGTCCTGAAATATGCGGCATACACATCTTTTACATTCATTTAAATATGTGTGGATATGTGTGTGTATCATACGTATCACCTGAGCTGCGCCAACTAAGCAGCCATCACTATTATCAGTAGAATGATAGGAATAAATATAATAAAAATGTAGCACAAGCATTAACTACATACCGATAGTATATACTCAGTGGCGATCCACGCGGTGGTACTGGGGGAAAGTTCCCCCCAAAAGTCATCGAAGCTCTATAAATCTGTGACACAGATATCAATTCTACACTCAAACAATTTTTTTCCCAAAATGGGAATAATTTTACGCACTAAGAATTTACTCTCAAAACAATAACATTTTTCTTAAAAAGAAAACCCTTTCCAATGTGCATGGAAATTTTCTTCATTATTATAAAAATTCAAATAATAAATTGAAGAAAAATTTCTTTGCCTGTTGCAAAAAATCACTTCTTCAAAAAGTTAGCTTCAATTGTACATTTCATTTCAGATAAATTACTTTTCTACATAACACGTGGCACTTGATAAGTGAAATATCATTGATTCAGAACTATTTTTTGCTAAGTTATAGCTTATTATTCTAGTCTACGACCCTTTTAAACTTGTTTTATATCTAAGTTGCCGTGGTCTTTAACTGATCCCGTCCATTTTTACTAGACATATTTTCTGCTATAAGAAAAATATGTGTACACAATTTCATTACTATATGTTAATTTTTCTTAGTCCTAAACGGGGCGGTTCCACACCCATTTTCAAAAATTTTTGTATTTTCCAATTTAATGTTATAATTCAATTTAGAAAGTAAAACTCTATTGATACAAAGCTCTTTTGCAAAGATATAGCTTATTTTATTCGTCCACGACCCTTTTAAAAATCTTTTATATAAAAGTGGGCGTGGTTTTTTGTTTTTCAAAATTTTATGGGTAAAAAGTGGGCGTGGTTATCATCCGATTTCGCTCATTTTCAATACCAATCTATTCTGGGTCCAGATAAGCTCGTGTACTAAATTTGGTGAAGATATCTCAATATTTACTCAAGTTATCGTGTTAACTGACAGACGGACGGACGGACCAAAGGAAAGATGGTTAGAAATAATATCACAACATCTTCAACCGTTTTATAAGTGGATGCAAAGATTTTCAAAAGATTCGAGCGCTTTTTTCGAGATAGTCCAATACAGTTTTTAAGTCAACCTTACGAAGTTGATCATATAAAATTTTAGCAGTGTAGCCTTATAAATGACGGAAATATTTCGTAAAATATTAAATTATTACAGAATTATATTTCATTTTGAAATAATATTTATTTTTTACAGGAGTATTGTCGCGGTCGGAAGACGTATTGTGTTGAATTTCATTGCAATGCATTTCTCTAAATGACAGTTATTGCAAAAAAAACGTGTTTTGATGACCCCACGGACAAATAGGCTGAGGAATAAATCCATGTATGGACGAGCAGCGCTAAAATAATTTTTTATTTTTTTTTCGGTTGAGACTACCGATTTTCCAGTTGACTTAAGTAGGATATAAAACAAGTCGCTAGGCGCTACCATCGATTAAATCGATAGTGGCTGCCGAAAAACTCGGATTTTTTTGGAGAAGAGCCCTCCAAATGCAAAAAAGTCCAAATCAAACAATAATAAATTTTGCTTAAGATTTCAAGGCACCTGTAGGGTAACAAGGACTTGCAATTTTTGCTAATCGTATGCACTCAAAATACTTACGCTAACATTTGAGCTAATTGTACCACTCAACATAAACATTATGCGTGGATCTTTTTCGATTATATCATTTGGCGATATGTAAGGCCACAATAGCATTATTATGATGAATGACAATAGTGGCCATATTGGGCGTATTGCTTCACTGAGTGAACGCATTTTTCCAGTACGTTGCACATAAGAACTAAAAGTAAAAAACAAAAATGGTTTCAGGTAAAAACAACAAACCCTAAGAGACTTCTATATACACGTACTCTTTTTACTCACTTGTACACATTAACTATCACCATTGGTGTATTTGCCATTGCGCTAACATGTAAAACAAACTCCATCATTTGGCCCAAAGTGATTCCAAACGGTAATGTGCGCTGCCAAAACTCAAAACCATAATACCATGTCAGTAAGTACATTCCAGTTGAACCCCACATGCTCAAATCGTAACCCCATGGTAAATACAATACACCGGTATTATATTTTTCCCAATGTGAAACATAAAAATTAAAAAACACCACCCAGCACACATAATACATGCGTATGGGTGCCACTGAGTATACAGGACTACGACCAAATATGCTATACAAGCATGTTGGTATTAATACGGCTGTATATGAGTCCAAGCCATGATCGAAGAGTTCGCCTAATGGCCCAGCTAGGCCTATACGGCGCGCTTGTTTGCCATCAATTCCATCCAATGTATAAGCTAAGAATATATTTATTGCACAACAAAACCATACCCACGACGGTATGGGGGTAGTATTTGGTAGACCTGAACTCGCATAAAAATTCCAATCATAATAGGATAATAGCAGGAAATTTATCACCGTACAAAGGAAGCCAAGAAAGGTCATAACATTTGGTGCCAGCCAACGTGGAAAAAACTGAAATGAAAAACAATTAATTATTTTGCTTTTGCAGTAAGCATTTTGGTGTAAAAAGGGGGGAGGGGGTGTTATACTGAAATGACCTCTCCAGGTCTTAAAGAAAAATACCCAAAACTCGCAGAAGAGAAACTCACTCTCCCTAGGGAGACGCCCGTTACTCTAGCTCAACTTCGATCTGGGCACTGTAACAGGTCAAACTCTTACCTATCCAGAATCAACCACGACATTCAAAATGTATGTCCTGCTGGCAATGTGTCCCCACATGACACCAACCATATCTTCAATTGCAATGTGCAAGCAACGCCTCAATACCCCTCTCACTATGGTCCGACCCTGTTGAAACTGCAAGCATCCTTGACTCTCGTTAAAGGATATTGACAATTTGTGATGTTGTTGTTGTTGTAGCGATAAGGTTACTCCCGAAGGCTTTGGGGATTATTATCGATGTGATGGTCCTTTGTCGGATACAGATCCGGTACGCTCCGGTTACACAGCATCATTAAGGTGCTAGCTCGACCATCCCGGGAACGATTTATCTGGCCATATTAAACCTTCAGGCCATCCCTCCCTCCCCACCCCCAAGTTCCATGAGGAGCTTGGGCGCGCCAGAGCCTCGTCTGTTAGTGATAGGTGAGGTTGACAATTGGGTTTGGAGAATCTATATATTGCGCTGGCAACCTGAAGGGTTACGCTACATAGCCCCTTGAATCTGGTATTTTAATCGCCTCTTACGACAGGCATACCTACCGCGGTAATTCTGACCCCCTAACCCGCTGGGGGTGACAATTTGTGATCGGTTGCGCCTGTTGTTGTTGTTGTAGCAGTGATCGGTCGCGCATATTGGATGGGGCTAAGCACTGCTACAACAACAGCATTTTATGATTCGACATACATGCTTTTGTATATATCGAGCCCTTCCCGCAATTAAAGTGTAACCAACAAAAAGTAAATTTTACAGTAGAAGATTTTTTGTAATTATCTTCTAACAAAAAATAGCTACTATCATGAAATTTGGTATGTGTATAAAATATTTCTTGAGCCTACAATTAAGACTTCGATTTTTGACCACACTGTACCGAAAGTCCTATTATCTGTACTTACGTTTTTTTTTGGTGTCATGTTGGCTCACTTTCCAAACACTATTTTGTTGGTTACCTTAAATTTTAAGTTATTCAATTATATTTTTCAGATTACATAGGGGCACATTAAAAGCGTATTTATTGTAATTTTTTAGTACATACATACATTTGAAATTAAAGGAAATTTATACCATACCATATTTGAACACAATATATTAAACAATATTGTTGTAAACAAATACAGTCATCTTCGTCTGTCTCAGGCAATGTATCTATTATCTTTCCAGTATGGGATAAGCTAATATATTCATAGTGAAATTGTTTTGTTTTGGTATGATATTCTTTTCCCAAAGAGCTTTTAGGTCGCTATATTTTGAAGATGAAATGTGTAAGAAGTGATCATACAAGGTAACAGGACCCTTACTAAGTATGAGAGAATTTCGTCTTGACCGCACAATTGTACTGAGATCGTATACCTTTTTTTCGCTATCGTCAAAATAGCCATAGTGTAGTTTAACCAATGGAGAATTTTTTCGAAGATAGCGCAACGCAAAGACGTAAATGATATTTAGCTGGAAGAAAAGCTTGAGAAAAGGTTTTGCAATCTTTAAAATCCGAAATATGAATTGAAATGCATGTATAATTTTCTGGTATAGTTCTTGCGTTCGAAATAATTGTATACCATTCACTTGGAGCCCAAACATTTCTATCGCGAATAAAAGACTCAATAGGGCTATGTATGGAGTCCACGGACATCATGGTATGCCCAGGCAACGGGTAAGTTAATTTAATGTGTTTTATGTTAGCAGCCTTCTCTAAGAAATATATTATCATTGCTTGCATATGTTCTGCCCAACACAACTATCACAATATAGACTTATATCAGAATGAGTCCCCCTTTCATCCACGATATTTAAGTATTGGAAAATTGCACTGGAAATTTCGCTACATCGACGTTTTCCATCCGATTCATCGTATAAAAGCAATAACCATTTCTTGTGCCGTTTTCGTAAACGCTTTCATTATAAAAAGCATATTTTCTTGAAAAGGTTTACGATTTTTCCGTGTGGTGTATTCAATACTTTCCGAAGGTTGAAGCTGGCGCAGATATACGTCCCATTCGCTTTGTTTTTTCTTTGGTCCTCTAAGAAAATTTCTTTTGAATTATCTCTGTCCCGTATGTTCATTTTATGTTCCTCAGTTTGTTGTAAACGGTTTTGTGCTTCTCTGTCCGAATTCTTATACTTTTCACAAATAATGCAATTGTCCTTTTTTGGCAAATGGAAGCCTATATGGTATTCATTTTTGAAAATGGTACGAAAAACTCTTAGGGATAACTTAGCTTGCTACTGATTTGTATTTATCAAGTGCTGCGTGTAACACCTATACAAAGTTGGCACGTTTCGAAAGTACTGTGGAAGATATAACTTGGTACTTTTGTTCCTACAATAATGGGAAGGAACTGCTGGTAGGTTTTCAATGAATGATTTCAAAAGAGCCACATTTATTTCGTCAGACTTAATATGGAGAGGTCTTTTTTTGGTCAGGCAAGAGGTATTTGAAGAGTTATGTTTTTTTCTAACACATATAAACGTGTTTTGGGAAATATTAAGTGTTTTCAGTAAAAACTGCTGACAAACTTTAAAACGCTATTCGTTATAGGTAATGAAATATGCATAGCTCCACTATTTTTTTAAGGATATCAGATGTTCTCCTTTGAACGCATTTCCGCGTCATGCACGATAGAAGACAATATCTCTTTGTCGTATCTTGTTGCCTAAGCCCAAAAAGTGTTAATTTACAACGCATATCTCGTTTTCTAATTCCCCAGAATATGTCTTTTCAGACTCAGTATTGCTATATGGCACCAGTGAGTTATTTCTTGATCGTTCATTGGTATAAAAACACAGTTTTGTTATTTTATTTTAAAGATAATATAAAATAATTAACCTTATTTTGTAAAAGCTCCATATTAAAATAATCAAACAATTTTATTAGATTTCACGAACTTAAGCAGAAATGATTTGTATCAAACTAAATATATATATTTTCATTTTCAGCCATATTTTTTTCTTTTTGCCAAATGGTTGCTTAAATCATGCATATACAGTATAGCTGCAACAAGTGCTTTTGCGAACAACATAAATATACACGATAAAAGTGAAAATAAACAGTACTGTAAGATACCACAGCGCACTTTTGAGGTAAGTAGCAATTTTTGGTCACAAAAAAAGTAAACAAACCTCAAAATTCACTTACACTAAAATTTCTTTTTGATTCAGCTTGATAACGGTACTATTCTCTATTATAAAAATTTGTGAGATGATTCAAATCATGCAAAACTATCGGTTTTCAGCAAAAAACTAATATCTGTATTTTTGTTGGTTACACTTAAATTGCGGGAAGGGCTCGATATAATATATATGTATATTAAACTGGGTGGATTTGTATGGACGAAAGTTTACCGATATCGCGCCATCGATTTTTCGGTAGGATTTGGGCTCACGAAAAAAGTTCTACTACGCATACCCAAAAAAATAATAATTTTCGAGCCTGCAAACCAAAATTTGCATATTTCGATATTTTATGATACCCCAAAATAGCCAACTGGTGAGATTATGATCATAGAATACTTAAAGAAGCAATTATGACCGCCATAGATGTCTTTGAATCTCATTTCTATAATGAAACTGGGTGAAAAAATAAAACTTCGTTTTTTTGGACTTTTAATAGAGAAATTTACACTTGCGTAGCTTAAATTTAATAGTTCAAAGTAATTGGACAGTGAAGCCGGAGTATAGGTTAATATTGTTATTGTATGGAACCCAACATTCCCGAAATACAAGAACACTGCCGTGGTAACTCCCGAAGGCCTTGTTTATTAATTCTATGGTGGCAGTATGAATACACCCTATTATTTTCAAGATATCGGTAGAAACATTACTAACCCTTCGAGGTTTAGGGTATGGTACCTTATGGATAGATTTGTCTGACTGGCTCTTGGGAAGTTTCACCTACCTACTGTTCTCCAAAGGTGGCTGCAAATTACCAAAATTTCTTAACGTGAATGAATCCAGGAGATTGATAATATGAGTGCTATAGTACAGGATAATTTTCATACCCCTGGGTGACTAGGGTCTCGAGATATAGCCCAAAACATGGACCCGGATACACCTATAATGTGTTTTTACATTATGGGTATCAAATTGAAGCTGTTGATGTATGCTTTAGTACAGAGTAAGTTTTACACAGCTGAGTGACTAGGGTCTCGAGATATAGGCCAAATCATGGACCCGGATATCCCTAGAATGTGTGTGTATTATGGATATCAAATGAAAGCTGTTGCTGAGAGCTCTAAAGTTCATTGTGATATTCGATTTAGTCGCATCAACCTGACAAAACTGATAAATATGCATGCGAAGCTGAAATAAAGACAATTAATAATACCCACATACCTATTTACATACGTCCTATTCGATTTGCCTGAAATTTCGTCTATAAATTTGCCTATATTAGTATTTACGATGCTTTTTTTCCTGGAGGTATACCAGAGACGGACTGGTACTGACATTAGGACTAGGACTGGGACTGAGACTGAGACTCGGAGTGGGACTGGAACAAAATACATACCACCCTCGGGGCCTGGCAATAAGAGATGAAGGAGGAGAAAAACTTGAGAGAAGAGAAAAGAGAGAAGGAGACTGAGAAAGAGATAGAATGAGCCGAAGATGGAGATGAAGCGAAAAAGACGGAGGGAGGAGTGAATAAAAAGATTAGGAAAAAGTGTAGAGGGGTAGGGCAGAGTTAGACCGAAAAATCTTATTAAAATGTATGCAGATAGGCCAAATTTAGGGCAGAACAACATTTGCCGGGTCTGCTAGTATACATATAGCCATATGTAGTATATATATGTGTGTAAACAAAACCAATGCACAAAATGAGTCAGATACATTGTAGGACACATAACTTAGTTTCTTTATATAGGAGCTCGATTGTATATTAATTTCTTCACCTTGACAACCCAATTCCAGAATGGATGCATAACGTAAACGCTCAGCGGTGATGTATCACGAGCACTGTACTGTAAAATGTATAAGCAATTGTTACATCAATGCTTCCTAAGCTATATTATTTATGTACTTACCTTGTAATTATCAAAACCATTAAGTTGCTCCTTAGTTAGATATTTATAATCCATCACTTGTTGCAGCGCCATTTTTGCTATATAAGGCTTTTAACAGTTTATGCTCAAAAGATGCCGTCAATGAGCAGAGAATTGGAAGAGTTTGCAAAAACAAGTTTCTTTGATGTTTATTCGCTATGGAAGAGTTTAGAACTTTTTTTCAATGATTTTTTTTTTTTGCTTGCTTGCTGACTTGTCAAAAATTAAGTATGTAAATTAAATTAAATGCAATTTAGGTATATCGGGACAGCATCACGACCCTTGTATCGATGTATGTATAATGTTATTGCTTTTACAGGCTTGCGTTGTCCACACAAAATTGGCGGCTGGGTGTAATCAAGCAGCTCATAAAGATGCGTTGAATAGTTCCATGGATATGTAAATGGCAGACAGGTATGTATTAGGGGGTAGCGCGACCAAGGGCTGTCAGTTCAGTGTAACCCCATTTAATTTCACTGCTACAACAACAGGGGGTAGCGCAACAAAGCACAACCCTCACATACGCAACGTAACCAATCGAAAATCCAAAACCAATCAAGCACAAGGGATGGAGGAAGTTATTATTTTTCACTTAGCAAAATCAAACCATTTCTTCACTTTGTCCTATTTGATTTCACTGCATCATACACAAGTTTCGGTTTTGTTGTATTTGCATTCAGCTAAAGTACATTTATTCACAACTTAATTCATATTATTAATTAGAAAAAATGCGTACGTAATACACCCCACCACAAATTGTTCAACAATTTCTTTACAAAAAGATATGACGTATGACTGCGATGACGGCCCGCCATAGCAAAATCAATTTTTCGTAAACAGATTTTGGAGGTACCAGGGTATTACAGGTAACTCCCAAAAGATGTTTGTAGTAATGCCCAAAAATATTTAGCTAATATAGCATATATGTAATACTCCCATATTGCTAATAGAAAATGCTCGCAATGTCTTTCGAATTCGAAATCAAAACAAAACAGCCTATAAAATTTTTGTGATTGTAGCAGCATAAGTGTGACAAGAAAAAATATAAATTTAGGTACATTCGATTGTTGAATACAAAAACGAAAACGTTTAAACAGCAATACATCGGCACTCTGATGTTTGGAAATGTTCCTACCCTTTTGTAGCAATATAGGAGTATTACATATATGTAATATAGTATGTATTCTATAATAGCTGTTTTTTTTACTTCTATATACATTTACGCTTCAACTTTATATGGACTGCTAAGCGAAAAACTTTAAATACACCTCTGAAATTTCTGCGCATAAAGCTGGAGACATTGGTGCTTTATCGGTAACCGTATCGGTAACCTTTTAACAGCTGATTCGACCAACCTTATGAGAATCAATGCAATCGATTATTGGTGCCGCTAAGGTCGTAACCGTATCGTAGCCAACCAATTGGGTTTTGGTTTACCGTCGTAACGATAAACAGCTGATTACGTTAGGGATACGGATACAGCGATACGACATACGGCACAAATGACTCCGGCTTAAAGTTTGTCCTACTAAATTTCAATACGCATTATACTCAGATGTACACTAATTCTATGTATTCTATAAGTGTCCACAATTCATCGCAACTGTTTCAGCTATATGTTATACCCCATGGTCATCAGAGGGTTGTGTCTCCGCTTTTCGGTACACCCTGTGCTGTTATGTTAGTTATTTAACCACTGCCGCTAAATGGGCTCCTGGGCATTATCTAAGCGAGGATAGGCATCACGCGCAAACGAAGCGTATTAAGATGATTTCGGAAAATTCTTAATTTCAGCCGAAATTAGCTAATTTAGTTATGTAAAAACTGTCAAACGAAATTAGGAATTAATATTTCATCGAAATTAGACCGAAATTAGGTGCAATTTACTGAGCGCCTCTGTGGTCGATTACAATTTACACAAATTAATCGATGGTTTGCCCGCACTAGCTGTCAAATTTCAAAAACATATGTTTATCTTGAACGTTTTAATTCGGCTGCGGGAAAAAAGCGAAAACAAATGTCATTTGATATTATGCAAAAGAAGAAGCATAATCGTGTGGACAGGAATGTAATACCGAAATCGTGTACCGTGGAGACATTGCATAACTAATATTCAAGTTGTAAATTAAGTTTGGCGGCCACCGTGGTGTATGGTAACGTGCTCCGCCTATCACACCGTACGCCCTGGATTCGCACCCCGGGCAAAGCAACATCAAAATTTTAAAAATAAGGTTTTTCAATTAGAAGAAAATGTTTCTAAGCGGGGTCGCCCCTCGGCAGTGTTTGGCAAGCGCTCCGGGTGTATTTCTGCCATGAAAAGCTCTCAGTGAAAATTCATCTGTCTTGCAGATGCCGTTCGGAATCGGCATAAAACATGTAGGTCCCGTCCGGCCAATTTGTAGGTAAAATCGAGAGGAGCACGACGCAAATTGGAAGAGAAGTTCAGCCTTAGATCTCTTCGGAGGTTATCGCGCCTTCCATTTATTTTGCCCTAATATGCAGTTTAAAAGTTTGGTCAAATACGAATTTTGGTGGACACATTCAAAAAAATTTTTATATTTGCCCACTCATCGGGGAATCCTTCGCAAGTAGAACAATGCCGTGTAAATGGCGTACAAGACGCTCTCGACTCAACCGGAGCGAAATCAAATGAAAAGAGTCTGGCAACATTAGGCTTATGTGCTTATATGTAAAAATGCCATGCAGTGCACTTCAAACTTTGATGATAATGCGCTGGCCACAACTTAGGCGCTCAGTACAACGCTGCAGCTCGATTGTTGTTTACTTAGCCCAGCGATGGGCATAACGGTTCGTATGACGCGGCAATTACACACCGACGTGTGCCGTACGTACGGACGTTTGTCGTACGAAACACGTTTGACCGAACCCTCAAGCCCGTAGGAATCAATGGGTGCGTCTGTGTACATGTACATAACATATTTGTGTGTGTATTGTTTACAGATAAGCACTGTTGCCATTGACCATTTTGCGTGCATGCTTATGGAAACATCAACTTTTTCCAATTTATTTTTTGATGTGGTAAAAGGCTGCACTTTTACATAATTATTTCGAATTATTTTCAAATTTTTTCAAACTTTAATTAGGTGTTTTTGCATAAAACTGCAAACGGTCAAAAATTAGCGCACAAAAGTTCACTAGGGAACTCTGTCTAGTGAGAGAGCGATCAGCTGACACGTTCTTACGGAAAAAATCAAAATTGTTTTGATTTCTACGTTCCGGGCTACGTACGTACGGGCATTGCACGTCGATGAGCATTGTGAATGATAACTAAGTGTGATATCTTCCGCATAGACGTCAAAATTCCAAAGTGATTGGATCACCTGATTTGTAATTGCCTATCGCTGTCCCATTCTGTATCTCTTTCTATCACCCGCTGAAGATAGGCGCCGCCATATTGAACACCCTGTCAAAACGCTAAAAAGTAGCCATATTGAACATTCTGTCAGGCAGTTGACAGATAAGATATCACACTTAGTCATCATCCACAATGTCGATGAGTTTTCGTTTACATTGCACACTCATAAGATAGGTCGTGTCAGCTGACACGTTTTTGGTACGTACGTTCGTGAGTAACTGCCGCTTGAGCCTTTTGCTCGTACGGGCACGCTTTGTACATTTAAGTGCTTTGTGAGGGACGATCAAGTGCAGGTATGTGGGGCGAAGAACACAGGAAGAGAATAATATACAAACACACATAAGATTGATAAACAGAGAGAGCTATGTGGAAAATAAAGCTGCCACCGCTCTTATTATGTTGAAATTATTAAGCGCTTTAGGATAAACTAGCCTTTACCGGCGGTTTCGCTCGCACTAAAGGACACAAATATGTAATGTCGCTTTTGTGATTCACAACTCGAACTGAATTTTCAGTTGTACTTTTAAAAGTTCCTTTATTATTGAAATCACAAACAAAGCAAGTTTTAAAATTAGAAAAACGGTCGCCGTAAATTAAAGACACATGCAACACATGCTCTAACAATTTTTGCAGTGTGGATTTAACGATATATGTATGTGAGCTGAACAAATTTGAAAATTCCTCCATAATTTGAAATTTATAAATGAAAGCGGTTATGTATATAATAAAACTGGTAAAATTAATCGTTGTTTATGCAATTGGTACCTTTTTTATTTGTAAATTGATACATTTCTTTCTAGGCTCACGGCAACACTGACAACAAGTCTGAAAAGGGTTTCGCTTTCCCACGATTGTATACGAAACGTGCATTAGTACGTTTTTCTACTACTACTGCCTCTAATGCTACTACTTTAAAAATACTTTTTTAAATACATTTATGTATATATTGCAAATGCATCGGCTTGCATATAATTAAATGTATGTGCAGGCGAAATTAATGTCAATAATGCGCTGCTTAACATAAAGTCGACTTCAGTCTATGGTTAATCCGTTTTTCGTATTTCTTGCCAAAAAATTAATGTTTTTGTTTTCGTACTATTGCAACACATTTTGGGAATTGGTTTTCGTGGTTGAGAGAGAATATTTTCATTTCATTTTTAGTGTTTCCGCAACCTTCTTGCGATGAATATCGCTTGAGACCAAGCGTATGATATTTCCAATGTATTTTTTACTCCCCTAACACTCCAAAACACACAAAGGTCTAATGTTTTGCGGGGCAGTGTTGACCCGGGGAAGTCGGGCGTGTGTGTCGCAAATAAAAAGAAAGCTGTGAGATAGCTGCTGGCTCGTTGACGTTCCAAAATAGAAAGAAAGTTTAAAAAACGAAAAAGGTCCGCACCACCTGCCGATAGCTAACTTTCGTCGAGTTTTCCCCTTTAAAGTTAGCGCTCGGCAGGGGTGGGCCGTTACCGGTAAATACTAAAATTGCCAAAAGTGTACATTAGGGTGGTAGCGAATATTTAGGCTGGTGGCCTAAACATGCCGGCCCCCTTGCGGCGAGCAACTCGAAAGAGCAAAGAAGGAAACTGATGAGTACGCCAGCAACCGACCCGAGGCGTGATAACTTAGATAAATTAAATAACTTAAAATAAATTAAAATTCCAATGGGATCTCCTGTGAACTCCCGGTCATCACTAATGCAGCCTCTCTTGGCGGAGCTGTGAATAAAAAGGGAAAAGTTAGTATGCATGTACGTGGGGTTGCTTGGTTTTGATGCACCTGGTTAATTGGATGTAATATGTATTATGTATTATATGAAGGCTGGATGTCGCTGTAGACGCGTAAGAACGCTGCCAGACCGTTATGGCTGGAACGCTCCTGAAACGACCAGTCCGAAGATCGTCGGCTGCGTGAGGAGCCCATTGACCGTTACTGGGGCTGTGCCACTAACCATAATGGTGGCGTACACGTCGGCCCCGAGTGTTAAGAGGACCGGCGCAGATCGATAGAAAGTCGGGTCTGCGAGTCTCATAAATTGGAAGGGTGCCGTGACCGAGGAGTCAATCGTCGCGGTTGGGTTGAGACGCGTATGCCGTGATACCACCGTTGCCTGAGTCGTGACTCGATTCATTACCCCGTATTTCCCGCGCAACACTAGTGTGCACTTCGTAGTTCTGGCCGTATTAAGCCGTTCGAGTTGGAGGTCGTTGGCCAGGTGCGCGTCTATCACGGACGTCGGCGCGCAGGGATCAATGAGTGCGCGCACCAGATGGAGGCGCCCCCCTGCCTCTATCCGTATGATCGCTGTAGGAGCAATAGCAATAAACGCTCGGGTGATCGTCATCGCGTCATGGGTTTCCCGTAAGCGCCCTGTCCTGAAGCCGGCGGGGTGCGCCTGATGTGGAACGATAGTGGTGGTGGTACCCTTCTTGTATGGTTGATACGGGGCCGCTCTGCCAGTAGAGAGTCGGGTCGAGCGGAACGGACGCGGCTCCGCGCCGCCCCGGCGCCCACTGGCATTGCGGTGCGATGGGCGGAAAGGACGCGTCTCCACGCCATCCCCGTGTTCCATGTGTCGCTGATTATTTTTCTGCTTCTCATGCTGAAGCAGCGGTCGGAAGGATCGTGCTTCTCCACTGGTCGTTGGGGCGATGGCTAAGGCGGCTGCACTTCGCGTGAACTCTTCCATCTCCTTCTCCTCCTCTTCTACCTGTTGGGCCCACGATCGTGTGTCCTCGGTGATGTTGATCGATAGCACCTCGTCGCTTTCGTCGTCGTCGCGCTCCCCGCAAGGGATCGGGCGTGGCCGTGCTTGCTCGTCCTCCATGTGAAGCGTAGTGTGGTGTGGTTCACGGCAGCGGTGGCAGCGGTCGTTGCTAGGGCATATCTCTAACCGATGGAACGGCGATAGGCAATTGGGGCAGTGCCGGTGTATAAGGACGGCCCGGAGGCGTTCTTCTGCCGACATTCCCCGGTACAGCGGGCATAGTCGCATGCAGTGGTTCTTCTGGCACAACCGGCAGGAGACGGTGAAGGAGTCAACGCGTTGCTCCGTTTTGTTGCGTTTGACCGAGAAACCCGTCATTCTGGAACGGGAACTTGTTATTATTTGGTTTGCATTTTAAGGGGGGTTGGGTGGCGTATGGGCGGAGAGTAGAGGCTTAATTGATCGAGCTTGTGGTTGGCGTACTCGGGATAAAGGGTTGTGTGGAACGAATAATCTTATTAAGTTATTCTGTCGATGTAATGATGGGTTTGTAGTGGTTGAAACCACTGTTATATTTAATATAATTTTATTGAGATACGCCTAGAGGTATCTTTAATGTTGGTAAATATCCTCATCATAACGAAATTCTGATATTGAAAGCAGTCCTTTTTGGTGTTTGCCTAATACAGGCAATATGCGGTAATATACGCTACATTTGTGTAGCAGATGGTATCACGAGTTACCCGTGTATTTTCACGGCTCCTTGTAGTTGCCCTACAACAATTTGGTCACAAAACTCACCCACGCCGATACAAATGTGGCTGTGAATATAACCTATGAATCCCGGTAAAATGACTAGTCAAATGACGTCGTGCATACAAATGTGCGACAAATGTAAAGAGGCGTCTACTCGCTGTCTGGGAACACTCTTTGTGTTGATTTGGGCCATGTTGTGTGAGAATCACAAATTGTGGTGTGTTTGTTGATTCCAACACAACCCTGGCGGGAGTAGCCTACGCTAACGAGTGTGGCAATTTGTAGAGCTGTCAGCGGTTCACTCTTCCAATCGTTGGAATGAGACCGCTGTGCGGTGCTGCCCATTGCAATGTAATGATACCTAATGGTCATGTCGTGAAAATATTTAGGGACAGCTCGCGACTGAGTCCTGACGCGACATTAAATTTATATTTTGTTCTAAAAAGTTTAATTTCTCCCTTGTTTGTAACATCGAAAGCATAGATGACACTACTTTATTCCTGCTGGGATTTCAAGCAAAAAAGGGACTGACGAAAGTCTGTCGAAACTTCAATACACAAACAAAGCGAGACCACTATTGAGTGTGACATGTTTAAAAGTTAAAACACAAACAAAATCATGCACAGATAAAACCGCGAAAATTATTTCGGTCTCGAGTGGTTAACCCCCCTTTTTTTTCAAGCAGGCTGATTTTGATTGTGTTTTTATGCCCAAATTTTCAAACTAAAAACTTTTCTCAAAAAAAGAAAGAAGCAAAAAGACGGCCGAATGTCAGGAAAACTATCGAAATACAACCTGGCGCGTGTGTTTTCAGTGAAACCAGGCTGTATCTTCAGGGTTTTCGTTAGTTGATTTTTTTGTTCGGTTATTAACACTCGAATTTGTTGGATCCCGCGGATCCGAGTTGTAATACTCTTTGGATCGCGCGCAATGTGCTTACTGTGTAAGAACCGAAAAAAGCAAATGTCATCGATTGACTCATTCATCATTGATTCATTCATTCAAAATGTCATTCATTCATGGAAATGAGTATAGATACATTTTGAATGAATTTTCACTATGAAGAAAAACTTGTGATGGGTAAGTATAAGTATGCCAGTATCGTTCCCTTTTTATAATTTAATAAATATACTAATTTTTTATTCTTTTATCTCATTTCAGGTACTCTTTTATTTAATTTCAGGTACACAGCTACAAATTAGTGAAATGTTGGATACAAATACAAACACGTTGCGAATGGGAAGTCATGCAACGTAATATGAGCGGTTCAGCGGCGTTAGCGACAACATACAGCGATTAAGAACATCTTTTGTCATTCGTTAGGTGGCTGAAAGCATCCCAGCTGACAGCATTGCAGCGGGCAATACCAAAAAATAAAATTCCTTCATCGTTTCCAATTGGGGGGAAAATCATAAATTTTGATTTTACTTTGACTGTAGTTTGTTTGGAAAATGATAATGTCTAAATATGATCCCTATGGGACGCCGACAAAACCAGATAGCAATTGTCGCACATGCACAGATTTTAAGTTTTGGTCCTACATTGGGGGAAATACCAAATGCTGATATTTATAGCGAGAAACAAAGTATGGACAACTTTTTCCTTACTCCGCAAAACCTATCGCCTCATCAAGGGATGCAAAAGCTTGACGATGATTGGGTTTTCATATGCTCGCAGTGTAATTTTGAATTTAAGCAAAGAAAAGAGCATATAAAAAACGAACATGATTTAAACGATGAAAATATTTATAAATGTCTTTATTGCACTGCGGCATTTGGGTATTATAAATCATTAAAAGGTCATGTAACCATGATGCATTCCATTCATCTATCATCAAAGTATGAAACTCCGGCTACATATTCGAATTCAAGTCAAGACAATGATAAACTAAAACCTCTGCGTTTAAGAAAGCGTAAAAATTCGTCGTTGTGTCCAAATCATTTTCAATGGAGAATTGCACAAAGGTGGACGTAGCATATACGAAAAACCGTGGACCGATGTTGCTTTTACTATTGTCGTTTCGAAACCAATAAAAGTTTACCACGAGTTTAAATAAAGAGTTTAATAATTTCCTGCTCTTGAGCGTAGCTTATTTATAATATGAAGCAATTATAATTTTAGTTAAAACAGAGGCAAGCATTTTACACAATAATAAATTCAACTAAATTAGTAAAATTAAAGAGGACCAAGGCAACAAAAGACAAGCGTCGTCCGAGGAACGAGCACCCTTAACGCCGCCGTCGCTCACCGAATTCATCCTCATCGCGGAACATCAGCAATACATCTTGGGTATCACCCATAGGATCTGCTAGTAAAAATGAACGCCGTACCAAGACCAACAAGTCTAGATGAAATATGGAATGATTTGGCAGATGGCATCAAACAAGTATTTCAACCAGAAACTCAAATTTATCAACGGATCGTTATATGCACTTATATACATATGTTTATAATTATTGTACAAGTGTAAATACGGTTCAGCGTTCAGTGGTTAGGGCAGGTGGTGCACAACTTGTGAGCAAAAAAATTATATGATCGTCTCAAGGAGTTCCTGAAAACATATTTGATTGGTCTCGTTATGCTGGCCTCTAATAATGATACTGGTTTTGTGGCAGCATTGGATAAGGCTTGTAGAAATTCATTAATTTGAACGAAATAACACAGGCAAATAGTGCCAATAAATCGCCAGAGTTGCTTGCAAAGTACGGTGACTTGTTACTGAAGAAATCTTATAAGAATCCCGAGGATAGAGAACTGGAAGATAATCTCAATCAAGTTATGGTAGTTTTTAAATATACTGAAGATGAGGATGTATTTCAGAAATTCTATTCCAAAATGCTTGCCAAGCGTCTGGTATATCATACATCTGCATCAAATGATGCCGAAGCAATGATGATTTCAAAATTAAAACAAGCTTGTGGCTATGAATATACAATCAAGCTGCAACGTATGTTGCAAGATATAGGTCTCGCTCAAGATTTAAAATTTGAGCTTCAAACAACATTTGTCTAATGCAAGAATCCCACAAGAAATTGATTTTAGCATTGAAGTGTTGTCATCGGGCTATGGCTTTTTTTTGTGATGGCGCTTGCTTCAATGCGGCCTACCAGCAAATGGATTGAGGCACTCGACAAGGTAGGTTTTGGGAAAATCCATGGGCTAAAACCATAATGACTACAGCATTTTCCTTTCTTCTTACTAGTTAGGCTGACGCTTTGGCATACGGGCTCTGTCTACGTGAAGAGCGACAGCGATACCTTTGAGCACTTAATCACGTTTATATATCGGCAAAACGCTCATAACCGTTTACAATGTTGGTGGGATGTTGAACGCGGATTAATACGTCAATGGAAAAGGCGCTGTTGTAGATTGTGCGGCTTTTGTCAGGGGGTACAGAACCAATTTCTCCCTACAGCAACCATATAGCCTGGCAGGGAGACTCAGGGTGAGTATTAAATGAAAATTTTCTGGCTCCCAAACCACGAAACTATGCATGTAATCCAGAGCAATGATTTTCTTTAATTTTGGCCCCCAAAAGTTTTTCAAAGCTGAAAGAGGCAATTTATAGGTACGGTGCGAGAACGTTGGCTGACGGCTAACTCAATTTGATATGACTTTCATCCCGGTTAATATGCATGCGACACCGGGTTGAAACTTGGCATTAAATTCTTCAGCTCGACATAGCCACACATCGTCTCGCAGCGTTGCCCTTGTTATATGATTAGATACGATTGCTCACTAAAGTGAAGGTGAGTGTCTGCCCTTTTGATATGTATAGTGATCATATCGCTCACCATATCTTACCAGGTGACATGTTCGGTATATTATTTAATGTGTATTTAATTGTCTTCAATGCTGATAGCTCACCACTTAGGGGTAGTTACAGTGGATGAGAGGGGATAGTGTGTTAGTCATGGTGGTGCTGAGTCCTTTTAGATTTGGGATTGTCTGCACCCGTGATGACTATTGTATAGATCCCTATTTGCATTAGGGGTTTTTGGGAGTTGCTATTGTTGTTGGCCAATGACTCGATGAACATTGGCCCTTGCGTCAACAATGTGGTCTGAGACTGGAGAAAGGGTATCCTATCCCCCGTATAATTGTAACACTCTCTCAATGTACTTAGTATTTGTACGTAAATCCGTTAACATTGTTAGTTCGAGAACTGAAAGTAATGTTTCAGAATGCCGGCTCGAAAAAAACGAGAAGCAGTTTTCGCTCACTATTTGGAATCATGTTGGAAGCCCTTTGGTGCTTAAATTTTAATCTTTCATAAAGTCACAAAGTGCTTTTTAAATTTCAATGTTTTTTAATCATTTTGGGTAATGATATTTGGTGTTCTGTGGCAGATAATGGATCTGCGTTAGGATTGTGTTGGCCTCGTTCGGGGTGAACGAGAGCTGGGTTGAGCGAGTTGTTGGCCTCGTTCGGGGTGAAGGAGAGCTGGGTTAGGGGGGTTGGTTATAACGGTTGGGAGTTACACGACTACCCCACCCTCCCTGGAGGGTGGTAGCAGGACCAATTTCGTGATTGGTCTGGTGGTTTGTCCCCTTGCCGTATCCAGTTCGACGACTCGAACTCGGTTATCGGGGCCATAATGAAGGTTGGCTATCCGACCTAGTCTCCATTCGTTGGGGGGCAGATTATCCTCCTTAATGACGACTAGGTCCCCCTGTTTGAGGTTTGATTGTGGATGCTTCCACTTAACGCGCTTCTGCAGTTCGGTGAGGTACTCCGTTTTCCACCGCTTGCAGAAGGTTTGATGCAACGCCTTAAGTTTTTCCCATCGATTGACGAGCGAAGCGCGATTCTCGCTGACGTCAATCTCGGGTGGCGCTAGTAGGTGGCCCCCGACTAGGAAGTGCCCGGGGGTAAATGGCTCCAGGTTGGACGGGTCATTTGAAGACGGGCTTAGGGGTCGGGAGTTGAGACAGGATTCAATCCTGCACAGGAGGGTGCTAAACTCCTCTAGAGTAAATTTATGATCCGATGCGATCTTTTTGAAATGAGTTTTGAAACTCTTGACTCCCGCTTCCCACAGCCCGCCCATGTGAGGAGCAGCGGCTGGTATGAAATGCCATGTCAGGGTTTGGTGGGCGTACTTCGAGAGGGTTTGGTCGCGCGCATCAACGAGGAATGCCTTGAACTCCGAGCGGAGAGCCCTCGACGCACCGACAAAGTTCGTCCCGTTGTCGGAGTAGAAGTTTTTCGGGCATCCTCGTCTGGCGACAAACCGACTAAACGCTGCTAGAAACGCGGCGGTGCTGAGGTCGCTGGTCGCCTCTAAGTGAATCGCCTTAGTTGCAAAACAGACGAATAGGCAGACGTAACCCTTTGACATGCGGCATCCTCGTCCGCTGTAAGACTTGATGTCAAAAGGCCCTGCGAAATCCACCCCGGTGTTGGTAAATGCCCTGCTAAAGGTAGTGCGTTCCGCAGGGAGGGTTCCCATGAGTTGCGTCGGGGAACGTTTACGGAATAGCGTACAGGCCTTGCAGTTGTGTATGATGGATCGGATCATGTTTTTGACCCGAGGTATCCAATACTGCGTGCGTAGGAGCCGCAGCATTAGTTGGTTTCCGCCATGTATGGAAATGGTGTGGACAAACTGGACCAGGAGACGGGTGAGTCGGCAGGCGTAAGGGAGGATTATCGGGTGACGCTCGTCGACGGGAACGTCCCTGGATGCGTTGAGGCGACCCCCCACCCGAAGGACATTCTCTTCGTCGATAAAGGGGTTTAGAGAGAGAATCTCGCTTTGGGTCGCGATGGGTTTCCTAGTTCTCAGAGAGCTTATTTCTTCGGCATAGTGGTTGGTTTGGGATATCCTTATGAGGCGGCTAGTCGTAGCCTTGATTTCGTCGGGCGAGATCTGGTGAGACTCTGCTTTAAAGGACATTTTAGTTTTTGGACGTGTTCTATTCGAGAATCGTATAATGTAGGAGATTACCCGCAACGCTCTTGATAGATCGGAAAACCGATCAAGAATATCCTCGCTATTGTTGATGTTCGTTGCTACATGCACTTGTACTCGTTTTTCTTCGATGTTTATGTGGTACTCCTGTTCGCCTTGAGATGGCCATTTTGCTTTGCCTTCTTGCAGCCAAGAAGGTCCCTGCCACCACAAAGAGTTGTCGACTAAGTCCGTGGCTGGAAGTCCTCTGCTGGCTAAGTCCGCTGGATTGGATGCGGACTCGACATGATGCCATGCTTTAGTTCCTACCTTCTCGACAATTTTCGTTACCCTGTGAGCTACAAATGTTGACCAGGAACACGGGGGTTTTCGAATCCATGCGAGGACGATGGTCGAATCTGTCCATAGGTGCATGTTAAATGTGCCTAAGTTCAGGTTCTCCATCACAGTTTCCAAAGTTTCTGCCAGCAAGACGGCACCGCATAACTCCAATCGTGGTAATGAAATTGTTTTTACTGGTGCCACCCTCGTTTTTGCCATGAGTAGACTAACGTATGTCCTGTCGTTGATCTTAGCTCGCACGTAAACCGTAGCCGCGTAGGCTTTTTCGGACGCGTCACAGAAGCCGTGAATCTCTATATCGTTGGTTGGGGTGAAGTGCACCCACCGAGGTATACGAATCCGGTTAATGGCGGGGTACTCCTGCATGAAGGTTTGCCACCGATCTAGAGTGATTGTGGATACCGGTTCATCCCAATCCGTCCCCTCCAGCCAAATGTTCTGCATTAATATCTTAGCTACGATGATAACTGGAGCAAGCCAGCCTAAAGGGTCGAAGAGTTTGGCGATGGCAGATAGGATCGCCCTTTTTGTTAAGATGTCCTGGTTTTCGATTGGTTTAGCTGTAAAATAGAAATAGTCGGAATGCGCGTTCCAACGGATGCCTAGGGTTTTTACCATGCTCGCGTCCTCGAATTCCAGAAAGTCTTCCGTAAGCCTGTGAGGTTTGGGTATGCCCTGTAGTATCCTACTGCAATTAGATGTCCACTTTCGCAGAGGGAATCCTGCTGACTTTAATGCAGCTGTGATTTCATCGCGGGCCGTGATTGCTGCCTCGATGCTTTGTCCCCCTGCAAGGACGTCATCGACGTACATACTGTTTCGCAAGATGTGCGCTGCGGTTGGCAGAGACGCCTCGACGTCATCAGAAAGTTGATTTAGGGTTCTGATCGCTAGATAGGGGGCACAATTTACCCCAAAGGTTACCGTGTTGAGTTCAAACACGCTGACAGGGTCCTCTGCTTTGAGTCGAAAAACTATTCTTTGGTATTGGGTTTGATTTTCCTTTACCCAAATTTGCCTGTACATCGTCTCAATGTCGCTATTGAAGACGTACTTGTAGAATCTCCATCGGAGGAGCAGTATTGTTAAGTCGGATTGAAGTACTGGGCCGGTGTGTAGAACATCGTTCAGGCTTGTGCCATTGGATGTCGGGCATGACGCGTTGAACACGACCCTCACTTTATTCGTTGTACTCTCTTCTTTGATAACCGCATGATGCGGCAAGAAGTAGCAATCAGATGATTGTGGTGGTACTACGGTGTGCACCTTAGACATATGCCCTAACGTGACGTATTCTGTCAGTACCCTATTGTATTCCGTCTGTAGGGCCGGTGTCTTGGCTAGGCGTGTCTCGTTCCGATAGAACTGAGAGCAGACGCTCTTAAGAGATGGGCCCAAACAGAGCGTTTTTGGGAAGTCTTGTTTGAATGGAAGGGCGACGGTGTATCTTCCATCTGAATTCCTTTCCGTCGTGTTCTTATATAGTGCCTCGCAATAGGCATTGTCTTCAGTCAGGGCCTTTTTTGTTGGTATGTTTTCAATTTCCCAGAAAGCGGTTAGTTGCTTGTCTAGGCTAATTTCGTTAAAAAATGATACTCGTGTATTGGTTGGGTGAGGTGCATCTGCACGACCGGTTAAAATCCAACCGAAGACGGTTTCTTGGGCGAGAAGCGTATTTAGAACGTTCTTCCGTATACCGTTTAGTATGATCTGGGGATAAATATCGCCTCCAAGTATGAGGTCGACTGGTTCATTAATGAAGAACCTCTTATCCGCCAGAATCAGATCAGGGAATGCTTGCCGAGTCGTTGCGCTCACTTGGCAAGTCGGAAGGTCCCCTGTTAATTGAGGCAGGACTAGGGCCACTGTATGGATGCTTACTAAGGGGTCTGTAAGCGAACCTAATTAATTGAGCATGATTCCTTTACCTGTGCAGATGGTGTATTATTTATTCCTGACACCTGCACATGCAAACGTTTGGACGGAAGGTTCATTCGCTTCTTTAGTCTTTCAGTTATGAAAGAGCATTCGGACCCAGAGTCTATCAGCGCTCTGGCGGAAAATTTCACCCCGTTGTACCTTATATGAACCCGCGCTGTTCCTAATAACACCCCTTTAGTGGTGTTAGCATGACACGAAGAGACGTTATTAGTATTATCTTGTCTTTTTTCAGACTCCATCCTTGCCCTAGCCTGCTGTGAGGTTGAAGGTGAATTGTCGGTGGCGTTTTGAGTCCACCTTTGAGGAGTTGTCTTTGGTTGTGTTGTCGGAAGATGGAGCAAGGTGTTGTGCCTTGCGTGGCACGTGCTGCAATTGAATTGGCTAGTGCATCGTGTCACGGTGTGTCCACCCGACAGACAATTCAGACAATAACTATTGTTTTTGATAAATTCGATTTTGCCTGACGTGGACAACCTACGGAATTTTTGACAATTTCGTAATTTGTGCTCCGTACTGTTGCACATCTTACATGCCGACTTTGGTACGCTTGCTTGGTAAACCCCAAGTTTCGTAGAATTTTCCCTAGAATTCGAATTTTGACTTTTGGGTGCTTTTGTAGTTTTGTTACCCCTAAGATCGGAAACCGTCTCTAATGTCTGAAAGCGATTGGACAGGAATTTGTCCATATCCTCCCATTTCGGGATATCTGTCTTCCGTTCTACGGTCTGTTCCCAAAGAGCCAATGTAGATTCAGGGAGTTTTGTGGAGCATAAGTAAGTTATGATTGCATCCCAATTTGTGATGTCAATATTATGACATTGTAGCGCAGAAATGCAATTGTTGATCTCACGTTGCAATTTTTTGATTGAGGTTCCACACTCCTGTTCGACTGCCGTCAGATTAAATAAGAGTTTAAGTTGGGTGTTTACTAGGATACGTTTATTTTCGTACCTGTCGCTTAAGTTTTTCCAGGCGGTTGCAAAACCCTCGTTTGTTAACGAGCACCTGCCCACTATTTCTTTTGCCTCCCCTTGCGTTTTTTGCTTCAAATAGTATAATTTCTCGACATCTTTCAGATCAGTATTGTGGATGTATATCGCAGTGAACATATCTCTAAAGGCTGGCCAGGAAAGGTAGTCGCCTTTAAATACAGCGGTGTCACAAGGCGGCAGCCGCATTTTATGTCCACGGCGCGAGGAGTCTTCCTCCTTTGCTTCATCTTTCGCCGGCTGTGGGGTGATAGCTTCGGCTTCAGCCGCCACAGCAGACATGCATTGCAGGTAGCATGCAAAGCAACTTTTATTTTTCTTTCTTAATGAGCTGAGCTCGTCTTTGGACAGTTCAGAATTGCTGAGAAGACTTTCATATGTGGACTTGGTCTTCTTCCATAGTGCCCTTAGCTCCTCTTGCAGTAGTGCAAGGGTGTGCTTGTTCCGGGATTCGGCCGAGGTGGAGTTGAACTCTTGTTCAAACTCCACTATGGAATCAGCCAATCTAATATAAGTCTCCATTGATTTTATTAATTTGAATATTTTGTCTCTTTGAAGGTGTCGAGCTCGGAGGTAAACGACTTAGTGGCTTTGGTGTAAATGCAACCACAACAAAAAATTATAAGAGTGTTTTCGTTTTTGCTGTGATTGCGCTGTATAAGTAAAAGCTTTAGGAACACACGAATTCTGATTGAATGTGTTAACACAGATAGCAATCTTATGTGAATAGTGCTAAGCAAAAATTTAATCAAATGTAAATTATGCCGTGTATGTAATGTGGCCGGTGATATGAACCACTTATAGAAATCCTCACGAGGATTGTGCAAGCCACAGATAGAAATCCTGACGAGGATTTAATGTGTATGCAGTGATATGGAAATAAACACAAATAGAAATCCTGACGAGGATTTAGTGTGTATAAAATGATATAAATGTAGTGATATGCAGCACAGATAGAAATCCTGAGGTTCTAGTCGGTGCAAAGTGATATTAAGCACGGATAGAAGTCCTGAAAGGATTTAATGTGTCTACAGTGATATGCAGTGCAGAGAAGAGAATCGTCTGCAAATATTTAATGTGTCTTAACGGGTGTGTTGGACACAGATGAAAATATTTTGAAACTTAGCGCGTTTAAAAAAAATTAAAAACGCAGATGGTAATCCCAATGTGGATATAGTGTAAAATGTGAACCACAGATAAAAAATCCCAATGAGGATTTAATGTGAAACACAGATAGAAATCCTGACGAGGATTAAATGTGTATACAAAAGGGTGTTATGTGAACGTTGATGAGTATCGCCGAGTAGCCAACCAGGGTATCTTTCCCAATATAAATAAGAAAATAAATGTGTGTATCCAACTTAATGTGGACAACTGCATTTTTAATTATTTATTATAAAAACGCTGAAAACATACAGCTATATAATATAAAAACGATCAGTATAAAATTGTGTTTGTGACCAATTGTGATGAGCCACTAGCCACCCAACGTAGTGATACTTTTTGGCTTTTGGTAATATTTCAGCTCGCAAACTGATTACCAAAGTGAATTCTGTGATAGACAAGCTAAGGCTATCAACCAAGTGAAATTATGGCTCCTGACTAGGAAGTTTGTCAATGTATGTGACGATGAGGGGGTACAACACAGTGCAGTGATGAGTGTGAAAAAAAATTAAAAAAAATTCACTGACTGTCTGCCTTGAGCGGTGTCGAGTAACCCTTACCACTGGTGGGGGGAATTACCCGATCGTCAAAAGGCGATTGGTGTGTTTATAACCACGAATTCTAACAATTTCACTTGCTTTGCCTTTTTTGTCTAACACGGAATGCACTTTCCGTGCGTAAATCACGCAACTAAAAAAAATGTTTTGTGCAACCAAGCAACCACGTACCTTGTGTTTTTAGTTGATCGATGGGCAGCGATGTGTTGATGTGATGGACTGTAGAGTGATGACAAATTGTGATGATGATATGATGTGTATGACTGTAAGATGTGATGCTAATGTATGTGTGTGATGATGGACTTTGACTGATGAGTATGATGATGATAAGATTGTATGTGATGTCGTGACGATGATATTAGTGGACTGTATGAGTGATAATGGACTGTATGATGATGTGATCTCGACGTCAATAGACTGTATGTGATGATTTGTGGCTGTATGTGTGCTCGCTTGTTTTGTGTTTTCGCTGGTTTTTATGTTGTTGGATATAATAAATAACCTCTTTCGACTTTGTTCGCTTTATCCAAACTATGAAAATTGGCAAAAATTTTTTAAAAAAAGTGCTGTTTTCTCTGGAGTATGCGTCTGAATATTAATTTCCTCGGCGCGTAAGGACCAATGTTTTGCGGGGCAGTGTGGACCCGGGGAAGTCAGGCGTGTGTGTCGCAAATAAAAAGAAAGCTGTGAGATAGCTGCTGGCTCGTTGACGTTCCAAAATAGAAAGAAAGTTTAAAAAACGAAAAAGGTCCGCACCACCTGCCGATAGCTAACTTTCGTCGAGTTTTCCCCTTTAAAGTTAGCGCTCGGCGGGGGTGGGCCGTTACCGGTAAATACTAAAATTGCCAAAAGTGTACATTAGGGTGGTAGCGAAGTGTACATTAGGGTGGCGGCTCGAAGGACCAATGTTTTGCGTGGCAGTGGAGACCCAGGAAGTCGGGCGGGTGCGCCGCAAATAAAAGAAAAGAAAAGACCGAGTTAGTATCACACAATAACAATTTCATTCACTATATTAAAAGGGACACTCTTTTGCTTTGTTTATTGCAAGGGGTTTAACAAATTCAAATTAATTCAAATCCACAGGGCATGTGCACATTTAAATTTAGGCAAGTGATTAATTGGAAATCTAGATTCAATAACAATCGCAAATATTAAATTGTAAAAATATATAACCCCACAAAGCGGAGAATTAATTACAGCACACTTTACTATGCACTTGGCAAATTCACATGTAGGAAAATTAGTTATCTCAAATATTATTTATAATGAGAATCGCAACTGAGAAAAAAAAATGAAAAATGGTTGGTTTGGATAACTCACCTTGGGCTAGCTGCTGGCTCGTAAACGTTCCAAAATAGAAAAAAAGAACCAAGACCGCGGCACCCGCCGATAGCTAACTTTCGTTGAGTTTTTCCCCTTCAAAGTTAGCTTTCGGCTGGTGTTAGCCGTTACCGGTAATAATAATAAAAACTAATGTGCGTGTTAGGGTGGTCCGAAATATTTAGGCTGGTGGCCTAAACATCTAACATAGCACTCGCTGGCACTGAAACTGATTTAGGAGCCGAAAATAGGTCCATCCCTGACTTAGCCGATCATCGATATATCCCGATTAATCGGCAAACCGTATGTTCGATCGGACTCGACTGCTTATCTATATATATAAAAATGAAATGATGTTCGTTGTTGTCCATGTTTTGTGGCCGATACGGGGCCAATTTTATTCGTTCTTTTTTCGTATTATAGGGATCAAATAGGAGAAGGTTTTTAGCAAAAAAAATTTCTATGATCTTGAGATATAGGTCAAAACGTGGACCCGGATAACCCTACGATGTGTTTGTATAATAAGGGTATCAAATGGAAGCTTCTGATGATTACTTTAATACGGGGTACTTTTCGTACCCCTAGGTGACTAGGGTGTCGAGATATAGGCCAAAGTGTGGACCCGGGTACCCCAAGAATGTGTTTATACAGTATGGATATCAAATGAAAGCTGTTGATGATTGCTTTAGTACATGATAATTTTTCGTACCCCTGGGTGACTAGGGTCTCGAGGTATAGGCCAAAACGTGGACCCAGATACCCCTAGAATGTGTTTATACAATATGGATATCAAATAAAAGCTGTTGATGAGTTCTTTAGCAGAGGTTAATTTTCATACATCTGGGTGACGAGGGTCTCGATATGTTGCCCAAAACGTGGATCAGAATAACCTTAGGATGTGTTTTTACATTATGGGTATCAAATGGAAGCTGTTAATGAGTACTTCAATATGGTTATCAAAAGGAAGCTGTGCTGTTGAGTTGTGATTTTTCTCGGGGTGACGAGCGTCTCGAGATCATTTCATGTGTACAACATTTTTTGAACAAACATACGAATATTGCGATGTGTCGTGCTACTAAGTTGCAAATGTTTTTCGAAGGATAGTAAACATAAACACCGAGGTTTATACACTTTTTATGAGAGATGCTTCAGCACACATACACAAACGTATGTCACATTTCGTTGCTGGCTGAACATTTCTACTGCTTTGTATTTGTTATACAAACGACGCTTATGTTCCGTTAATTTGTATGCAGTTCAACTGTGAGCAGTGTTCAAACTTCTACCTTAAAGTGGTAGATCTATCACCTTTTTCCTGAAATATAAGTTCTACCACTTCAACCACGCAAACTTAAAAATAGGTGGTAGATTTTATAGAAGTTTTCTGAAGAAACCTTATTTTTTCCACAATTATTCAGAGAAGTGTAAGTCAGTTCTTACGAGGGTGCTTAGATAATTTACGTGAACTTAACGATGCACTTAGAAAAACGCAAAAATTGTTTTCTTACATCTTACATCATACATCTTACATCATATATCCCCCATATCCATACCATCCTCCATATATATAATCATACCCACCCATACCTTACATCTTACACCTACATCTTATATCTTACATTCAATATTCCCCCATACCGTGAGCAAAGATGTTTACACATCAAAAATATTCACATATGATAATAATAATCTCACAAATGTGATTTTTTTTAATTCAGGCGCAGAAACGAATAAAAAAGTTAGCGCTATGAATTATTATTCATATCGATTTATGATTCGCGAAAATGAAGAATCTCACATTCTGAAATGCAGAAGATTGTTCCATTAATTTGTCGTGGATATGTATGCAAAAATTGAGACCGACCGCTTAAACTATATCAAATTTAACCAGACTAAGTTACGGTCCGAGGAATACATTCACTTACGGGATGCAGTGAATAACGATGAAAATGTGAATGACATCAGTAGAATGATCATATTACCAGCAACATATACTGGTAGCCCACTACACATGCCTGAATATGCACAGGATGCCATGGCGTATGTTCGCGCTTATGGACGGCCGGTTCACCTTGAAAATGGCCAACGCGTTTATTTTACTCCTGAAAATGCAGCGCTTAGAGCCACAAGTGCCCCGTCTACAACTTTGACTGCCTTTTTTCATTTACATATGTCAATCGGACGATTTTGCAATAACATTGCTATATGCAGAAGTGCCACAATATTTCACATGGGATAAATCCAGGAAAACATTTCAGAGGCGAAAACAAGGAAAACCAGTTCAAGGTCGTCCTAATGTGTTCTCAACAGATGCATTAGGACGCATTTATGCAGTTCATCCAAATAATGCTGAGTGTTTTTACTTGCGATTGTTGTTAATTAATGTTCGTGGCCCAACATCATTCCAAGCTTTAATAACAATTAATTGTGAGTTGTGCGCTACATATCGTGAAGCACGTCAACAATTAAATTTGTTGGAGGATGATAAGCATTGGGAAGATACGCCTGCCGTTTCAGCTGTAATAGCCAGTCCACATCAAATACGAACAGTATTTTCGATAATAATTGCAGTGTGCTCCCCATCTAATCCATTGGAATTATGGAATAATTTCAAAGATTATATGGCAGATGATATTTTAAACCAAATGCGTCGAAATACTGCAAATTATGAGTTGGAATTCACATTTGAAATTTACAATGAAGCATTGATAAGGATTGACGACATTTGTTTGTCGATGTCAAACAAATCGTTAGTACAATTGGGCATGCCAGCAGCAAATCGTGCAATGCATGATATGTTCAATCGAGAACTGGAGCGTGGATACCATTATGATTGTAATGAACTAAATACATTTGTAACATCAAATTTAAGGAAATTTAATGACCAACAGCAACATGTTTATGATACAATCATGAATAATATTAGCCATGGAACTGGTGGATTGTTTTTCTTGGATGCTCCTGGGAGAACAGGCAAGACCTTTCTGATTTCATTGATATTAGCAACAATTCGATCAGATAATAACGTTCCGTTGGCACTCACTTCTTCCGGAATTGCGGCTACATTACTGGAAGGCGGTCGCACAGCACATTCTGCATTAAATGAAACACCAACATGTAATATTTCGAAAACATCTGGAATGGCAAAAGTTCTTAAAGTATGTAAGCTCATCGTATGGGACGAGTGTACTATGGCACGCAAGAAATCATTGGAAGCACTTGATAGAACTTTGAAAGATCTACGAGGAAGCCAAACAGTCTTTGGAGGTGCCATGATTTTATTGGCTAGAGATTTCAGGTAAACATTACCTGTGATCCCAAAATCTACGGCTGCAGATGAAATCAATGCATGTTTAAAATCATCGTATTTATGGAGACATGTAAACACGCTTATATTACTACAAAACGTACATGTTCAACTACAAAGCGATCCATCAGCAGCTGAATTTTCACAGCAATTACTGAAAATCGGAAATGGCCAAATGTCTGTCGATCCAACAGGAATGATTACATTGCCTAACAATTTCTGCACTTTTGCACAGTCTAAAGAGGCATTGATTGGTTCATGAGGCATGATTGGCTCAGCGAAAGAGCAATTTTAGCTGGGAAAAATAAGGACGTCAATGATATAAATGCAGCTATACTGGATCAAATACCTGGTGACATAGTCGCATATAAGTCAATGGACACTATTACTGATCAAGATGATGTCGTAAATTATCCAACTGAATTCTTAAACTCACTCGATTTGCCCGGCCTAGGTACCACCTCATAATTTACGCGTAGAAATTAGAGCACCGATTATTATGCTGCGCAACATTAATGTGCCACGACTTTGCAACGGTACCAGACTCGCCGTGAAGAAGCGAATGGGTAACGTTATCGAAGCCACAATTTTGAAAGGGAAGTACAAAGAAGAAGACGTTTTGATATCCAGAATTCCACTGATTCCGACGGATTTACCATTCGATTTCAAACGTTTGCAGTTCCCTATTCGCCTCGCCTTCGCTATGACAATTAATAAGGCGCAAGGACAGTCTCTATAAATGTGCGGTATTAATTTAGAATACCCAATTTTTTCCCATGCAAAATTGTATGTAGCTTGCTCACGAGTAGGCAAACCATCGGCATTATTCATTTACGCGAAAGATAGAAAAACGAAAAACGTTGTCTACCAAAAAGTGTTACAATAAAGTAACAAAGAATTTGCTTTGTTTCGTATTAATTTTATTCTCTTTCAGCAAATCATTGAATTTATCGCCTAGCGAAGCGGGTGAGGGTACGCTAGTTAACTTATAAAAACAACTTGACGTTTAATGTTTTCAATTTTCTTTATTCAATGAATATTTACTTAATTTCCTCATCACGTTTGTGTAGTTGAATTGAATATTTCAAAACTTTCTGTATCTCATTGCGATTAGTGTACTAATGGAGGGGTTTTTTGTTATAATAACTTGGACGTTCATTATGTAATGTATAAACTTATACCTTAAAAAGACGGAGTACTTTTTTTTAATGCAAAGTATAAAATCGTTTGGTTTACAAAAATTTAACAAAATAGGAATACTCATACCGTTTAAAAAATTGTAACTAAATTATTATAAGAATATTTGCTTAACAATGGTTTTAACAAAAGTATTTACTATTGAGCTTTTAAACAATTTAAATACATATTTTTACTTTAATATGACTAAATTAATTAACAAGAAATTACTATATAATCAATATCTTTGATTAATTGACTGGTCTTAAGCTGTAACTATTAATTTATGCGCAAAAAAATTATTTTTAGTACATTTAAGAACATAATTTAGACCTAAAAATTTATAAATTATTTTTACGAGTGCGTTTATAAAATTTTTTTTTACTATAGAAGCGACGTTGATAGCACTTATTCCAAGAATGTGTTTATAGTTATGATTTTTGTGTTTATATGTAGTATACGTTTTAATTTGTGTCTAGTTATAGTTGTAAAAATATTTGTTTAAATGATTTATGCATAACACAATATTTTAACGTGTATTAAATCCGATGAATCAAGGCATTCAATGCATTCTAATGAAAACAAAATATTGATTTCAATAACATCACTATTTCAAATTTCGTTTTTCCTGTGAACGTGCCTGTAGTACAGATTACGATATTTGTTACCTCTAAACTACATATGTGTTTATGTACATATATATCTATTCGTCTGAAACTTTCTAATATTTGATTTTAGTTTGATTTTTTTGCACGGCGTCTTGTATTGCCAGGACAACCAGTCGAGCTCAGTAAATGTAATTTCCAACCGCCATCCAGTGGTAAATGCACATCATCATGACACAGGGGGCAGCGAGCAGCGCCCGTTTTCAGTTCTAAAAATAGCCAATATATATATAATTTTAAATAACATGACTCGTTATTTGCTAATTTTTTTTTAAATAAATTTCTTGAGGTCAAGATTAGACAACAATAAGCCCTGTTGAATTTCTTATTATTTGAATTTTAAAATATAAAAAAAATCAACAAACATTTTATGGCAAATTTAATAAGACCGCGTTTACAAATTCCCTTATCTAATCTAGCCGTTCACATATATCCTATCCCTAGGGGGACAAGATTATAAGCTGTCAAGTTTTCATGTTTCTCTTTTATTTCGTGCTTCCGTTTTGATATGACACCCTAGAAACGGTTTTGGATTAGGAAAGAAAATTGCCATCTCTAAATTGACATCTAAAAGGAGAGTTTAGTTATTTAATTACTGATTAGGAGTTAAGTATGAAAATGAAGATAGTGTTGTTATACATATATATCATAAATTTTAAGAAAATCAATTGTAATAGACGAGGTGTCTCAGACCTAGTTTACATATAACGAGACCTTCTTAATTTTCGTACTTAGCTCCCAATCCGTAATTAAACAAAAAGACTTGCCATATAAATTTTTTGCTTCGGTAATCGGTAATTATGGACAAACTTTAGGGATGGCGACTTTTTTCCTATTTCAAGAACCATTTTTAGCGTGCCAACTCTAAATGGAATCACGAACTAAAATGGAAACGTGAAAATTTTACAGCTAGATTAACTATTTTGGGTTTATTGTAGATTAATACATGTATAAACGTGGTCTAACCCGAGTAATTTTGATTTTCTTTTGTATATCTTTGTGGCCGACAAGCAATAGTAGCGAAAGTAACTTTTAACAGGTTTTCAGCGTTTGAAAGCTCGAGTTTAAATAATAACTGATCATATCAAAAGTAATTACCTCTACAGTAATCTTCCATTTGATGCAAATCATATAGTTGTTTATGTACCGATTCTGTGCAGCGTTCACACATTATATAACTATCCTTTGCATCGCATTCCTCTGTAAAATTCATTATACATATACATAAAATATATTCATGTTTAATCGTCTCAAATTTTCATTAATCCCCGATCTTGAAATACTTACTGGTGAGGTGATAATTTAAAGCCGCCACTTCAAGTACTTGGATGCACTGGGGGCACTTCGTTAGAAATGGACAAGATTTCCAGTAATGCCGATCCAATTGAGATTGATCGCTACTACTGCAACACCAATCGCAAAAGGGACAATGTCTGAATTAAATAAATATGCATACATAAATACCTTATGTAAAATATTGAACCTAAATAGAAGCGTATATATTTTGCAAAGCCGACCATCGACCAATCGCAAACCGACCTAATGCGTTTTGCAAATGCAGGTTTGGAATATTGAATGTACCAGCCTAACTTTCCTCAATTCTCTCTCTGTTTTATGATGCTTTGAACACTCCCCAAATTTATGCGACACGTTCACATATGTCCCATCTCTAGAACATGGCCTATTAGCTGTTAAATCTGTCGGTAGACAGGCGGAGCAATGTAACCAAGCGTTCGATTTAAACAGCAAATCGACTCATGTAAAAGAGACTTTAATCTTTTTTTACTTTTCTTTTTTATCTCGTTTCTCCAACCAAAGAGAGAACTATAGATATTCCTTCATATATACATATACCGATTTGGGATGTCTATATTACAATTTAATCGGATTGAAGATATTTCCCGCCCGTTGGGAGCCTTAACCTCAAACTTATTCCCATTACTTTTGTAACGCAACGTCCAAAATCGCCTAGGTGGTTAAACCTCAATTTAAGATAATGATGGGCAACTCCCAACTTGTGGTAGATAAAGTATCAAGTAGCAACAGCTTGGATTAAATGCTAAATTAATAAGTACTGTCGTCTATCTACGCTTCCACCTCGAAATATAAATATTACTTACATCAAATCAGGGGGCTCTTCCAAAGACTCTGAATTCGAGTTGGAGTTAGATCCCTTTCTGGAGTTGTTTCCCGATATCATGGACCGCTTTAATTGTTCGTTATATTGTTGCTTTCCATTGCAGTTGGCAAACGTACCCACTATACCACCGCTACTACTACCACTTCCATTTCCTCCACCACTGGCGCCACCTCCACTCGCATAACCATTTGTACCAGCAAGCGCATGCCCGCTTTTACTCTTTAGTATGCGTGTCTCAGAACGGCGCATTGGGCTAGATTGCGGATCCGGAGATTTCGTGGTATACATATAACCGTAAGGACTGCTGCGACTATCACTACCACTGCCAGCTCCACCACCACCACAGCTGCTACCGCCACCGCTACCTCCGACTTGTTGCAAGTGCTCCAAATGATGGCGTCCCCGACTTTCAGATGGTGATATGGGATCACTTAAATTGATTGCTGAATATTTATTTGCTTCCAGCATTTCTTTCTTACGTTCTAAATCCAGCTTATCGAATTCGGTGAATAACTGGCGGTACAACAAGTTACGTCGAGTTATATCATCGTCTGGCGGTAATTGCTTACGCACCAAACGCGGATTTACTTTATACACCAACAACAAAATACGTTCAGCAACTTTACGCACTGGTTCCGCAGGATGATGTATACCTGAACAACCGCATTCGGAAAGTGCTCGACACGTAAGACCACTATGCTTATCGGTGCCAATACCTTGGCTAAGTACCAATTGTTCAAGCATTTGCATACGACTTAGAGCCAACCTTGGGTGGGTGCCCGAGCTGACGCTACGCGAAAGTGCGGGTGCTACTAAATGCTGGTCGATTACTTCAGGACAAGCAGCTATACTAAGAATAGTGTGTTGGGCGAGTGTGTGGATGCGTGCCGACGGATCGCCCGATTTGGCCAAAAGTTCGGGTAACAAACGATCAACGCAACGCGCTACTTCACTCTGTGATACGCGTCCAGGCACATATTCGAGAAAAAGAACACGCACAGTTTCGGTGGCTTGACTGAAAACTGAGTAGACAGCATCGCGTACAGCACGATGTAGTAAAAGAGCAGCACTGCGTGCCACTTTATTGGGTCCAGCAGTACTGTCAGCACCCAAGGAACCATTTGCATTGGCATTCGTGGTCGATTGTTCACTAGGCCCATCTTTTAAAAAATTTCGCAAACTTATCAAACCATCTTCCCGATCTTGGAATTGGCGCGAATAGAATTGTTCAACCTGCAAAGAAAGCAAAATATTTTATTTTATTCAGAACCATTATATACCCTCTGAACTTACCATGTCATTACCGAATACCAAGATGGGCAAAGCAGCCTGCCGACGTTCACGATCATTTAAGCGCGAACGTCCACGGTTTGGATCAGCCTCCAGTAAAGCGGTTCCTTGGCATTCCCTTAAAAATTCATTAGTATTTGAACTGCAGTACGAGAATGTAATGCAAATACATGTGGAACGATACATTCATGTGTGGGATATGTATGTAAGCCGGTGGGCAACAAACAACGATTAAGGATATAATTTTCATATGAAACATATTAAATGTAAAAGAAAGAAAGAAGAAAGAACATAAATCAACTAAAAGTTCATCGAGATGTATATGAGATCAGCAAGCTAGTGTTAAAATATTACTTTCTTATATACGTACAACAACTATACATACTTTAATGACGATGTCTCTTCTGGAAAAAGTGTTGCCCTTATAAATCTTGAACTACTTTAAGACAAGGCGGCATTTTGATTTACTTTCTCCTGCTACCAATTAATCACTTGCAACGCTCATGAAAGCATCTCATACAGAAGCTCCAGGTCGCAATAAAGTCAGGCTTGTTTGGTGATCTTACAGGTATGCTTAGAGTCCCAATTTTGAATAGCGGTTGTTTTAGTGTAAGTCCGTATCGATGTAAGTGAATAATGCCTCATTGGTGCCTAACGAAGCTCTGACCCCTGCAAGTTTTCCCACTTTTCCATTGACCTCAATATTATTTGTGAGAAGGTACTCAAAAGTGTTTGATGGTTAGCGTGGTGTCTTTTTCAGTCATCGATGCTGCATGGCTGTATGCTGGTATGAATGCCGCTATATAAAGCCGTTAAAAAGATTTTGTATTAAGTCGCCGTCCTGCTAACTTTTCTCTTGACCGAGTAGAAAGCAATGTTTAGGAAAGGAGCTACTTCACCCTCTTGGATATAGAGCACACATTGTAAACAAAAATCTGTAGAATTATTTGATTCAGTTATCCCCAATACCAGGAACCTTCTCTGTAATTCGATTAGAAAGAAATCCGACAAAAATGCCATTCAAATCGAATTACAAAATAAAGCTCCTATCAAAATGTACCGCAATTTAAAACAGAAATGTTGTTTATGGTTCAGAAAAGTCGCCTTTATTAGAGTCAACGTCTTGATTGTCCGAGCACCCCAGCGGGTTAGGGGGTTAGAATATACCCGCGGTAGGTATGCCTGTCGTAAGAGGCGACTATAATACCACAGAGATTCAAGGGGTTGTGTAGCGCAACCCTTTCAGGTTGCCAGCGCAATATATATGTAGCTTCTCCAAACCCAATTGTCAACCTGACTTATCCGTGGCGAATTCTGTTTCATTAACAGCGGAGGCTCTGACGACCCCGAACTCCTCATGGATCTAGGGGGTGGGAGAGCGGTATGGACTAGAAGGTCGCATGTGGTAATAAAAAATCGTTACAGAGATGGGCGTGCTTGGTACCGGAACGTACCGGATCTGCATCCGGCAAAGGACCATCAACATCGATAACACTCCCCAAGACCTTCGGGGAGTGTCCTTATCGCTACAACAACAAAAACAACATTGTCCGAGCAATAGTAGACGTATATTCATAAGGGATTTTAATCTTCCTTAATGTTAGTTATATACATATCTTCCCCTTTTCTCTAAAATTATGAAGGGTGATTATAATGAAGTTAAATCAACCAAGTAGCATGCGAAAATCATCTACAAATTACAAAGTACATGCTTCATACATATCTACTTTTGTTATAAATATTTTTTTTAATTGGGACGTAGATAGCATATATTTCAAGGGATCCCCTTCCTTTTACAGCTCATTCATGAGAAACCATGTAACAAAGTTAGAAAGCAACCCGAGTTCGTTACGTTAACACTATGCGTTTCTTAAGGTGCTCTGAGTTTGTTTTTACAATGCAAGTCAACTAGTTTAGATTCATCCGAACCTCATTCTATAGGAGCAATCAGTAAACAAGGTCTACTTGCATTTAACAATCCGATCTTTGCATAGAGCTTTGCCTAATATGGGCCGAAATGGATGATTGAACTATAAACATTCTAAAACCCCATAGCTTTACAAGTTACTTACATCAAAACTAACAAAATACATAGTGTAACCTACATTCTTGCACGCTACTGTACATATATACATATATGCAACTACATACAAAAAGGTAATGACTCATAACGGTCGTTAAACTTACTGTCTCAGCGTGGGTATAGCACGCTCTTCATAATCTTCATATGAATTGCGAGGAGCACTCTTATTTCTGCGACGTAAAGAACCCTGTCGGCTTGACATTGGCGAACTATATCGACTTGGGCTTCGTCCTTTCCCCAATTTAGGTGAACCTGGTATGTCATCATGTGATTTGCGCAAGCTCGAATTCGATTGCAGAGACACATTTTCAGTTGCACTGTTAGCCGTTAGCGTGCCACCATAACCCATAGCACTATTCGAACTACAACCATCTATTGAGGAGCGATCATCCTGTATACTTTTGGGACTCATTGTGTTTGTTTGGTAATGCGCTTCAGCTAGCGCTTGTGCGACATCTTGCAGACTTGGTGCAGGCGGTAATATCGGTTTGCTGGCATAAACTTCACAAGCCATGTCATTGGCGGCATTAAAGCCGTTCGCTTCGAGCAAATCTTTTGCCAACAAATGCTTCAACACGAGTGACTTATACATTTCAATTTGTTCTTTACGCAATTTGGCCGTTGTGAAATCTTCCTGTTGCACTGCCTGACGCTTTGCTAATGCATAGCGACCTAAACGTTCACCGGCAGTGCGAAGCGCCGTCATACACAATTTAAGCTTGCGCGCATACTCAAAACGTTCTGCACCAACTGCTTGTAATTTTTTCTCCTCCATTTCGCGTATGATCTCCGCTATGGACTCTTCGACGTACATGGAAAATAATAGATCATCACATATGGAGATTAAAGCTGGTTCGATGGCGCCTATTGAAACGTTGGATGAACCAGCTAGGTCGGTATTGTTTACTTCATTGTTATCTAACTGTATTCCACTCTCTGTGGCGACGGTAACAATATTCTTATCCAACTCCTCTCCTAAAACATTGACTGCAATCAATGCAATTTGTCCATTTGGATTATAGTCATTGAGGTGTGCGTTGCTCATACGTAGTTTAAAATGGGTACCACGTCGCGGAGTAACTGAAACGCTCTGCAGCTCACGTGACTTATAATTTGTGGCCGCATTGTCAGAGAGCGCAACAAAACCGAGAAAGTCAAAACACTGTGAGGATGGTGTGCTCGGTATACCTTTGGGGGAGTAGTGCAACCATAGTTCAACTTTTTGAGCTAGAAAATAGCAAAGAGGAATGTTGTAGAGGTGCCTAAATATGTAAAAAAAATATTTACTCACGTATAAGGAACTGATGTGCTAAAATTTGTATACGACATATTTTCGCTGGTTTGTGAAATCTTAGTACAATATCATGTGGGGTGATGGTGCTACCGGGGGCGCTACGCCACCCATGCACTGTGGGGCCATGAGTATTCAATTCGCTAGCAGGAAAGGTAGCATCTTCGTCTGTAAGGGGGAGACAAGAAATATTAGTATTTATATAGCATACTAGCAGAACCGGCAGACGTTGTTCTGCCCTAAATTTGGTATATCTACATACATTTTAATAGGCTTTTTCCGTCTAACTCTGCCCTCCCCCTCTACACTTTTTCTAATCCTTTTATTTACTCCTCCCTCCGTCTTTTTCGCTTCATCTATCTCCATTTCATTCTATCTCTTTCTCTCCTTTCTCTTCTCTCTTCTCTCAAGTTCTTCTTATTCTTCTTCATCCCTTATTTCAAGTCCCAGAGGGTGGTATGTATTTTGTTCCAATCCCCTTCTGAGTCTCAGTCCCAGTCCCATTCCGAGTCTCAGTCCCAGTCCTAGTCCTAATCCCAGTCACAGTCCGTCTCTGGTCTACTTCCCGAAAAACACGATGGTAAATACTAATATAGGCAAATTTATATACCAAACTAAAAATTTCATGGCAATCTTTCTGTCCGTTCTCGAGTTATGGAGTGACAATCAAAATGTACACTTCTTTTTATATATATAGATAGGGGAAGCAAATTATGCATTCTGGAGTAAACACTACAGGCATAGGTATTAGAGGTTTACGCCGATCACTTTATCGGCGGCGGCGGCGTAAGCTCTATTATGTACCGACGGCGGCGGCGTAGGCGGCGCGCCGGCGTACACCGGTGTTCTTACTTTAAAATCTTGATTTTTCTATTTAAAAAAATAATATTTAGGAAAGGTTTTGTTTATATGTATTTAAGGAAATCAACGTGTTGGCCATTTCGGAAAGATCCGGGGTTTTTGCATCAAAAGACCGTTCAAAAATTTTCAGGAGTAGCTCCTTGCGAAGGAATTGTCCCTCGTTCGCTTGCTCTAGCGAGGCTTCGAACCTAACCCCGGTCTATGGAATTGGTACTGCTGCGTCTGCTGAAAAGAAATAGAGATACATAAAATAGTCACACTTTTGCCTGTATATCTCGTGCAAAGCGTAGTTTCACCTAGGGTTAACTCCTAATAATCGTCGCGAACACAATTTCTTTAAATCATTTGTCGCTCCTTGGCGGTCACGCATAAAGGCGACTTAGGGTTCCTATTAATGGTCTATTAATACTCATAACTCTCGTGGCAGAGGGTGCCTCCAGTTTTTTTGGCTGTTTTTAAGAGCTATAATTCCCGATGTGCGAACAGTAGGGATCCCTACCAACAGTGGCTACCACGCCTCCTGAGCCTCACACCATATGTCGGCACAGAAGCTATAGCACTGCGACTTCGAACTCATACCTTCGTCGACGTCACTTTCCTAGAAGCTCTAGGCGTAGCTCCGAAGACTTTCCAACGGATGCTTTTGTCGAGCTATGCTTCCGAGCTAGACCACAGAAGGACCTTGAAACGTTAGGGAGTGACTATTCGGCCAAGGATGCCGCCCTCGTCTAAGTGGATGTTATTGCGGAATGGGTGAAAATCGTATAATCGTATTACAAGGACCCTGGATAAAATTTTTAAACTGTAGACCAAAGATTGCAGACGTTTGTGTTCACAACATTGACTTCAATAGTCTTCGTTAAATCAAATTTAGAATGAAAGTCGACGGATTTTAAGTTGAAAGTTGTTAACTACTGTTTTCCGGCTTTACGATATAGGAGCTCATTATGGATGACCGCGTAGCTTCAGTTTTCAGACAAGTTCGACTGTCCACTACGTTAGGGAGGTATCACACACGGTCATTAGTTCCATTGTCTTGGGAAAGCTTTTGCTTCACCACGTTGAGTGTTCTTGCGAAGGACAAAGCCTCACCTGGTAGATATATGTGCCTACGTATTCACATTTGTAAAAGGAGCCGTAACGTGTAGGTGATATTTAAACTTGGTTGATAGGCTATAATCAATGCGATTCACTCCAAGTGACTAGTTTTGGATAGGGCCGCCAACTTTATGTCAAACCGGGAGACTTGGGTGTTGAAGGATGTAGTATGAAAATCAAAATTAACATTTCAGACGCTATTGTATAGTTTCGCAAATAAACAACAGATGTTTGAATGCAAGACTTAGTGATTTTTCAAACCCTTCTCATAAGTACATATATCCTCAACTTAAGTATGAGGTAAGAATAATTTCAAAGGAGTGTTTATGCCCCTAGAACCTACTAAAGGATTTTGCATCACTGATTTCACTTATTCTTGAGGACAATTTAAAAACATGTTCGCCTTGTGTCATTTTATTTGAATTAATTCTTCATTATTAATTTTTTCATAATGCAAAGGGAGCATATAAATTTATTATATAACTTTTCTTTTAGTGTTTTGTTTTAATAACTTGCTGAATTGGGTGATGCAAAGTCCGTGTTAAGCTGACATCGAAAACGCCTGTTATTTTAAATAACTTTTGAATAGTTATAAAGAGTTAAGTTTCGCAATTAGTTTCTTATAACTGGCAGTGATGCGGATCCGTTGATACCACTTTCGACCATATCCGACCAATTTTCGACATGAACAATAAATGGCCTAAACAGCGTTAAACGAGTAGAAAATATAGTAAAGCGCCGGACGCCGCGCCGACGCGCCGATATTTTTGACATTCGGCGGCGTATATCTCTAATAGGTATATGTGCGAAAAACAATAGTTAGTATACATTTGTTAGGACCTTTATTCTATAAAAATTATGCTATATTTTAATTAAGATAAAATGCTACTAATTTACAAAACTCAACTAAATCGCATTACGAATATTATATTTTAGAATAAACCGGTTTTTGGTTCACTTCCCAGAAGAAAAATTATTGTTTAGAATAGGTCGGTCCCGGGTTCAGTTCCCGGAAGAAAAATTATTGTTGTTTTAATCCAGGCATAACGCTACTTACATATCAAATTTCAAGCAAATCGAGCCATATATACGATAGTTTAGAATAAATCGGTCCCTGATCCACTTTCCGGAAGAAAAATTATTCGACATTTTATTCTACATATAACGCTACCTACATACCAAATTTCAGGCAAATCGAGCCATATATACGATAGTTTAGAATAAATCTGTCCCTGGTCCACTTCCCGGAAGAACAATTATCCGAAATTTTATTCTAGATATAACGCTACCTATATACCAAATTTCAGGCAAATCGAGCCATATATACGATAGTTTAGTATAAATCGGTCCCTGGTCTAATTCCCTGAAGAAAAATTATCCGACATTTTATTCTATATATAACGCTACCCACATACCAAATTTCAGACAAATCGAGCCATATATACGATAGTTTAGTATAAATCGGTCCCTGGTCCAATTCCCTGAAGAAAAATTATCCGACATTTTATTCTATATATAACGCTACCCACATACCAAATTTCAGGCAAATCGAGCCATATATACGATAGTTTAGTATAAATCGGTCCCTGGTCCAATTCCCTGAAGAAAAATTATCCGACATTTTATTCTAGATATAACGCTACCCACATACCAAATTTCAGGCAAATCGAGCCATATATAAGATAGTTTAGAATAAATCGGTCCCTGGTCCACTTCCCGGAAGAAAAATTATCCGACATTGTATTCTAGATATAACGCTACCTACATACCAAATTTCAGGCAAATCGAGCCATATATACGATAGTTTAGTATAAATCGGTCCCTGGTCCAATTCCCTGAAGAAAAATTATCCGACATTTTATTCTAGATATAACGCTACCCACATACCAAATTTCAGGCAAATCGAGCCATATATAAGATAGTTTAGAATAAATCGGTCCCTGGTCCACTTCCCGGAAGAAAAATTATCCGACATTGTATTCTAGATATAACGCTACCTATATACCAAATTTCAGGCAAATCGAGCCATATATACGATAGTTTAGTATAAATCGGTCCCTGGTCCAATTCCCTGAAGAAAAATTATCCGACATTTTATTCTATATATAACGCTACCCACATACCAAATTTCAGGCAAATCGAGCCATATATACGATAGTTTAGTATAAATCGGTCCCTGGTCCAATTCCCTGAAGAAAAATTATCCGACATTTTATTCTAGATATAACGCTACCCACATACCAAATTTCAGGCAAATCGAGCCATATATAAGATAGTTTAGAATAAATCGGTCCCTGGTCCACTTCCCGGAAGAAAAATTATCCGACATTGTATTCTAGATATAACCCTACCTACATACCAAATTTCAGACAAATCGAGCCATATATACGATAGTTTAGAATAAATCGGTCCCTGGTCCACTTCCCGGAAAAAAAACTTTTCACAAACACTCTCCGGGTTCCTACTAAGTTATCCTAAAAATTTCATGGCAATCTTTCTATCCGTTCTCGAGTTATGGAGTGACAATCAAAATGTACACATCTTTTTATATAGTATATAGAGAAGATTTTCAGGCGCTAAAAAAATAATGTATGCAAGCTTACGACCATTTCAGGTTTGCAATTTCTTATCAAATTATTTCCATGCTGTCTATTTTGATTATCAAACTCATTATAATAATTTAACTTTGAAGAACTTTAATTATTCTTTCAAATGTATTTGTCCCTGGTATGTGCGTCATCCCTGCAGTGAAACCAACTGGTGTTGAAGCACCTCATAACTAATACGACTTGGAAGCTCAACTATTGAGCCAACTGAGTTTTTCCTATGTGAGCACTTGTTAAACTTGACATATGGTTAGTCTGCGGGGTGATTGTCACCAAAAAAAAAAAATTAGTTCTATTGTTATAATTTTAAGTGAACTGAACTACTCGACTCGGACTTTAGAACTTAGGATGTTCCAATAATACCGAAACTTTGGCTTTGTAGCTGCTACAATTTTTTCGGGCTTGTTCAAAAAGTTTAGTCTTAAGCTTTTGAATATTTACGTTTTTTTACTAATGGGTAAATATTATGTATGTATTTAATTGAATGTGAGAGCAGAGAAAGAAAAACAAAGTTGAACACTGGCATCTTGCCGGTTTCAAAACGAGTCGAACACATAGATAGAATCATAACACGCGTGTTGAGTTGGCAGAAAAATAAACATATAAGGAAGTCTGATTTGAGCGAAGCTGAACATTATATAGCCAGCTGTGGGTTATATGCGAGGGATTTAAGTGGCGTTACCACCCCTCATTTCAGAATTCAGCAAGAAAATAGGCCAGTTATATTAAGTTACTATTTTTTCTCAATTTTTACGACCTTATATATAGTGTTTCATTAATATAAGTTTGTTAAATAGTTGGAAATAAAACTAAACATATTAAGGGTTAAAATGGTCGAAACAATAGAGCCACACAACTGGTACAAAGAAGTTATACAACAAAAAATATGTTTACATATTTCAGGTCCAAAAATGGTTGAAATATGGAAATTGCGATTTCCTAATAGCATTCTACATAAAGCCCGGTTTTTTTTGCCGGTTTAAACTATAATTAAAAGTTGATGTGACGTTAACCCTGCCACTTCGGCCGCTTAAACTAATAGCGTTTTCTTATCTGAAATAAATTGTTGCCTAAGTAAATGGTAGAGCCTTAATAGAGTTACTCCTACCCCAAAAAATTTTCAAAATTTATAGTGCATACAAAGAACATTTCAACTCACCATATTCACTCATATTAACAGAGTATATGTGTGAACTATGTGCGAATTGAGAGTTTCACAGAGTTGCACTGCCACACCGCCATTTTATACAGGGTAAAAGTGTAACACTTTTGCGTTGCGAGCAGGCAACAATTGTCACAAAAGAACGAAATACCCCGTAAAGGCGTCGCCTGTTTTTCAGAATAGAACAACAACCCTTGCGCGGCGTACAAAAAGCGTAACACTTTTAGCCAGAAAAGAAAACGCTATAAGATGAACAGTAAAATATGATGTAAGCGACAAAGCGGCAAGTAAGCTTTAAATGTAGTAGTAACTTTAACTGTAGTCTAAAAGTTGGCGCCTTTTTGCCACATATTCATACACATATAATTCATGATAACTTAAATATTTCAATTGTAATTTTCAAATGGTTTTAGAATTCCAGACGAATTTTAAGATTTTTCCACACAAATGGCAATGAACCAAATTTTATTTAAACTGGATTAGTTACTATGTGGAAGAAGATTCAAAATCATCAACATTTCATTCAGTTATCACATTTGCGAAAAGACAGTTGTTGTTGTTGTTGTTGTTGTAGCAGTGCTTCGCACCACCTAATAGGTGCGACAGTTCACAAATTGTCATCAATATCCTCCAAGGAAACTTGCTGTTTCAAAAGGGGTGGACCATAATGAAAGGGGTGTTAGAGGCGTTGGTTCCATATTACAATTAAAGAGATGGTTGGTGTCATGTGGGGACACATTGTAAGCGGGGCATACATTTTGTATGTCGGGGTTGATTCTGGATAGGTAAGAGTTTAGCCTGTTAGAGTATCCAGAACGATATTGAACTAGAGTGACTCTCGTTTCCCTGGGGAGTATGCGTTCCTCTTCCGCAAGTTTTGGGTACTGTTCTTTGAGTACTGGATTCACCGGGCAATGCCTGGCATAAAGGTCCGACGCCTGTTTGTGGAGTTCACTGAGGTCCTGCTTGTGTTTTTTGCTTCATACGGCTGAGTTCTCAGGTGCCGTATTTCTTTATAATGCTTACGGAGATTACTCCTTAAGCCCCTAGGCGGTGTTGGCTCATCAATCAGATGTCTGGTGGGATGCCCAGGTTTCTGGGTATCCAACAGGAACTGTTTGGTTAGCATCTCATTTCTCTCCCTGATGGGGAGTATTCTCTCCCTCCTTATTATGTAGATGGTGTTCTGGGTGCATAATAAGACAGCCCGTGGTGGTTCTGAGAGCAGTATTTTGGCAGGCCTGTTGCTTTTCCAGTGAGTAGTTTTTAGACTTGGCGACCATATAGGGGCGCGTAGGCTGCAAATGGCTGGCCAATTGCTTTGTATGTGATAATGAGCGTTTCTTTGGCTTTTCCCCAAGTACTGCCAGCAAGGGATTTGAGGATTTTATTACGGCTCTGGATTTTCGGTACAATTGCGGCTGCATGCTCAACAAAATATAGATCCTGATCAAGCGTCACACCCAAGATTTTGGGGTGTAGTGCCTTCGACGTGGATGTTCAAAATGGTCGACATTTGGGACGTCCATGTTGTAAATAAGGTCGCCGAGGATTTAGTCGGTGATAATGCCAGGTTTCGCGAAGCGAAAAAACTGGAGAGATCAGGGAGCTAGCCGTTTATTCTGTTGCAAAGCTCATTCATCGATCTGTGGGCCTGGGTCTGTGGCCATTATTGTGCAGTCATCGGCGTAGGAAACGATAGTAACTCCTTCTGGTGGCGAAGGTAGCTTAAATATGTAGAAATTAAACAAAAGTGGGAATAGGACACCACCCTGTGGCACCCCTTGTTTAATTCTTCTTGGAAAATTAAAGAAGACAGTCGGAGCGGTATCCTTACGGATCGTTTCAGACTCAAGCGAGACCTATATTGATTTCCAAAGGTACATAAATTTATTGTTCCTGTGTTTTATGACCGCTGGGTATAAAAATATAAATTTACTTTAAGTGTATATATGTATGTATGTACTTAAACGTGTTCGTTGCTGAATGCCGCTTTTCGTTTTCTCTTACTAAATCTCTAAACAGCGCAACGTCTCTTGCCCTACATTAAATAGACAAATAGCTGAGAGATTCCAACTTGTACAAAAATATAGAATATACATATAATACTATCAACATTGTGTTAGATACGTTAGTGGCGCTCTGAGTACACACTTTTTATACGGAAATTATTATTTGAAACATGTGAATACTGGAATCTAGGAGATATTGGTGAAATTTCTTGTTTGTTTTAACTAATGGTTTTAATATAAAATTTTGGAGATTTGAAAATGACACCAAGTGCTAAATTTACTAAACCGGAAACGGTGACCGCAAATAGACCGGCTCTTTCCATATGGCTCCAGATACAAAGCCTTTTGAATACCATCAATCATATCTTAATTGGACTCATTGCCATTTATATAACCGCATTAGCACGAAGTTTGAACTTTCAAGATACTGCTATGCATGCGTTTCTTACAGTCATTGGGGTAGGTACGAGCTATAATTAAAACCTATGAAAATTCGTAATTCGATTTATTGCAAGTCATGTTTTTTGCAAAGTCAATATACTAAGCGTAATTAATAAACATTTGACCTCAAATAAATATAGATTGTTCTCAATAGGCACTTGCTTTGATAGTCATACTAATTTCATAAGGACTTTATCATTAAATGCCCTCCCCAACTAAACCACCGTTTAAACTCACCAGGCAAAGCGTTCTAAGTAAATCTCATTTAACGAATGTGGAAAAGAGCAAATGAAGTTTTAGCACAAAAGTTTCATCAGATAGGTAGAACTTAAAGCCGAACTCTTTGCCTCGGTGTGTCGATGAAGATGAAGACTGATTCGTAAATTATATCTCAGCTTTCTCTGATATCGTCTTGAACTTAATAATAATATATTAAACACCGCCATACCGTTATAAATATAGTATGTACAGTTACCATATTTAGGATCCTAGATTCTCGTCCCTGGAAAAGTAACATAGATATTTTTAAACTATTTTCTAATTAAGGCAGTTCTTCTGCAGTACTTCGACAAACACCCTGATTGTATCTGCCATGAAAAGCTTCTCAGGAAAATACACCTAGAATTTTGACGTTACCACCTCGGAATTTCAACTTGGAACGGATACGGCGGCCGACATCGTCTTAAGGCAGAAAAATCAGAGCAAAGCTTAAGAAAGCACCACCCAGCCTTTAACAGATCTTAATCAAGTTTCTGAGCGTGAATATTTCTAAGTTAACGTGTATACATATTACAATTAACATAAGACACATAAAAATACATACTAATATATACCTATTCCTATCCTACCTTAAAATATAGTTCCACGTATTAATGGCAGAAGCGTTGATGTCGCATTATCCAATTAATTTTGTCACTAATAGTTTCTCACATCGTGCAAAATCAAAAATTCATGGTATACTACAATTGGGGGGCGGCTCAATGGTGCTACTTGGTGCTCTTGGTAAATTCTCACAAACGGAGGTACATTTCACTACTTTACACGGCAAGATTGGTAAGTCCTTGTAATCACATATTCGCAACAACAATTAAAATTAATAAATTTTTCAGGTCTTGCTGCAACATGTTTATGTTTTGCCAGCCTTACCGGTGGTTTACTCAATTATTTTCAACCGAAGTTCATTCTAAAGATTTATTCTCCATCAGAACTGAAATATAGACATAACCTCTTTGGAATGATTACTTTTACGTTGGGCATGTGGACAATATTTCTAGGTTATAGTACGAAATTTACTTATAAATATGCAGATCCCGAGTTTATTGTTGCATTGAGTTTAGCAGCAATTTTAGTTTATATTTTTACATTGATAGCACCAATGCGCTCGTTTTTAGCTAAACTGCAATATAGAAGTCAACGCCGAAAATAAGTAGAAAAGTTAATTAAAAGATAAGTAGAAAAGGTTTAAGGAAAGTGAAATCTATTCGAGTATTGTAGGCGGTTGTATGTACCTATACAAAAATTTATTAAAATCTGTACGTTGTATTTAATTTTAATAGTTATACTATTTATTGTTATATGTTCCTATTATCGCTGAGCTGACTAGCTCGTTTTTGAAACATGCCGAGTTTGGTGGTCTTACATGAAAGGTATAAAAAGTAAGAAAAAAATAAGAGGATTAAAAAGCACCCAGCTATTTTATGGGGGAAATTTCTCGACTACAAAAGCATTGTAAAAGTGGGATTGCTGCTAAGGAATTGTCCAGTGAACTTAAGGAGCGTAGAAAAGTATTATATATGATTATTGGAAAATCCAAAATTTATAATTCTGGCCAATTTCTTCGCCAGCTTGGACAAAAGCCAAGCAATGCTGTCACATTTTACTTAAAATCCTTAAAGATAAAGGATCCACTGCACAGTATTTATTATTATTGTACTACTCCACCTGCCACATAAATATGTAAAGGACAGAAACATATGAGCCACACATACATCTATCATAAAAGTAACTTTTATATTCCCCCCCGCAGGAAGCCCTTTCATGTATCTTTATGAAAATATTCAGTTTACTGCGGCATTTTAGATATGCGTACATATGTGCATTAAGCTGTGTTGATTTGCATGGACGAAAGTTAACCCATATCGCGCCATCGATTTTTCGATAGGTTTTGGGCTCAGGAAAAAAGTTCCACTAAGCATACCCAAAAAAATAATTTTCGAGCCTGCAAAATTTGAGTTTTTTTGACTTTTTTTTTCTTTGATTTTTAAGGTTTTTTTCATGACCTACTTAAAAAATTTTCATTTGATTTTAAAATTTTCATGTATACCCTGTCCAACTCAAAATTGTCCGCTAAAAACTTTGGCCATAACAGTTTTTTGAAAAAAAAAAAAAATATTTTTTGGGTTTTGATGAGTGTTTTGGTGAAAAAAATTATTTTTTTTTAAGGGTGTCTTCAGAAACGTGCAAAAGTGTTGCCGATGAAAACGCATTTGTCTCATAGTTCCTATCTCACTTAAAATTATGCGGTAAAAACGTTGGCATTAACAGTTTTTTAAAAGACATTTTTTTTTTTTGGTTTTTGAGACTTGTTTTGGTCGAAATCGATTTTTTTCATTTTCAAGGCTCCAAATCATTTTTTATGTATAGTTTAACAGTTTTTTAAAAGAATTTTTTTTTTTGTTTTTGGGACTTGTTTTGGTCGAAATCGATTTTTTTCATTTTCAAGGCTCCAAATCATTTTTTATGTATATGTTCCGTTAGACCCACCAATAAGTATACCAAAATGATCAGGGGACGAGCTAAGTTGATTTAGCCATGTGCGTCTGTCCGTCCGTCCGTCCATCCGTCCATCTGTCCGTCTGTCCGTTTGTTTGAACGCAAACTAGTCCCTCAAATTTTGAGATATCGTGATAAAATTTGGCAAGCAGGCATATTTGGTGGGGGATTTGACATTTGTCGGAATCGACCGGATCGAACCACTATAGCATATACCTCCCTTACTATCGATTGTTCAATAAGAGGGTTTTCGCCATTTCTGCCTCATTTTAACAGCTAGCAACATTAAATTTTACCACAAGCTGAAAAAATCGTCAAGATCGGACATATTTATAATAAAAATCGATTTCGAAAAAAATGATGAAAATCCTCTTACCTGAACAGTCGATTTTTATTATAAATATGTCCGATCTTGACGATTTTTTCAGACAACCATCTATGTCCAATACGTAAGCTTGTGGTAAAATTTGATGTTGCTAGCTGTTAAAATGAGGCAGAAATGGCGAAAACCCTCTTATTGAACAATCGATTGTATGGGAGGTATATGCTATAGTGGTCCGATCCGGTCGATTTCGACAAATGTCAAATCCCCCATCAAAATATGCCTGCTTACCAAATTTCATCAAGATATCTCAAAAATTGAGGGCTAGTTTGCGTTCAAACAAACGGACAGACGGACAGACGGACGGACAGACGGACATGGCTAAATCAACTTAGCTCGTCCCCTGATCATTTTGGTATACTTATTGGTCTAACGGAAAAATATACATAAAAATGATTTGGAGCCTTGAAAATGAAAAAAATCGCTTTCGACCAAAACAAGTCCCAAAAACAAAAAAAAATTTTTTTTTTTTAAACTGTTAATGCCAGCGTTTTTATCGCATAATTTTAAGTGGGATGGGAACTATGAGACAAATTCGTTTTCATCGGCAACACTATTGCACGTTTCTGAAGAAACCCTTTAAAAAAAATGGCGAAAAAATAAATTTTTTCACCAAAACACTCCTCAAAACCCAAAAAATATTTTTATTTTTTTTTTCAAAAAACTTACCGTCAAAGTTTTTAGCGGACAATTTTGAGTCGGACAGGGTATACATGAAAATTTTAAAATCAAATGAAAATTTTTTAAGTAGGTCATGAAAAAAACCTTAAAAATCAAAGAAAAAAGTCAAAAAACTCAAATTTTGCAAGCTCGAAAATAATTTTTTTGGGTATGCTTAGTGGAACTTTTTTTTCCTGAGCCCAAACCCTAACGAAAAATCGATGGCGCGATATAGGTTAATAAATCGACCCAGCTTAATGTGCATACTCCGCTACGTTTGCAGGAATAATTCGAAAAAATTAAATGAAAAATATTAAAAACCTTACAATGACTCTTGCGCCACATTTTGCCTAAACTCTATTGCATGATTTTAGGCGTAAACAAGCAACATTCGTTTATTACGAAAGGGTACGTTTCTAACAAAAAAAAACATACCATTTTATTGCATATTTTGCGGCATTTTATGAATGAAATGCGTTTTTGTGCATGCATATTTTTTGTAAATATAATGAAAACTTGACAGTGCTTACAATAATGTGCATATTAAGTATAATAGATAATAGTAAACAGGCTTTACGAGCCAAAGCACTTCAAGAAATAACAAAACTTTTTACGTTCTCGAATCAAACCACAAATGCGAGTAAAAAAATTTATTTAGGATATCCATTTAGCTTGAAAACTAGTAACGTTTATACATAAGGCATAGGTGTACATACGTATAAATGTTTTTTAGTAGTAAACTCATACAAAGCTAAGAACGTAGAGTATTTTTTGGTGGAATTGGCATTATGTATTGTCACGGATATTAGCATCACTAAGCTATACCAGCACTACGGCGATGCTAAGGCATGCTAAGCGATATTTACGTCAATAATCAAATCATGTATACACATATATAAGGCAGCCGAGAGATGTCACACACAGATGCATTTACTTATACGCCTATGTGTGCGCGAGAGACTGTAAACTACAAACATTCACATCAATAATTCAATCATTATGTGTCTACATAAACGAATAAATAATTGCGTCTACACATATGTACCATGTACGAATACGAGCAGCGGAGAGTCAATGCACAAACACATGCATATATCTGAGATACTCCTATAAGTATGCAATGAGAAAAACTATAAAAATTGTGCAATTGTAGTTACAGCTGAGAAGTTTGAGAGCTGCTGGACTAGTAGATTCTCGAAGCGACTAGAAGATGCGAATGTCAAAATCAAAGAGTATAAAAGGCGACAGATGTAGAGGCGCTGTAATTCAGTTTGATTTGAGTTGTCAAGCAGTTACGACTAAGACGATATCTAGCGCCCAATAGCAGTATTATTTTGAGAGTCAGTTTCATTTAAGCTATTCGTTGCACAGTTTGAGTGTTATTGTGAAGTATTTTAATAAAGGCCATTTTTCCATTATTCAATATTGGAGTTATTTATTCAACAGTTTAGCGAAACGAACCTAGCAAAAGGGTAAATAAGAGGATTTGCAGCAAATTCGTTACAATTGGTGTCAGAAGAGGAATTGTTGAATAAATTCCAGAGGACAACAAGGACATGGCAAAGTTCAGTGAATTGAAGATCCAGCAACTGAAAAAGGAGTTGGAGAACCGTGGATTAAATACAACCGGCACTAAGATCGAACTTCAAGCACGGCTACGAGAGGTAGTGGAGTCGCAAGGAATTGATGTGGACGAGTTTGTCTTTTATCCTGATGGGGACGAGACAACAACAAAAATTGAAGAGAAAAACGAAACATCGCAGACAGTTACGAGCACAGACTTGAACATGATTTTGGCTGCAATATCTGCACAAACATTGACAGTAACATCAATGTCGTCGCAAATGTCAGAAATGTCGACACAGATTACATCCAAGATGAAACACAACTCGAAGAACAGAAGACATATATGGCATCCCAACTGGAATCACAGGAGGCACGCATTTCAGAAATGTCGTCACAAATGTCATCTCAACTGGAATCGCAAGAAACACGCATAACATCTAAGATTGAAGCACAGGAGACGCGTATTTCCGAAATGTCGGCACAAATTTCAGCACAGATATCATCTCAGATCTCCAAACAACTAGAAGAGCAGGAAGTCCGTATATCATCGAAACTGGAAGCGCATATGGAAGAAAAACTAACCCAGTTTCATGAAGGCTTCAGGGGTCGACAGGATAAAATAGAGGCAGAGATGGATGCTTTGAAAGATAGGATCCAGGAATTACAATTAAATCGCCCAGCTGTTTCAGCGAGTAATCCAAAGGTAAAAACACCATCCTTTGACGGTTCTGTTCCTTTCCAGGTCTTTAAGCTACAGTTTGAGAAGACCGCGGCAGTGAACAACTGGAATGCGGAAGATAAAGTTGCTGCACTCTTCGTAGCATTGAAAGGACCAGCTGCCGAAATCTTACAGACTATTCCAGAGTACGAACGGAACAGTTATGACACATTGATGGCTGCTGTAGAACGACGTTATGGAAGCGAGCATAGAAAACAGATATTCCAAATTGAGTTGCAAACCCGCTACCAAAAAGCAAATGAGACATTGCAGGAGTTTGCTTCGGATATTGAAAGATTAGCTCATCTTGCAAATGCGGACGCACCCGTGGAATACACTGAAAGGGTAAAAATCCAGAGTTTCATAAATGGCATACGGGACGTGGAAACGAAGCGAGCAACATACGCAAACCCAAAGCTGACATTTGCTGAAACGGTATCACATGCATTGACTCAGGAAACGGCCTCACTATTGAGTAAACCAGCATACAAAGCTCATCGGGTAGAAGTGGAAAGACCAGATTGGGTAGACACAATTTTAGAAGCACTGAAGGGATCACAACAGAAAAATGCCGGAGTTATTAAGTGTTTCAAGTGCGGCAACCCAGGTCATATTGCACGACATTGCAGCAGCCCAATAGCTCCAACAATGTGGGTGGTCGTAAACGCAGAGCAGAAGGTGATGAGCAAATCTCCAAGACCACTCAATCGTTAAACTAAATCGAGTCAGCCGCATGGGGCGACAGCTAGCTCCCGCAATTGAATGCCCCATAATCTCTATCTCGCAGATTGGAAGAAGATCGAGCAATCTTACTGTTGGAGGACATGTGGACGGAAAGGAACGTTTACTGACTGTAGATACGGGTGCATCTCATTCCATCATTCGAGCGGATTTAGTCAACAAAAAGATAAGACCATTGCTTGGAGCAAGATTACGTACAGCCACGGGAGAGGACACCCAGGTAATTGGAGAAGTAGAATGTGAAGTCGCAATTGGGAACGTCACGGTAGTACACAATTTTATAGTGGCAGAAATTGTTGATGAAATCATAATTGAAGTGGACTTCTTAATCGACCAGGGCATCAAGATCGACATGCAAAGCAAGACGATGCGATATAAAAACATGGATGTACCACTTAATTTCGGCTACGAGAGAGGCTACAGCAGTAAACGAGTGCTGGTGGAAGAGAGTCAGCAAATACCACCAAAATCCGAAACAGTCATCTGGGCAAAGGTTGATGGAGATTGTGGGACAAACAAATTGTGGGTTGTCGAAGCAGCAAACAAATCAGCACTAAACATACCTGTAGGAAAAACCCTGGCTATGACAAAACAAGATGGACGTATTCCGGTAAGAGTACTCAATGAGTTCAAGTCACCACTTAAACTGACTAAAGGAGCTATTTTGGGAAGATGCCAAGAGGCTGAAGTAGTTATTAACTGTGAACAGCTCCAGGAACACGTTCCAGCTAGTAATACTGATCTTTCAAATCATCACGGCATGGACGCAGGGGCTAGAGGAAGCATATCAGAGTAAGGCAAAACAACTGCTCCTAAAGTACGCGAACATATTTGACCAGGATGATTCTAAACCAGGCCGCACCAACGTTGTAAAACATCAAATTTACACTGGGGATGCGAGGCCGATCCGCCAAGCTCCACGTAGTGTTCCACTGGCGAAGCGGGAAGCTGTGAGTCAAATCATTCAAGAAATGAGCGACAGCGGCGTCATCGAACCATCAGCTAGTCCATGGAGCTCACCGGTAGTACTTGTAAAAAAGAAGGATGGAAAAATGAGGTTTTGCGTGGACTACCGGAAGTTGAATGACGTTACGAAAAAGGATAGCTACCCATTGTCAAGAATTGACGACACTCTGGACTAGCTATCTGGTACGAAATCGTTTTCCACGCTGGACTTGAAAAGCGGCTACTGGCAAGTGGAGGTGAAGGAGGAAGATAAAGAGAAAACAGCCTTCAGTGTCGGTGATGGTCTTTGGCAATTTACAGTGATGCCTTTTGGACTTTGTAATGCACCAGCTACTTTTGAGAGACTCATGGACCAGGTACTGAAAGGACTACATTGCAAAACATGCTTGGTGTACCTGGACGACACCATCGTATTGGGCAAGAATTTTGACGAACATCTTAGGAACTTGGAAGAAGTTTTCCAAAGAATAGCTGGTGCTGGTCTGAAGTTAAGTCCCAAAAAGTGTGCGCTGTTTAAAAAGGAAGTAAAATATTTGGGTCACAAGGTAACGACAGAGGGCATCAGTACTGCGAACGAAAAGATAGAGGCTGTAAAGGATTGGCCAAGACCACAGAACCTACATGAATTAAGAAGTTCCCTTGGGCTGTGCACATATTACCGCCGATTTGTACCAAATTTGTCCAGCGTAGCCCATAGCCTCCATGACCTTACAAGAAAAAATAAAGCTTTTGAATTGAAGAAGGAGCAAGAAGTGGCTTTCCAAACATTGAAGGAGCGTTTGTGCACTGCCCCAATATTAGCATATCCGATTCCAGGAGCAACATTTATTCTAGATACAGATGCGCGTGGATATGCTATAGGAGGCGTTTTATCACAACTGGTCGATGGACAGGAGAAGGTAGTTGCATATTACAGCCGTTCGCTTGGAAAACCAGAGAGGAACTACTGTGTTACGCGGAGAGAGCTGTTGGCATTGGTAGAGTGCATTAAACATTTTCACAAATACCTCTACGGCCAGCGATTCCGTGTCAGGACAGATCACGCAGCGTTGAAATGGCTTCTGCAGTTCCGTAATCCGGAAGGACAATTGGCACGGTGGATCGAGCGACTACAAAGCTATGACTTCTCCATTGAGCATCGAAAAGGTAGTACCCATGGAAATGCCGATGCAATGTCACGAAGGCCATCTAGTTTGGAATGTAAAGCACTGTTCAAAGGCCGAGGCTAAAGAAGACATTATAGATGTCCGGCTAATGACTATAACGTGTACGGATGAATGGGACAAGGAACAACTAAGAAAGTGTCAGCTAGAAGAAAAAGATCTGTCACATGTTATGCTCGAACGAAACGAAAGACCAAGCAGAGAGGAGATGTCAGCAGAGAGTCCCATTGCGAAGTCATATTGGGCACAGTGGAACAGTTTAGAATTGATATCCGGTTGCTTGCATCGAGTATGGGAGAGTGAGGATGGTCAATGCAAGAATAAACTGATAGTTGTTCCCAGAAAGAGAATTCCTGACGTGCTCAGCGGGCTGCACAATGGTCCAAGTGGAGGTCATCTTGGAATCACGAAGACACTCGAGAAAATTAAGCAGAGATTCTATTGGGTTGGTTGCCGTCAGTCGGTCACCGACTGGATTGCCAATCGCGAGGTATGCAACAGAGCGAAAGGGCCCAAAACCCAAAATCATGGCCAGATGAAGCAGTATATTTCAGGTGCACCATTTGGAAGGATCGCCATGGATGTCGCAGGTCCATTTCCTACTAGCAACCGCGGAAACAAATACGTACTGGTGGTTATGGATTATTTCAGTAAATGGCCAGAGGTATACCCAATCCCAAACCAAGAAGCAGAAACAGTAGCAGAAGTGGTTAAAAACGAATGGGTTGCAAGGTATGGTGTACCAATGGAGTTAAATTCTGACCAAGGCAGGAATTTTGAATCAGCTGTGTTCCAAGAAATGTGCAAGAAGTTGGGCATTCGAAAAACACGGACAACTGCATTGCATCCTCAGTCCGATGGTATGGTGGAACGTTTCAATAGAACATTGGAGGAGCATTTAAGGAAAGTAGTAGACAAGTACCATAAGGACTGGGATACACACATATCATTATTCTTGATGGCCTACCGATCGGTAGTACATGACACAACGGGCCAAACTCCCGCAAAGGTAATTTTTGGCAATGACCTTCGACTGCCAGCTGATTTGAAGTATGGGATAGATGCCGATGTGGAGAGGAATGTCAAGAAATCCACTGGTGTCTTGGAAGAAGAGCTGAGAGAGATACACGATCTGGTAAGGCAACGAGCAAAGATTATGAGTGACAAGATGAATTCGGAAGGGTTTCAGGAAGGAGATTTGGTGCTGCTATACAACCCACAACGAAAAAAAGGTTTGTCCCCGAAGCTGCAGTGTAACTGGGAAGGCGCATACAAAGTTGTAAAACGGATCAACGATGTAATATACCGCATACAAACTACTACCAAACCACGAACCAAAATGAAAGTGGTTCATTTGGATAGATTAGCAGCGTTTAGATCGAGAGATTTGTCTGATCGGGACGATCAGACTTAGGTGGAGGGCAGTGTCACGGATATTAGCATCACTAAGCTATACCATCACTAAGGCGATGCTAAGGCATGCTAAGCGATATTTACGTCAATAATCAAATCATGTATACACATATATAAGGCAGCCGAGAGATGTCACACACAGATGCATTTACTTATACGCCTAGGTGTGCGCGAGAGACTGTAAACTACAAACATTCACATCAATAATTCAATCATTGTGTATCTACATAAACGAATAAATAATTGCGTCTACACATATCTACCATGTACGAATACGAGCAGAGGAGAGTCAATGCGCAAACACATGCATATATCTGAGATACTCCTATAAGTATGCAATGAGAAAAACTATAAAAATTGTGCAATTGTAGTTACAGCTGAGAAGTTTGAGAGCTGCTGGACTAGTAGATTCTCGAAGCGACTAGAAGATGCGAATGTCAAAATCAAAGAGTATAAAAGGCGACAGATGTAGAGGCGCTGTAATTCAGTTTGATTTGAGTTGTCAAGCAGTTACGACTAAGACGATATCTAGCGAGCAATAGCAGTATTATTTTGAAAGTCAGTTTCATTTAAGCTATCAGTTTGGTTATTAAGCTATTCGTTGCACAGTTTGAGTGTTATTGTGAAGTATTTTAATAAAGGCCATTTTCCATTATTCAATATTGGAGTTATTTATTCAACAGTTTAGCGAAACGAACCTAGCAAAAGGGCAAATAAGAGGATTTGCAGCAAATTCGTTACAGTATTTATGAAACTTGACTACATCGTAGAAAATGTACTGCCAGTTTAGCACAAAAATTTGGTCAGTCGAAATTCACTCAATACAGCGTTTTCCTTTTCCTTCAATCGCTTTCCTTTTTATAAGCTTTTATTTAGTTTCACTTGGCTGTGTAATCAAATCTTGCAAGTTAAATTTGATACACTTCCCGGTGTCCGATTGAGCTGAAATTGTGCACGTATGTATAACTCCGATGACAATGCAATATTACTTTGCGAGAATTCGATAAATTAATCGATAACAGAGTGCTCGGTAAAGATTTGTGCTCACCTTGGCATAAAAGCCTAAGTCCAAGAACGCAGGTAACTTCGCTTTGTTTGTTGTATACAACGAACGTAGAAGTAAGGTTGTTATCGCTAAATGTTGCATACTTTTCTGCGTACTTGATTTTGTTTTACAGATTTTTGGGATGGAATTTTAGCTAAGCGAAAGTTGGAATTTTAGTTTAAAGCAGAGCAGAGATCTGCAATCAGTAATTGTAAACTGAACGCGACATAGGCAAAGTCACAATAAAATATGATTTTAAGTTACATAGTTAACACTGGAATCGAAGAACTTGACTGTTCAAAGTTGACTTCGAAGGAACCTTGTAATGTTGATGGATTAAAAGAAATGGATAGGATGAGAAACGTTACAAATACATAACTAAGTAAAGATTACATAACTAATTTAAACAATATTTTACCCTACTAAAAATTAAAAAAAAAATCATATTTAAATTAAATTTAAGAAAAAAGCTTTTCTAAGAACAAGCTTTTATTACTTGTTATAAAAAGAACTAAATAAATAAGCTTTTATTATTGATTAATAAAATTAACTAAAAAGTAAAAAATAAATTGACTGTAAAGAAATATAACACTTTATAAGTTCTTCAAACTTACACTTAAATTATTAAATCTTACAGTTTATATCACAGTCCTAATTCTAATAAAAGCGTGTTACATTGTGATATCAAGAAAAGGCGGTCCTAAATGTTCTTAATTATACCATAAAAATTTTACACGCTTTTATTAGAACAATTAGGACTGTGATATGAACTGTAAGATTTAATAGTTTAGGTGTAAAATTTTAATGTTAAAAATATATAATTATGTACAATATGGAATTTTTTGTCGCAGACGAAGAAGCCTAATTACCGGTAAAGATTACAATGAACTTATAAAGTGTTATATTTCTTTACAGTCAATTTATTTTTTTTATAATTTCTTTGCTTAATGTGTTGACTGGGTTGGATTGGTAATGAAAACGTATTTGATATTATTTGATGCATGAGCTAATAGCACCTAAGAGATGTCACATACAAAGTGTATAAGCAAGTGTATAAGTACATATATGTAAAATGTGCATATTTGTAAGCAGATAGTCTACTATTAACGTCGTGTAAATGCGTTTTTTATACCTTTATATTAAGTCGCTTTCATGTTTGTCCCCTCATTTCCATACGAATTTTTTACCCACGGAAAAGTCTTTTTCGGTAACTTCCCGTTGAGCTAGACACTTGATACTTAGAGCATAGTTCAGATCTGGGAGACATTACAATGCAAGTGAAAAAAATCCGTGAGGTGGCGCACGGATCGAGATATACAGAAAATTAATTGTAAAATGGAAATTTTGCGATCGACTTTTAACTAACTTCTCGGTGATCCAGAGACTTGAAACTTAGCACATAGTGTGCGAGTCGATGGCACTACAATTCGTGGAAAACAAAATTCCGCCAGGTGGCGAATGGATCGAGATATTAAGAGAATTAGTTTGGATTTGGGAATCTTTCAATCAATTTTTAACGAGATAAACGAAAATCCCTGAAGAAACGCAGGGAATTTTGCGATCGATTTTTAAGTAACTTCCCGGTGAGCTAGAGACCTGAAACTTGGGCCGTGAGTCAGAACGCGGTGACAATGCAAAACTTGATCAAAAAAATTTCGCTAGATGGCGCATGGATCGAGATATTGAGAATATTAATTTTGATTTGGGAATCTTTAAATCCATTTTTAACTAACTTCCCGGTGATCTAAAGACTTGAAACTTGGTGACAATACAACTTATAGAAAACAAAGTTCCGCTAGAGACTTAAAACGTGGGCCGTGAGTCAGAACCCAAAATTCCAAATGCCTTTTTGTAGGCAGCACTAAAAAAGTGAAAAAAAAAGAAAAGATGATAAAAAAATTTTAAGGACTACCTCTATATAAATGGACCAAAAAATAGAACGCAATTTTTCCTTTAATACAGACATAATCTTGTTGAATTTTGAATAAAAACTTTAACAATAGCTCTTGTAAAAGAATTTTGGGATTTAAAATTATAAAGGTGGTCACGCCAACTGCCAGGTCAATTTGTGCCCAGGTGTTTCGTATGCATGCCGTCTGCAGGGTATGCGTGTGGTATGTCATTAGCCAATTGTGAGAACTAAGCGCACGAGTAGTGCTTTTCTGACGCGTGTAAGTACTCGAGTACTTTTCGTTTTCTATCATCTGAAAGCTTTTTTTAAAGCCCAACTAGATACTCCACTGGGTAGGTCATGTTATGCGAATGGACGAGACGCTCCGGCTAGGAAAGTTTTTCAGTCCACACCGCTAAGGAACATCCACTGAGTTGGAAGAGGAAGGTGGAGGAAGACTTGATCTCCCTTGGTGCTCTCGATTGCCTTCAGAGATCGCAAGACAGGGATAACTAAAAAACAGAAAAAACCTACATATTTGCTTCCGTTCTTCGGATAAGTAGAACTTGAAACGTGTTAATGTGTAGCTTGAAGGTAGAAATAATTTAGAGACCCAATAAATTAAGGGAGTTCAGAATTTTCGTGGACTACTTTTTTCGTTTTCAATTTTTTCTTTCCATATTTTTTTTTTTTTTTTTTTTACAGTTGTTGATTTGATATTAAATATTGAAAAAAGAAACCACGGTTTTTGGTGTTGCGTATTTGCAATGAGGTAGCAAATGCATAGCCGTGTATTTTGTTAGTGTATCGTAAAAAATATGCCACACAAGTTTACATGCAATGATGCTAGACCATTTGCATAAAAAAGCAGTTTAAAGCAGTTTTGTGCAAATGGTCTAGCATCATTGTATTTGCAAACTGCTGTAGTATTTTTACACAAAGCTCCGTAAAATTATACGGCTATGCATTTGCTACGTCATGGCAAATACGCAACTCAAACTCCATAGTTTATATTTACTAAATTCAAAGCAATAATAGCATTCCAATACAACTGAGACATTTATGACGGAGGCGTCAATAATTGACATGAAATTGACATGAAATAATTGTTTCAATTTAATTGGATATGTCGGGGTTGATATTGGATAAGTGAGAGTTTTACCTATTAGAGTATCCAGAAGCATAAAGTATATATAAACACGGCACTTAAAAATACACCTATCCCCCGATTTACACGGTACTTGGTTTACACGATTTCGCTTTTACACGCTTCATAAATCAGCAAAATTTGAAAAACTCCGAAGATTCACAAATCATTAAAAACCTTTTCGAGTCCCCTTGGCAACACTGATTGCAATATTGAGGGATTCCCCTTATTGTGAATATGTATGTACATAACCAAACGCAGAGTATGTAGTTCATGTGGAAGGAAAATCGTTTGATGAAAATTTGAACAAAAAGCAATAATTTTTACTATTATTGCGAGTTTTTTTGGTTTTAACTGGTAAGTTATCGATTGAATTATCTTTTCGTGAACCTTCATGAGTACATATGTGATTTGTGTTAATTTTTCAAGTTTCTAAAATGCCAAAAACTTCCAAGAAAACTACGGATGTTAGTTATTTTTTGGTCAAAGAATATTTAGTTTTAAGTTTTTTAAGATGTTTTAGTTTTGTTTTATTTAAATAAATTACTGAATTGGGTAGTTTTTTCGCTTTACATGGTTTTTGTATAGGAAAACGAAGATTTCACTTTACACGGTTTTGTCTGGAACCGATCTTCCGTGTAAATCGGGGGATAAATGTATTAGCAAACAATCAATATTACTGGTTTACACTGTTTTCAGTATTTTTTTTTTTTTTTGGTCTGCAAAATTTTAAACTACTTGCAGTTATTTTTGAAGTTTGAATAGTTTGAAGAAAACAAGTTACCTAATCTCTAAATTTATTGTTTTTATTACAAATTCGACCTTTATTTCAAAAAATTTTGTGAAAAACTGTTTAAACAGTTAAACAATGTTTTTTTAGTAGAGCTTAATTTTTAACTAATTTGGAACAAGCTTCGAACCCTGCATAACACATACTATTGTTAGTATTAGTTCTGAAAGAAATGTCGTATACGTCAGATAACTCCTCCCAAAGCGAAATATTTATTACGCACACATTATTGTATTATACTTATTTGTTTGACAACTACGATTTACATTAAAGGATTGCATTGTCTAATCTGGTTTGCATTCATATAGAAATAAAATTTGTAACAGGATAACGTTATTTATCGATTTCTCCCGTAGGATGGCGTATGATAGATAGACGTTTACGCATCACAAAGTGAATGTAATGGAAATTTTCCTTCAAAAACGTTTTTCATATTGTCCTTAAAATAACTTTAGTTTATAAATGCTGATCTATGCATACGTTAAAAAATATTTTACTTCATTTACAATACTTACCGGATGCAAATACGACATTGAATGGAATCTTTTTAGCCATGTTTTGTTCTTTATGTACTAATCTGCAAGCAATTTGATTAGGCACATATTAATAAAAAAAAATTTTATATCCACTTATAAACTTATAAATTATAATATACATGTGATTTTCACGCTATTTCTTTTACTTTTATCATTTATTTGAACTCACTCTTACTATTTTCTCCTGTATTTCTTATTACCTATCTGTAACAATATATATAATGTACTTATATTTAACTTTATATAAATATTTTGTATTAATTTTATGCTCGTGTAACCACTAATGTACGTTGTTCCCGACTGATTTTCTTCAACCAACATGCATTAGTACGTATCCGCTCTCAAAGGTGACAAACTACCCCCATTTGTATTACAAATTTAAAAAGCGATTATATGTATATATTGAAATTCGCATAACAAAAACCAACGCAGGCGCGATCTGATGTTTTGTCAAAAACAGCTGATTATGTTTTTACACATGTAGCGGTATTTTTGTATTAATTGAAATACACGTGTATTAGGCGTAAACATATGTACATTTGTATTGATTAAGGGCTAATTAAACTTCCTTAACCCTAACGCCAAGTCGTAACCATACCCATATCCATAACCATCTCCAATGTGATCGATTAATGGTGCCTTAACCTAAGAATCGAGAAAATTTCATAAAAATGAAGAAAACGCAAAAAATTACAGACATATTCCACAAAAAATAAATCTCTTAGTCATAACTTATCCAAAACAATGAATAAAATCTACAAAAAGTTATTAAATTCACCAACTCAAATATTTTTAGGTTATGGATATGGCGAGAAACCAAAAACCAATTTGTATGGTTATGGCGTTAGCGTTATGGTATGGCAATTAATCGATTACATTGATTTCCATAAGGTAGGTTCCATCAACTGTTTTATCTGGTTATGGTTTTATGGTAATAAGTCACCATTAATTGGCATTTAATATGTACACAATCTATAATATTAGATATTAGTTTTTTTTCGGTGAGTTATCTGTCAAAAAAGCTGCAACTAAATTTAAAGCCTATTTTATTTTGACTAAGACTATGCGCCATTGTGTTTTTTTTTAACGTACGAACATAAAAATTAGAAATCGAGTTAGGTTTTCACGCAGCAAATTCAATTTCGGTTGCTCTCATACAACTTCTATGTGCGTAAGACATTTTTGACGGCAAACTGCCGCAGTGCGTTTTTATGGCCTGTAACAAGCCAACCTAATAAAACCGCACTGCGTTTTTTAGCGCACGCAAATAACCGGCATTTTTTGCCTTAACCGAAATAAGCATGCGTTGTGACAATGTAAAGCATGTGTGCAAACGTCACATATAAATGTCACCCAGAACAAAAATTGGTAATCGAGGTAGGTTTTCACGCAGCAAATTCAATTTCGGTTGCTCTCATACAAGTTGTATGTGCATGAGACATTTTTGACAGCAAATGACTTGCGTGCATTTATATTTACGCCTTAATTTATCGATGGCAAAAATTTATAAACTCAGTGGTATCGAAACTGTAAATATCTGTTTTCTAGCTTTACAGCTCTGGCAACTCTGTACTTCGAACAACACGCAGCAGCTCGCAGTTTTGTTTTGTTTTCCCCAGTAATTAATTATAAGCAACAAACTTAAAAATAAAATGACTGCAAGTGGTCATAAATATAGCATTCTACTGCCCACATATAATGAAAAAGAAAATTTGCCAATTATAGTTTGGCTAATTGTCAAATACCTCAGCGAAAGGTAGAGCGGGATACATCCACGTTTGAGGACTGCAATAAATGTGTTTTATCGTTTCAGTGGTTACAAATATGAAGTTATAGTAATTGACGATGGTAGTCCAGATGGAACTTTAGATGTGGCTAAGGATCTACAAAAAATCTATGGGGAACAGACGATAGTGCTGCGACCGCGCGAATCCAAATTGGGTCTTGGTACTGCATACATCCACGGTATCAAACACGCCACTGGAGATTTTATTATAATAATGGATGCGGATTTGAGCCATCATGTAAGTGAACTATTCATTAAACTGTTAACTCGATTATAATATATTTGCTTTTTTTTATGTATATATAGCCGAAATTCATTCCCGCATTCATTGAGCTTCAAGCTAAAAAGGACTATGATATAGTCTCAGGTACACGGTATAGAGGTGATGGTGGGGTTTTCGGTTGGGACTTCAAACGTAAACTCATATCTCGTGGAGCTAACTTCCTTTCGCAAATTCTACTGCGTCCCAATGCGTCGGATTTAACTGGTTCATTTCGTTTATATAAAAAGGACGTGCTCGAGAAATGTATTGCCAGTTGTGTTTCGAAAGGCTATGTCTTTCAAATGGAAATGTTAGTACGCGCACGTCAACATGGCTTCAGTATTGGTGAAGTACCTATAACATTTGTGGATCGCGTGTACGGCACCTCAAAACTGGGCGGAACAGAAATTATTCAATTTGCCAAAAATTTATTATATTTATTTGCAACGACGTGAAAAAATTCAAACATTCAATACACCATAAATAATGAGATCAAAAACCTAAAACCAAGATCCAGCATATTCTCCTCCGATGACTATCCCAATAAATTCCAGTAGTACTGTGACACGGAACTCCAGAAAACTTTCGTATTGTGTTTTACACCAATCCACCGCCAACATACTACGTTGTTTCAATATAAGCCGCTAAAAAAATAGTATAATTTAAGAGGCAATAAGAACCCCAGCAATATCCGACCATCTCATATCATCAGCTCTTGACTCAAGGGAGTAACCAATTCTAGGGTACCAATATGAATGAAGGACTGTCAGCAAACGCTTTGCCTTGCGATGAAAGCGGGTTCCAGCGCAATCAATAGCGTCTTCGACCAGATGCAGAACCCTTACGTTCCGGTACCAAGCCCGACCATCTCTGGAACGATTTGTTAAGACCACATGCGACCTTCTTGGCCATCCCGCCCTCCCACCCCCTGCATCCATGAGGAGTTCGGGGTCGCCAGAACCTCGGCTGTTAATGAAACGGATAGGTGAGGTTGACATTGGGTTTGGAAAAGCTATATATTGCGCTGGTAACCTGAAAGGGTTGCGCTACACAACCCCTTGAATGTGGTATTTTAGTCGCTTCTTACGACAGGCATACCTACCGCGGGTATATTTTGACCCTCTAACCCGCTGGGGGATCAGATAGGTGGTATTATCCATAATGTACCGGGTCAATCCCGGCAAAGGACCATCAACATCGATTAAACTCGCCGAAGGTTTCAGTCACCGCTCAGACTCACCTGCTAAATAAACAGAATTCTCCACAGTGAGGTGAGGTTGACTCCCCCAGCGGGTTAGGGGATCAGAATATACCCGCGGTAGGTATGCCTGTCGTAAGAGGCGACTAAAATACCAGATTCAAGGGGCTGTGTAGCGCAACCTTTCACGTTGCCAGCGCAATATATAGCTTCTCCAAACCCAATTGTCAACCTCACCTATCCGCGGCGAATCCTGTTTCACTAACAGACGAGGCTCTGGCGACCCCAAGCTCCTCATGGAACTTGGGGGTAGGGAGGGAGGGAATGGCCTGAAGGTTTAATGTGGCCACATAAATCGTTCCCGAGATGGTCGGGCTAGCTCCTTAATGGTGCTATGGTACCGGAGCGTACCGAATTTGTATCCGGCAAAGGACCATCACATCGATAACACTCCCCAAAGCCTTCGGGGAGCAACCATATCGCTACAACAACAACAACAGGTGACGTTGACAGCTGGCTTGTGGGAGCTATAAATTGCACGGGCAAACCCTTAAAAGGGTTGCGCGACGCAAGCTCTTTTATCCTCAAGTGGGTTTAAGTGTATGATAGGATAGGGGTGGTCCTAGCTTTGGCACAGATGGTGCAGGCGAATTTTGGGTTAGGTCGTTAACTGATAACAATTAAGAAAGGAAAAATTTAGATAACTGCCAAAGCTCTATATTTGGTCTAATTTTTTTCTTTCTTCTATTCTAATTTAAAATGTTTTCAATTAAGAAAAAATGTATCATAACAATAATGATAAAAAAATTATTGTTAGGCCTTGAGCTCGATTTGAACCCACGATCTTACAAATCAGTAGGCCGATATAACAACAAAAAATGAATAACAATTAAGTTACATAATGAGAAGACATCGAAGAGTCGAGTACGTTCCTATCGAGATATTTTGCGCATCGTCATCGCGTATACAGCTTATGTCCCTCTTTACAGCTTCCTTCATCTCACTACGAAGTGAACAGGAGTGTTTTAGTTTGTCATATATCTTTGTTATTATTCGACTTCCGAAACAATCTAATATATAAAATTCTTCTGTCACGGTTTTAGAGGCTGTACTCCTCCGAAACGGCTGAACCGATTCTCATGAAATTTTGTGAGCATATTGGGTAGGTCTGAGAATCGGCCAACGTCTACCTTTTTTCGCTACGTGTCTAGCGTCTTGAGATCAAAACGTTGACCAGGGTACCCCTAGAATGTGTTTATACAATATGGATATCAAATGAAAGCTGTTGATGCGTGCTATAGTACAGGATAATTTTCATACAACTGGGAGGCTAGGGTCTCGAGATATAGCCCAAAACGTGGACCCGGGTACCCCTGTTGTTGTTGTTGTAGCGATAAGGTTGCTCCCCGAAGGCTTTGGGGAGTGTTATCGATGTGATGGTCCTTTGCCGGATACAGATCCGGTACGCTCCGGTAACACAGCACCATTAAGGTGCTAGCCCTACCATCTCGAGCGATTTATATGACCACGTTAAAACTTCAGGCCATCCTTCCCTCCCCACCCCCAACTTCCATGAGGAGCTTGGGGTCGCCAGAGCCTCGTCTGTTAGTGAAACAGGATTCGCCGCGGATAGGTGAGGTTGACAATGGGGTTTGGAGAAGCTATATATTGCGCTGGCAACCTGAAGGGTTGCGCTAAACAACGGTGGCAATACCATAACGCACGGATTAAATTCGGAAAAAATGTGTTTATATGATTTCAAAGGTCCACCCTAAACAGACATGAGGCAACTCAAAATTTCGGGAGGTCAAACAAATCGGTCCCGTGAAAACCTGGATCGTACGGGATTCATGCTGGACTCATACCCAGCAATGAAAATGGGAGATCGTTTTTTCATTATTTAAATTACCACGTACCATTACTTAAATGCTGGAAAAATTTGGTACTGATCAGCCAACTCAATAAAAATTAGAAAAAAATATTCTTCGAGAAATGCACATATGTGGAAAAACAGTTGAAACTATCTCCTAACGACCCATCTAATATCAGGCAAACGGAATATACGGTCCATTGCCTGATGAAAGAGATTTTGGGGCCAGAATTGTGGCGGAGAGTTTGTGGTAGGGTGCGGAAATGGCAGAACATACTTATACACGTGTATACCGATGGTTCTAATTAACGGAAGGAGTCGGGTCTGCTGTTTACTGTGTCGATCCAGAAATAGGTAGATCCTACAGGCTGCCGCGAAGAAAGCAACAGCAATTGTGGAGGAAGCGTGCTTAAGCTGCAGTCGCATCACTGTTACAACAACAATAGCTGGAGTCGCGTCAATATATATATTGATAGTCAGGAATGTAAAGAGGCATTGCAAAAACTTCACCCTGGCCGGACCTACATCTATACTGGGTTCCCGGTCATAAAAGGATAGAAGGATGTGCACAGAAGAGCGGTTCTGCGAATTTTCCAAGACCATGTGCAAATCTTACGACATTAGACCCATGAAGTGGCTCATATCTCTGAAAAGAGTAGATTTAAGGCTCGCGATGGGCATACTAACTGGGCACAGCCTTCTGGCGTCATATGCTGATAAGTTAGGCCGCAGGAAGAAACGGTTGAGCACGTTCTGTGTTTGTGTCTTGCGGTCGCCAGGTCAAGGCTAAATCACGGTGCAGCAATTAAGCTTGGTCCTAGAAAACTTCTAGTATTTGCTAAGAGGGCGGAGTTATTCTGCAACTACAACATAAGTTCTGGAACCTGATAGGGGTTCTTTGTTTGGTCGCCAAACAAATTATGGCAGCACAATGGACAAATTCAGTATGTCAGGTTGTAATTGACTGGACAGTTCAACTTAACCTAACCATCTATCGACAACAAAAAATCTTTGGGTTTCCAAATGGATTACGTGGCTAGTTTTGCACAGCCCCACTTTGAGGAAATATGGGTGGTTCATCTACTAACAGAAGCGGAAATCGTTTGTTGTTGTTGTTGTTGTAGCGATTAGGTTACTCCCCGAAGGCTTTGGGGAGTGTTATCGATGTGATGGTCCTTTGTCGGATACAGATCCGATACGCTCCGTTAACACAGCACCATTAAGGTACTGGCCCGACCATCTCGGGAACGATTTATATGGCCACATTGAACCTTCAGGCCATCCCTCCCTCCCCACCCCCAAGTTCCATGAGGAGCTTGGGGTCGCCAGAGCCTCGTCTGTTAGTGAAACGGGATTCGCCGCTCGAAGGTGAGGTTGACAATTGGGTTGGAGAAGCTATATATTGCGCTACACAACCCCTTGAATCCCCGGAAATCGTTTGTCCTGCCAAGTGGTGTAGTGCAAGTTTGTATCACGTATTTCGAAGCTTCTTAACTCTTAGTCTGAGGCCATTTTGCCTACGATGTCAAGTGGATCACACGTTTTACCTTGAGCGATCCAAAGAGTTTTGTTATTGGTCTGATATGCTGGGTAATGATAAATCAGCCAGTACTTCATCGGACATATCATCCTTTTTAACACTCATATTAGCTTCACTTGTGTATTCGTAAATCTCTAGGCTAGGCGAGCAAAGAGACCCATTTAGTGGAAATTATTGAAGGCATTGGTAAAATAACTCGTTATAAAATGCAATGTGCTTAATAGCAGAGACACGAACCTCTGTGCTACTGCGTGTTGTTAAGTTGTAAGTGTAAAAAACCCTTAGATAATGCTTAGGAGACCCATCTAGCGGCAACTAGCTACAGAACACATATTTCAGTTGTATTTGAGTATAATGCGTATTGAAATTTAGGAGTACTAATTTTATGCGCAGCAGTTTCAGAATAGCTATTATTAAAGCCCCGACACATAGGCAGGTTTTCATATAGATGAGTTTAACACAATCTTATGCATTATGAGTAGATTGCACGCATTTTTATGGATAACGGTAGAATGGGCGACACTGGCGCCATCTGATATGGAAAAGTAGCCAACTCCCAATTTTTTTTGCAAGGAAATCATAAGAAGAAGAATTTGACATTTGCTTTGGCGTGGCACACTTTGCAAGTGAAATTATTTTTCCCACTGGTTGGTAAATATTCTAACATTTTTCGCAATTAAAAACTGCAATATAACAATAGATTACGTTAGCAAGTATTTTTGTTGTATAGGGAGAATGTTTATAACAGTGCTTCGGGAAATTGTGTATGTGAATGGGCAACGCGTAATAAACTTCAATTGCCAAGTCTGAAGTTCCTTCATATATCCAAACGCAACATCTTGCGTGATTCTGACGTTGTTACTGGCATGCTTAAGCTTGTGTTAAACGCATCTATACATCTATTTGAAAAATGTCATTGTGCCGCGGCCTTTAGATTAAAACTACAAGAGATTGATGCTATAAAATGCAACTCTGGTAATATGGTCGTATAACATATCTGCCTTGGTTGTTAAATGACAGCATCGCAAAAACAAATATAGACTTGATACCATTCATTGGCAATCACAAACGCCAAAAATTTCCAGTTATTGAAGGACAAAACCTAAAATCATAGTAATTTGGGTAAAAAGATATCATTTTGATTGCATTTTAATTAAAACAAAATTGCGGAACTCGATTTTATTCACTGAGTGGTATTTTGAAAAGGCCATCCAAAAGAAATACACCTAACTCGTGTGGTGCTGCTGTGGTAGCAATACCAACAAAAATTGTTAAATATTGCTTGGTTAAGAGCACTTATTGAAATTGTGAAACTCATCAAAGGATCTACTGAATCAACAGAACCTCTATCCAATTCGCCACTTTCCCACCCAGTTGCATTTACGCCTTGTTAACTCCAACTCTCGAAGCTTCGAATTGGTCCAAAAAGCAAAAATGTCAGTAGCAGACTTTCTTAAAGACCTTCCCAGTCATAATGCACAAAATTTTTCGCAATTCAATATGGAACAAGGAATACGCACATCACAGAAACGACCATCGGTTTATTTGCAAACAGAAGATGTGGCATCGGAACAGCATATCGTTATGGACAAACGTTGCGTGCTGTTAAGATATTTGAAACAACAATGGGACAAGAAGAGCTCAACACGAAAACGTGAAAACAATAGTGGTGAAGGCAGTGCAGGTGGTAATGGTACAACGAATAATTGTAAAAAACGTCCAAGATTAGAACCCGTAGAAATGAATTGAAAATGAATCGGATTGTTGTTAGAAGATGTGAAAATGATTGGGCGTTGAGCGCAGCACGAATTAACTATTTTTGTGTATGACATGCGCTCAAGTTATTTTTGAATATGTTAATTTTTTTATTTAAAAAAATTTGAATTTATTTTGTTTTTGCAAATAACGCTAAATTCCTCAATATTTTATTTTTCCAATTAATATTTTTGGGATAACAAACTTAAAATTTTTTGCAACATCAAATCGAATATAAACCTAATATAGAGCATAATATTAAATAAAATGTTTCTTAAAATGTTGTTACTTTTCGCTCAATCCTGATACTTTAGAAATTGTATTCAGTATATAACACTCACAGCTGTCCGTCTACTTCAAGCTTGTTAAGTATGGTGCGGACATGCGCCGAGCCATTATCTACATTATTAGTTGGTTATTATTTTTTAATGTATGAATGTAAGCAATTTTGTAGGAGTCGCAAGTGACATATTTGAAATATTTGGAAAAACCACTTGTACTAAAAAATAAACACATGCACGCATTACTTAATCTTGTTTTAATGTTAAAAGGGCATATTAAAGAATTGCGTGGTGGTAAATCCTCTAGCAATTTTTACTGAATTTTTTTGTGTTTCGCTTATAAGGTTTTCCTCTATTTAATATTTCATTTCTATTATTATTTTAATAAGCATATGTGGCTGCAGTTTGTTGCAAAAAATGTTAGAATTGAAATATTTTTTTTTTTTTACTTTTGTTGATCCGCTTGTATAACATCTGCACGACAAGCTATGCTAAAATATTTTAGGGAAAACAAAAAGTCAAGCAAATCATTGTCATTTTTAAAATCTTAATTTTATTGCTACTTTCGCATTTTCTATTGTTACAGGTATTCTTACTGCAAATATTTTATTTTTGTTTCCAAAAGAATAAGTTTTACTGAAAATAGAATCAATGGTGTAAATCCTTGGGATCAGGTTTGCCGTATTGTTTTTCCCACATGGCAATGAACTCCTTCTTACGTTGCTCGCGTTTAGCAAAATATTCTGGATACTGAGCCTTCTCTAGTGGATCCCAGTAGTCAAGCACCCAGTCAGGTGGTATTACTTCTCGTTCAAATGCACAACCACCAGGACTATAGGCAACTATTTAAACATACACACATAAAACGTAAATAGTTAACAAATAGTTTCCATTTAAATCATTTACTTACATATTTTTGGTTGGTAGTGTCTGATTGAGAATAATTCTTTTTCGCCGGCATCTAGTAGGCGCGCCGCTTCAGCCATGTCGGTCACACGACGATTTTTCTCAAAGCGCTGTCGCAATAGCACAGCTCTGTATCGGAATATTTCCCTGAAAGAGATGAAATGATATAAAAGCAAAAACAGGCAAACGCTATTCCAAATTACATAATATATTTTTGGTTTGATTTGTGGTAACGGATATCTTCCCTACCTGCGGTCTTCCCAAGCTTCCAGATTGCGAAGGGCACGCTTGTAAAGACTACACACTTGACGTGCGTGTGTCTTCACAACAAAAGGTACCGACATTTTGCCAAAAAACCTTTATTTATTTTTGTAAGATTATTTTTCACGGTTGTCGAAATTTCACTAAGTGGATCCCAAACCCATTGTAAAGGTCTACAAGTAGGATATGTAGCAGCACGCACATACACAGCCACGCTCACCTGATAAAATGCTTGTTCTTGTTCGTTTTTTTTGTGGATGCTATTTGGCACTGTTGTACTTCTTAGCTCCAAGAAAAGTGTAGTAGCTGCTAACGTAAATTGCGTAAAATTTTCATCGTAAAATTACAAAGAAATATCCTTATTTACTTTCAAACGAGCACTTAATTACATCTGTCTTTAAAATCCATATGTTTTGGACAAATTTAATTAACAATCTGTTATACTTTATTACCCGGGACGATTGCTAAAACGCGACCAAAACAGTCGGGGAGGTATTAATAGACGCGTTTTTGCCCCGCTTCCAATAATTCGAATACCTTTTCGCCTTTGGAGTATTGATAGCAGGACAAAACTTGTCTTTTCATTTCTCCTTCAACATTTTTGGACGGTTTATTGCAGTCGACCTCGGTTTCAATCTGTTTTTCGCGGAGAACTTTTGAGCGGGTAGAAAAACTTAGCACCCGTGTTTGTAGTCTTAATACTGGAATAACAACGTGTCCTCATATACCCCAATCGAAGACTTTTGTATAATTTTCTGTAGGACCCATATAGGATTATACATTTTACATACATTTCTGATATTCCACTCCGTTTTTTGTTTCCCTGTGTCGCTTTCCACTACAATAACCCCGGTAATTTTGACACTTCGTTCAGTGTCAAAAGCATGTTCCACGCAGGTTCCACTGAGTTCCACAATAGTTTGACACTGACCGAAATGTCAAACTGTAGTGTGTTAGAAAGAGAGAGGAATAGCTTCCTTCTCATACATATCATACTTGTAAACCTGTACTATGTCCCAAACCTATGTCAACTTGTGATTGAAGTTTATCAAGCTCCGAGATTCAGGTGCTTGAATTGATATGGTGCGAGATTGAAGGAAACGGTATACATATATCGAAAAATTGTACATGAGATTGAATGAGATGCCGTACTTACGTAAACGCATTGTCGCGTTCTTTGGTACCAGTCGTTTATTTTTTGCTTAGAAGATCCTTCAATAAAACAAACCGCGGGAATTCCCGCAATTTGTATAGAAAACCTAAAAGTACTATTAAAAAGTAATTGTGCAGTTTAGGGGCCCACCCTAAAATTGGGCCTTTTTTTTGAGCGGAAGTTAACTTTTTTTTACCCGTTCAAAAGATATTAACGAACAACCGAAAAAAACCCGCGGGTACTTCCGAAACCGTGGGTGGGAGCCATAGTATTTTTGCGCAGAAAACCTTTCTGCGTTAGCGGCCTTCCGCCGCGCTTATAAAAAATAACCCTGGGCTACGCCATGCCAAGTCCGGGTGTGTGGTATAACCGTGGCTACCGCCACGGTGATGCACAATTTTTTTTGTGGGTACAAACACAACAACAACCACATGAAAATCGCCAATTTCAACTGCAAATATCTCCGGACAGAGATAAAAATTTTGTTTTCCGCCTTTGGATTATTGTTCTCGAGATTAATACGCGTCTTTTGATACCTCACTCGAAAATCTTGGCCCAACTTTAGGGTGGGGCCCCTAAACTGCACTACTACCTAAAAAGTTAATGCGGGAATTCAGGGTATTAGTCCAGCAAATTTAAAACTATTCAGTGGAAAAAAAGCGGGAATTGCCGTTCTTAATTTATGTATGGAAAAATTAATTGATTCTCTCGCAACCTCCACTGAAGTTAATTGAATAAGTTTATTAAGTTTAATAAGTTAACAACATATGGTCAAGGAAGGTGAATGTTAGAGTTAGGTCGTTTCGTTCTGAACTTGTTCAATTGATCGGGTCTCTCAACTGAACAAGTGAACTAGATTTTCGATTTAGGTTTTTTTTGTTCTTTTAGTTCATTTGTTCTTTTAGTTCGTTTTATCTAATGTTATTCTTTCTCTCTTCTAGTTCGCGAACATTGTAAATTCATACATACATACGCAGAAATTCACAGTGTGCACGAATGTCGATAATGCCACTTACACTAAAGATATGTGTGGTGATGTATATTGGAACGATTTTCCGTCATCCCTTGTCAAATTTGGTTTTGAGACAAACCGGTTTCGGCGTTGTGCCGTCATCAGTGTCGATTTTCGTTCTGATCTGTTGTTGTCGTTTGTCCTGTATTTATAGTTCGTAGGTATATGAGCAGGTATTGTCAAATTGATGCTTGTGTATATTTAGTTATGTGTATGTGCTGTGTGTTCATTCAGAACCGAGGGTGGTTTACTAATCGATGTGTGTGGCTGACTGGGGTAGGTAGAAATCTGTGATTTTAGTCGTTTGACCTTCTTTGTCGGTTTTTTGTTTTGGTATGTTAATTGTTTTGTGTTTATTTGTTGTTGTGTGTTTATCTGTTGTACCTGCGTGATTAAGTTGTTTCCTGTAAACATGTTTTAAAGGCTCGAATATTGTGTCAGAAATTGTGTTTATCTGTTCGTTTATTATTCTACCGTCGAATGTTTTCTGTTTGTAGATTTCCATGTTTTCGAGTACGTTGAGACGTCGGCCCTTTTCTTGTATGCGAAGAACCCTAACTGTTTTATTGATGTTTGCTGGGGAACATTCATTCTCGACCATGTGATTCGCGAAGTTAGACTCGGGTGTAATGTTTGGATTCCGTATTTTTTGTTGTAATCTCTAATATGTTCTCTGAACCTCGTTCTTATTTGCGTTCCTGTTTGTCCTATGTAACTATGCTGGCATCCGCAGGTAAGCTTGTATACGCCGTGGCTGCTAAACGGATCTTCTGAGTTAATGTTAGTTCTTAGTTTTCGCCCTAGATTGTTCGATGTTTTGAATGCTGTGTTAATGTTGTATTTTTTAAAGAAGTTTGCCAATTTATATGTTCCTTTTCCAGTATATGTCATAGTCGTCCAGCTATTATTTTCCTTTTCATTATTTCTTTTTGGTTCTCCATTTGTCCTTCTGAGCTTATCTACTAGTGCTTTTTTATATCCGTTGTTTGCAGCGATATTATATATGACCTGAAGTTCTCTCTCATATGCCTCTTATGTAAGAGGTGTTCTTTCAAGTCTATGTATCAAGTGCCTTAATGCTGCATTTTTATGCTGTTGAGGGTGATTTGAGGTATTGTGTATTATTGTGTCGGTGGCCGTTGACTTTCTATATATGTCATAGTTAAATCTTTTGGCTTCTTTATCAATATTTATCGTGAGGTCTAGATAGTTGATTCCTCCGTCTTTTTCGGTTTCCATTGTAAATTTTATATTTCCGTGCTGCTTGTTGAGGTACTCCAGTACAAGATATGTGTGGTCATCTTTGTGTGTGGCACTGCTACAACAATATATGTATGGACTATTTATGAAAAACATGCTTTGTAAGAAACTAGTTATTACATTTATTAAACTTGAAAAGTTCATATTTACAATTTGTGTCTGTACTCTTTCAATTTCCTGGATCTTCCGAAATTTGTAACTTTTTTTGAAGTTAATTATACATATATATTAACTTATTTATTCATTACTCATTTAAATATACCTCCACAAAGCATTGCTGCATACACACCCCCATCTATACTTGTTGGCTTTTTTCGCGGGTGCGAGCAGCAGTGATCAAATTTGCTTGAAAAAAAAGAACAGATGAACAAAAAGAACAACTTGTTCGTTCATCAGAAAAAGAACTAAAGATTCGAATCTCTGAAATGAACGAAAAAGCACAACTCTAGTGAATGTTCTCTCGTCAAAGAAGGTGAATCGTAAAACGTTCCACATAAATGGATTGTAGTTGGTGGAACAAAAAAAAAACGCTTTCTCGTTCTGTGGACATATCGCCCACATTCCACTAATCGTTACTGCCCACAAAATAACTCAAAATTTTTTCAAATTGGCAACCCCTGCACATTTCCTCATTTTTCTCTTTAGTGTGCTCTGACAGAAACATCGGTGAAAAAAATTTTCCTACTCAATTTAATTCTGGTGAGTTTGAGGTATAAGTAAATTGCAGAATTAAAGAATATGTAAATATCAGAGAACATAATAATTGTGCCCTTTTAACAATTTATGTAAAGAAATGTGCATATGCAAAGTGCGCTTTTGTGTTTGACGCCGGCTATGGGCGGTGAAGTTTTCACGCGTAGCATCGTGCTTGGAATTTTTCGTTTATCGCTGTCCTACAGCGACTTTGTTCGTAGTGGAAACGCTTGTGCAGATGTATTAACAAAACTGCGTTAAAAATATGATAATAAGAGCGACAGAAGTCTAAAGTTATTTCTTTTATATGAAAGGAATAGTAATACAGGGTGAAATTGTAGTTAAGTTCAAGATAAAGGGACGGTCACAAAGTCTTTTTATTTAAACCAAGCCCTCATGGGTTAGAGCAAAAATGGCGCGTAGTTATTGACACTCTTCAAAGTCATTGCTCATTTGCTGCGTTTCTTTTGGTAATGCTTTCATATCTCATTTTTTGTTTCTACATCTACAGTTCATTCACATCAATTTTCGAAGTTGATTGACAAAGAAACTGCGTTGTACAGTTGTAGCCACAGCACTGTGATTGCATGTATCTATTAAAAGGAAGTTTGGAATTATAAATAATAATAGGCACAAGAAAATCAGTTTATCGTATCGAGGAGAAAGCAGCACTTGGAATATGTCTTCTGCGGCGAATTCTCCAGCTACAAAATCGAATTCGGATGACGAGCATAGCCGGTAAGTAGGGGAGATTGTTTTATATAAAACTGAAAAAATGCTATGTAAGAAAGAGAGAACATGTTTTAATCTGGGGCGTTTTCATACGTTGTGTTCTTTCAACGTTGGGGAAATTCGGTCCACTCTGTGGCTGGCGGAACCGAACAGTTGACAGCCGGAAAACACTTGGTACTTTTTTTAATATGAATTGACACTTTAACTTCCGGCGCAGTACGATTTGACATTAGTCCACTGAAGAAAAAATATTGTAGATAGGGACGAACAAGTCAATCGATGAGCTTTGCAACAGAATAAACGGCTACCTCCCTGATCTCTACAGTTTTTTCGCCTCGCGAAACCTGGCATTATCACCGACTAAATCCTCCGGGACCTAATTTACAACATAGAAGTCCCAAATGTCCACCATTTTGAACATCCACGTCGATGGCACTACGCTACCGACTGTTGTACACCCCAAAATCTTGGATATGACGGTTGATCAGGATCTACATTTTGGTGAGCATGCAGCCGCAATTGTACCGAAAATCCAGAGCCGTAATAAAATCCTCAAATCTCTTGCTGGCAATACTTGGGGATAAGACAAAGAAACGCTCATTACCACTTACAAAGCTGTTGACCAGCCGATTGCATGCTACGTGTTCCCTATATGGTCGCCAAGCCTTAAAACTACTCACTGGAAGAAGCTACAGGCCTGCCAAAATACTGCTCTCAGAACCGCCACGGGCTGTCTTATGTCCTCAGAACCCCACCTACATAATGAGGCGAGAATACTCCCCAACAGGGAGAGAAATGAGATGCTAACCAAACATTACCCAGAAACCTGGGCATCCCAACAGACATCTGATTGATGAGCCAACACCGCCCAGACGCTTCAGGAGTCGTCTCCGTAAGGATTATGAGGAAATACGGCACCTGAGAACTCAGCCGTATGAAGCCAACAAACACAAGCAGGTCCTCAGTGAACTCCACAAACAAGCGTCGGACCTTTATGCCGGGAATTGCCCGGTGAATCCAGTACTCAGAAGAGAACAGTACCCAAAACTTGCGGAAGAGGAACGCATACTCGCCAGGGAAACACGAGTCAATCTAGCTCAACTTCGAACTGGATACTGTAACAGGTTAAACTCTTACCTATCCAGAATCAACCCCAACATACAAAATGTATGCCCCGCTTGAAATTTGTCCCCACATGACACCAACCACCTCTTTAATTGTAATGTGGAACCAACGCCTCTAACACCCCTCTCATTATGGTCCACTCCTGTTGAAACTGCAATTTTCCTTGGACTCCCGTTAGAAGATATTGATGACAATTTGTGTCGGGCTCACCTACAACAACAACAACAAGTCAACTATGCGTGCCGATCTCGGAAATATTATATTTTCATAGAGGCTCCCTAACAACCATCAGATGATAGAGGAATATGCAGTGATTAAAAGCTACATCAATCCTATACGCCGATATTGACTCAAACTTCTTGTAAACTACTTCAGCGTAGCTTATGATTGGAACTATTTATTGTACGACAAGTTTTCTTCTTATAACAACCGGTGTATATGTGGCAGATAATCTTAAGTTCCTTAATATAGATTATACCTTACACAGAGTTAACGTGATCATCAAATGTTAAGCCAGAGTTAATGACATAACCGAGGTCAGTGACTTAAGAAACGAAAAAAATTTCGACAAAAGCTACTCGTTTGTTGCAGATAGGCCGCACATATGACATTGCAGTTTATAAGCCCATTACGCAGAGCTCACGTTTCTATGGATGTGAAGATTAAAAAAAAAATAAAATCAATAGTCCACTGATTTTTTTTTAATGGGGCTTGATATATAGAGCTGTATGTCGTCTGCGTAGGCATGAATTTTGGCTTGTCGGCAAGAGTCAAATATGTCGTTTATGAAAAGGCTAAATAACAGTGGATCCAGGATAGACTATTTAGGTACACATACTAATAGCGGTCTGAGGTCAGAAAAGCGTGCGGACTGAAGATGTAGTCCTTCCAGCGGAGTGGTGGCCGCCTTCTACCTCTGCTTCCATAGGCGGGTTTCGATAGAAACACTTTCTTGGCTGGAGCGTCATCTTTCACTCACATAACATGGCCTAGCCAGCGCAACCGCTGCGTTTTAATGGACTATGTTGATGTCTGCGTAAAGCTCGTACAGCTTCCTATATGTAGAGGTTCAGAAAATCAGAAACATCTATCATGGGCAACCCCGCAATCAGTTTATTGCACCGAATCCACTATAGCGCCTTAGCTTCCATAGGCTAGAACTAGAAGGCAAGAATATGAAAACCTGCGTCTGTCGGAGCCGCAGCTGTTTGAGCCGATGCGAAGTATTTTTAATGTACATTTTGGGCTAGTTACTGCAGTCCACACAATTTATTCGAGTAAAATGAAAATATATATCCAACGTGAATGAAATCTGTAAATTTTTCGTAGCGTACTCATTTTTCGCTATTCGTATATGCTCCTAAAACTATTTATATTACTTGCCATAAACACATCTGGGCAGTTTACAAGGGTTCGTGTTCGTTTTAAATACTTAAGTCATATATTGTTTCCATTTTTCGATTTGATTAAAACATAACACATGGGACATAGAAGGTCTTGTAAATTTATACGACTTACGCATACGCATGGATACATCTGTGTCTATTTTCCATAATTTCACTGCAAGTGTTTTTTGAAATTTGAAATACCAAGCGATGGTAATCGTTGTTCCCTTGTAAGATATGGCATAGTTAATTCGATCACATTTCTTTATGCCGATTTATTGGGAAACAGTGAATACCAGAACTAAAATATTGATAAAAATTGCTAATGTTTAAATATAAGTCATCAAAACTTTCTTGCTAGAAGATTTTATAAAATTTTAGAAACACAACGGTGCGATGTTATTGCCAATATTAGTATTGATTGACTCATTTCACAGTTCAAAATGGCATATGCAACTTAATGCGGGCACACCTTCACCAAGTTCGAATACAACCACGCCCATATCGACACCTTTATTGCATTCCTTATCGGCCGGTATACAGCAAACCGATAGCAGTGGTGGTGTTGTTGCAGGCATTGGCGGTGGGGTCAGCAGCAGTGGTGCACCAAAACGTAAAAGCGCCTTTCTTCCATATCGTCCACATGCCACTGTACTCACAAATTTACAGCGTGGCAATACTGAAGCAACCTTTTGTCCAGTTGAAGTTACATTGCCATTTCATGAGCGTGCCGGTCAAGGTGAGATCACTGAAGAACAAGTGCGCATAGAAATTGAACGCAATGCTCACAACATTGATTACAAAGATGATGCTGGTTTCACAGCTCTACATTGGGCTGCTTATTATGGTCAATTAGCTGCAGTACGTTTATTGATACACGCTGGCGCTAATGTAAATGTGGAAGCGCCTGAAATGGTAACACCACTGTTGCTGGCAGCTTGTGGTGGTCATAATGAAGTTGTACATTTATTATTAGAACACGGTGCACATCCAAATCATATGGATATTGTGGGAAATACAGCATTAATGTATGCTGCAGCAGGAAATCATCCACATACTTGTAATGAACTATTAGCTAAGGATCCAGATATGACAGCATCGAATGAGAATGGTGACACGGCATATTCCTTGGCCATAGAGAATGGAGCTATATTGACACAGGCTGTGTTGGAACAGTATTTGAGTGCTTTGTTGTTGCTATAAAAGGGATAGAAAATATGCAGATTTTGATTACTTTATTGATTGGAATAAATGTAATAAGTGGTAAGTTTTTTACTTATTCAACATGGTTAGAGTAGAGAGAAGAAAATCAAAGCCTTAGATATTGTAACGAATTTTGGGGAATTCCGCTTATTCCAAACCTGCTAACGTTCCAATCGCTAAATTGTTGAATAAATAACTCCAATATTCAATAATGCAAAATGGTCTTTATTAGACTACTTTGAGAGTACTTCACAATAACACTTATACTTCACAACCAAGAGCGTGCTTAAATCAAAACTGATTAGTCATGCTTCAGCTTGCGCTGCTTTTATACTCTCGGTTTCCTCGATCACCCATTTCTCCTAAGGTCTAGTAATTTGGCGAACTTCATGCTTGGTTACCAGCCATATACATGTATATTTGTAGTTTGTAGCCATATGCGTGTGTATATGTGAGTACTACTTCGGCTGATGATTACATTTATTTGTGAGTATATCTCCGTTGCCTTGTATGTATGTGTGTAAATGATAATTGATTTGTTTACGTACGAGTGGCTGCTTAGTATCAGCGTAGTGCTGCTAATATTCGTCACAATAAAAACAAGTAAGGAAGGCTAAGTTCGGGTGTAACCGAACATTAGATACTCAGCTGAGAGCTTTGGAGACAAAATAAGGGAAAATCACAATGTAGGAAAATGAACCTAGGGTAAACCTGGAATTTGTTTGTGTGACATGGGTATCAAATGGAAGGGTATTTTAAAAGGGAGTGGGCCATAGTTCTATAGGTGGACACCATTTCGGGATATCGCCATAAAGGTGAACCAGGGGTAACTCTAGAATTCGTTTGTACGATTTGGGTATCAAAAGAAAGGTGTTAACGATCATTTAAAAGGAAGTGGGCCTTAGTGCTATAGGTGGATGCCTTTTCGAGATATCGCAATAAAGGTTGACCAGGGGTGACTGTATGTATGTATGTATGTGGGATTCAAGGGGTTGTGTAGCGCAACATATAGCTTCTCCAACCCAATTGTCAACCTCACCTTCGAGCGGCGAATCCCGTTTCACTAACATACGAGGCTCTGGCGACCCCAAGCTCCTCATGGAACTTGGGGGTGGGGAGGGAGGGATGGCCTGAAGGTTCAATGTGGCCATATAAATCGTTCCCGAGATGGTCGGGCCAGCACCTTAATGGTGCTGTGTTACCGGAGCGTATCGGATCTGTATCCGACAAAGGACCATCACATCGATAACACTCCCCAAAGCCTTCGGGGAGTAACCTAATCGCTACAACAACAACATGTATGTATGTATAATTTATTCAGTCTATGATTAAACAATCTTACAGACTAGAATACAAAAGCAAATAAATACTTAAACAAATAATCAACTGAAAACCACAACGAATAACGTACATAAGTAACATGACTAGCGAAAACAAAAAATAAGAAGATAATGCAAGTAGATTATAGGAACTCTTGCAAAGTTGACTTGAAGATGCTTCTCGACAAAGAAAAATCAATAAAAAACCTCCGTGAGAGTCTATTAAATTCATTTAGTGCCCGAAAAATTGGGTCAAAATTACAATAATTAGCCCTGCAAGCACTCATGTAAAATGGAAAAAATGTTCGAAGACTCCGATTAGGTACATTAAATGACACCTTCGCTAAGAGAACTGGACAATCAAGAGAGCCAACTATTAGATCATAGACGAACATTACCAGATGTTCTATCCTTCTGGATTCGAGAGGTTGGAGATTTATGAGTAAGCAGCGCGAGTGATAGGATGGAATTGGGTCGTCAAAGTTGAGTGAAAATAGACAAAAACGAGTAAATTTTCTTTGAACCCTTTCAATCCTGGCAGCATAGCAGCTATAGATAGGACTCCAAACAATTGAGGCGTATTCTAGTTTTGAACGAACGAGAGAGGTTGTTGTTGTTGTAGCAAGGCTCGCCCCACCTAATAGCCGCGACCGATCACAAATTGTCATCAATATCCTCTAACGGGAGTCCAAGGAAACTTGCCGTTTCAACAGGGGTGGACCATAAGGAAAGGGGTGTTAGAGGCGTTGGTTCCACATTACAATTGAAGATGACTCTAGAAAGTGTTTGTCCGATATGGGTATCGAATGAAAGGCGTTTATTAGTATTTTCAAAGGGAGTGGGCCTTAGTTCTATAGGTGGACGCCTTTTCGAGATATCGCCATAAAGGTGGACCAGGGGTGACTCTAGAATGTGTTTGTACGATATGGGTATCAAATGAAAGGTGTTAATGAGTATTTTAAAAGGGAGTGGGCCTTAGTTCTATAGTGGACGCCTTTTCGAGATATCGCCATAAAGGTGGACCAGGGGTGACTCTAGAATGTGTTTGTACGATATGGGTATCAAATGAAAGGTGTTAATGAGTATTTTAAAAGGGAATGGGCCTCAGTTCTATAGGTGGACGCCTTTTCGAGATATCGCCATAAAGGTGGACCAGGGGTGAGTCTAGAATGTGTTTGTACGATATGGGTATCAAATTAAAGGTATTAATGAGGGTTAAAAAAGGGAGTGGCCCTTAGTTGTATATGTGAAGGCGTATTCGAGATGACCCAGAACATCATCTGTCGGGTACCGCTAATTTATTTATATATGTCATACCACGAAGAGTATTCCTGTCAAGATTCCGAGGGCTTTTGATTTCGCCCTCCAGAACTTTTTCATTTTATTCTACTTAATATGGTAGGCGTCACACCCATTTTACAAAGTTTTTTCTAAAGTTATATTTTGCGTCAATAAACCAATCCAATTACCATGTTTCATCTCTTTTTCATATTTGGTACAGAATTATGGCATTTTTATCATTTTTCGTAATTTTCGATATCGAAAAAATGGGCGTGGTCATAGTCGGATTTCGGCCAATTTTTATACCAAGATAAAGTGATTTCAGATAAGTACGTGAATTAAGTTTAGTAAAGATATATCGATTTTTGCTAAAGTTATCGTGTTAATGGCCGAGCGGAAGGACAGACGGTCGACTGTGTATAAATACTGGACGTGGCTTCAACCGATTTCGCCCTTTTTCACAGAAAACAGTTATCGTCCTGGAATCTAAGCCCCTACCAAATTTCACAAAGATTGGTAAATTTTTGATCGACTTATGGGATTAAAATTATCCTAGACAAATTAAGTGAAAAAGGGCGGAGCCACGCCCATTTTGAATTTTTCTTTTATTTTAGTATTTTATTGCACCATATCATTACTGGAGTTTAATGTTGACATAATTTACTTATATACTGTAAAGATATTAAATTTTTTGTTAAAATTTGACTTAAAACATTTTTTTTTTAAAGTGGGCGTGTTCGTCATCCGATTGTGCTAATTTTTATTTAGCACACATATAGTAATAGGAGGAACGTTCCTGTCAAATTTCATCATGATATCTTCAACGACTGCGAAATTACAGCTTGCAAAACTTTTAAATTACCTTCATTTAAAAGTAGGCGGTGCTACGCCCATTGTCCAAAATTTTACTAATTTTCTATTTTGCGTCATAAGGTCAACGCACCTACCAAGTTTCATCGCTATATCCGTTTTTGGTTATGAATTATCGCACTTTTTCGGTTTTTCGAAATTTTCGATATCGAAAAAGTGGGCGTTGTTGTAGTCCGATTTCGTTCATTTTAAATAGCGATCTGATATGAGCGCCCAGGAACCTACATACCTCAAAAGTTACTAAAGTTATCGTGTTTACGGACGGACGGACGGACATGGCTAAATTCGCCCAGATCATTTTGATATATAGAAGTCTATATCTATCTAGATTAGTTTATGCCGTTACGGATTACCGTTATGCGAACAAAGTTAATATACTCTGTGAGCTCTGCTCAGCTGAGTATTAAAAGATAAATGTAAGGCGCGATAACCTCCGAAGAGATTTTAGGCCGAGCTTCCCTTCTAATTTGCGTCGTGCCTCTTAATTTTTCCTACAAATTGGCGGGACAGGACCTACTTGTTTTATGCCGACTCCAAACTGTATCCGCAAAGCAGATGAGTTTTCACTGAGAGCTTTTCATGGCAGAAATACACTCGGAGTGCTTGCCAAACACTGCCGAGGGGCGACCCCGCTTAGAAAAATTTTCTTCTAATTGAAAAAACTTGTTTCTAAAATTTTTGATGTATGTAGCTTTGCCCTGGGCGTGAACCCAGGATCTTCGGTGTGGATGGCGGAGCACGCTACCCTCACACCACGGCGGCTGCAAAGGAATAAGAGTAAAACGGTAAATGTATAGATAATACACTGTACAAAGAGCACCGGGAATGTCCAACTGATTTTACTGCCACAGATGTTATAACAGTAAATACATCGTATTGCGTACGTATACAGCCAAACTCTGTATGCAACGTTCTTCTCTGTCAAGCAGAACAAAATTGCTTAAAAAATCATTGATTTGAAATCTTATAGTGGGTGATGCTGCCGCCGTGTACTCCTGGCACTTCGAACATTCTGTTGTGCGAACGAATTCTTTAATAACTGAAATATCCACTTAGTAAATGTTAGCTTTCTATGCATGGGTCTAAAAGCATTAATGTATTATCAGAATTAAATTACGGTTACTATTATCTTAAATTTGTATCTGCATCAAATGTTAATAGCCGTGAATAAATTACGACAGGAAGTGCAATTCATTTCCATGTACTTGTAAATTCACCTCAGACTCGCCCTTTACTCAAAAATAGTAACTTCAAACACACACACTTCCCTACATATTTTTAAGTTCTAAATCGAATTGTCGTCTTATACATGCATGCATCTACAATAATAATATTAAAGACTTTGGGGGTGATAGAGGGGAATGACCCACAAGTGGCACTTCCGTTCATCAGTGAAAATCGCTAACATTCGTTCCGTCACCCTAACCCACCCCTTCATTTTTCCTCATCACATCATGTTTCCACCAAATTGAGAGTAAAAATTCAGACCGCTTACGCATTCCCTGCACAAATATTAGTATTCGCCAAGAATACATATACACGATCAGTTCAGCATCGTAACACAGGGTGACAGTATTTAATGAGATTATTTTTTGGCCCAGTAACTGCTTATGTAGTCCCTTTTCGAGGAGATCTAGACCGAGTTTCGAAATCTTAATGCCAAAAAAGATGCAATATCTCGAAATTTAGGAAAGTGCTTTGCTGGATTAATACGGTGCGCCCGGTACTAGCAGCTCTGCTACTAGGTTGTTGTTGTAGCGATAAGGTTACTCCCCGAAGGCTTTGTGAGTGTTATCGATGTGATGGTCATTTGCCGGAACAGATCCGGTACGCTCCGGTAACACAGCACCATTAAGGTGCTGGCCCGACCATCTCGGGAACGATTTATATGGCCACATTTAACCTTCAGGCCATCCCTCCCTCCCCACCTCCAAGTTCCATGAGGAGCTTGGGGTCGCCAGAGCCTCGTCTGTTAGTGAATCGGGATTCGCCGCTCGAAGGTGAGGTTGACAATTGGGTTGGAGAAGCTATATATTGCGCTACACAACCCCTTGAATCCCTCTGCTACTAGGTTGTTGTTGTTCTGCTACTAGGTCTTAAGGGGTTGTTTAGCGCACCCCTTTGAGCCGTTGCCAATGCAATGTATAGCTTCACCAATCCGATTGTTAACCTCACCCACCTGTGGATAATCCCATTTATTTAGTAGGCGATGCTCTGGCGACCCCAAATTCCTCACGGAAGGAGGGGGCTCGACGACGAGGAAGGTTCAACGTGGTCATATCAAATTGCTCCCTTAATGGGGCTATTTTCCAGAACGTACTGGATCAGTATCCGGCAAAGGACTAGCGACATTCATAAATCACGTGATCAAATAGAAATACTGCCTGTATAATCTGAGCCATCCAGCTAATAGCTTTTGAAACTAATGATTTCATGTCAAAAACATTTTTGTTTTATATTTCTATCAGATTTCTTATTGATCCATAAAAGTAATTTGAATATCAAAGCAACAATTCAACAACCCAAACTACTAAGTGTGATAATAGTATGGCAGTCTCATCGCTTTAATTTCATATCACCCTATACATCAATGCAAATGTACAGGAGGTCGCACTAGCTAGCATCACATCACCCTGTCACTCCCCAGCTTTGCATCTTGCTAACGCATCTTTACCAGGCATTAATACAAGTTATTCCTTTGCTTCATGCGAACCCCAACCCACACATACACATTTATTACGAAAATGTTTACGATGCAATACTACAGTCAATTCAATTCATTCATTTCTCCGTGCAGTGTACATATCGCTCATTTATTTCAATAGCGTCATAACTCAAGAAACATGACTTTTGAGTTAATAACATATAAACGTACCCAATAACATGATCTACATATGTTGTATAAAAAATCTTTGGGATCAGTTAAAAATTAACCACGTGCTATAAAAATGAAAATATGCCTTTATATGCGCAACATATGGCAGTTAAAATCTTTGAATGGCTCTCCTGAAAAATTGTGTTTTTTGAGTTATGACACTATTGAAGTAAATGAGCGATATGTTGTTCGTGATTCTTCATTTGCCCGCTTAGTCGTCGCTTGCCCGCCTATCAGCTCGCTTTTCCAAGGCTATATGCTAAATAGATCACCAATGAGTATATACGCCCGTCCGTCTCAACCTGTCTCGCCTATCAGTATTTGCAAGTCCATCTGCTGGTGTGAATGTATTTGAGCGGCAGCGTGCGTCCACTCCACTTCCTGCTGCTGAATGCATTCTTAAGAGCATCGCTGAATGCAGAATTGAAATGGTGAGCATTTTTAATTGATGAAATGGAAATTAGGCTTTGTGACGGTTCATTGACTGGCGTACTGATTGACGTTATGTTATTTGGCGTGCGTAAATTTCGAATTGGGATTAGAGCAGTGAACCGTCAAGAGGATGGAATGGAAAACACTGCATTCATTCTTTTGTTTTTAAACAGAGTTGTTATACTCAGTTGAGCAGAGCTCACAGAGTATATTAACTTTGATTGCATAACGGTTGGTTGTACAGGTATAAAGGAATCGAGATAGATATAGACTTCCATATATCAAAATCATCAGTATCGAAAAAAAATTCGATTGAGCCATGTCCGTCCGTCCGTCCGTCTGTCCGTTAACACGTTAACTTGAGTAAATTTTAAGGTATCTTGATGAAATTTGGTATGTAGGTTCCTGGGCACTCATCTCAGATCGCTATTTAAAATGAACGATATCGGACAATAACCACGCCCACTTTTTCGATATCGAAAATTTCGAAAAATCGAAAAAGTGCGATAATTCATTACCAAATACGCATTAAGCGCTGAAACTTGGTAGGTGAGTTGAGCTTATGACGCAGAATAGAAAACTAGTAAAATTTTGGACAATGGGCGTGGCACCGCCCACTTTTAAATGAAGGTAATTTAGAAGTTTTGCAAGCTGTAATTTGGCAGTCGTTGAAGATATCATGATGAAGTTTGGCAGGAACGTTACTCTTATTACTTTATGTCTGCTTAATAAAAATAAGCAAAATCGGAGAACGACCACGCCCACTTTTTAAAAAAAAATTTTTTTAATTCAAATTTTAAAAGAAAAGTTAATATCTTTACAGCATATAAGTAAATTATGCCAAAATTCAACTCCAGTAATGATATGGTGCAACAAAATACAAAAATAAAAGAAAATTTCAAAATGGGCGTGGCTCCGCCCTTTTTCATTTAATTTGTCTAGGATGCTTTTAATGTCATAAGTCGAACAAAAATTAACCAATGATTGTGAAATTTGGTAGAGGCTTAGCTCCTAGGACGATAACTGTTTTCTGTGAAAAAGGGCGAAATCGGTTGAAGCCACGCCCAGTTTTTATACACAGTCGACCGTCTGTCCTTCCGCTCGGCCTTTAACACGATAACTTGAGCAAAAATCGATATATCTTTACTAAACTCAGTTCACGTACTTATCTGAACTCACTTTGTATTGGTGTAAAAAATGGCCGAAATCCGACTATGACCACGCCCACTTTTTCGATATCGAAAATTACGAAAAATGAAAAAAATGCCATAATTATATACCAAATACGAAAAAAGGAACGAAACATGGTAATTGTATTGGTCTATTGACGCAAAATATAACTTTAGAAAAAACTTGGTAAAATGGGTGTGACACCTACCATATTAAGTAGAATAAAATGAAAAAGTTTTGCAGGGCGAAATCAAAAGCCCTTGGAATCTTGGAAGGAATACTGTACGTGGTATTACATATATAAATAAATTAGCGGTACCCGACAGATGATGTTCTGGATCACACTGGTCCACATTTTGGTAGATATCTCGAAAACGCCTTCACATATACAACTAAGGGCCACTCCCTTTTAAAACCCTCATTAATACCTTTAATTTGATACCCATATCGTACAAACGCATTCTAGAGTCACCCCTGGTCCACGTTTATGGCGATATCTCGAAAAGGCGTCCACATATAGAACTAAGGCCCACTCCTTTTTAAAATACTCATTAACACCTTTCATTTGATACCCATATCGTACGAAAAATTCTAGAGTCACCCCTGGCCCACCTTTATGGCGATATTTCGAAAAGGCGTCCACCTATAGAACTAAGGTCCACGCCCTTTTAAAATACTCATTAACACCTTTCATTTGATACCCATATCGTACAAACAAATTCTAGAGTCACCCCTGATCCACCTTTATGGCGATATTTCGAAAAGGCGTCCACCTATAGAACTAAGGTCCACGCCCTTTTAAGATACTCATTAACACCTTTCATTTGATACCCATATCGTACAAACAAATTCTAGAGTCACCCCTGGTCCACGTTTATGGCGATATCTCGAAAAGGCGTCCACACATAGAACTAAGGCCCACTCCTTTTTAAAATACTCATTAACACCTTTCATTTGATACCCATATCGTACAAACAAATTCTAGAGTCGCCCCTGGTCCACCTTTATGGCGATATTTCGAAAAGGCGTCCACCTATAGAACTAAGGCCCACGGCCTTTTAAAATACTCATTAACACCTTTCATTTGATACCCATATTGTACAAACGCATTCTAGAGTCACCCCTGGTACACTTTTATAACGATATTCCGAAAAGGCGTCCACCTATAGAACTAAAGCCCACTCCCTTTTAAAACACTTATTAACACCTTTCGTTTGATACCCATATAGTACAAACGAAAAATTCTAGAGTCACCTCTGGTCCACCTTTATGGCGATATTTCGAAAAGGCGTCCACCTATAGAACTAAGGCCCACTCCTTTTTAAAATACTCATTAACACCTTTCATTTGATACCCATATCGTACAAACAAATTCTAGAGTCGCCCCTGGTCCACCTTTATGGCGATATTTCGAAAAGGCGTCCACCTATAGAACTAAGGCCCACGCCCTTTTAAAATACTCATTAACACCTTTCATTTGATACCCATATTGTACAAACGCATTCTAGAGTCACCCCTGGTCCACTTTTATAACGATATTCCGAAAAGGCGTACCTATAGAACTAAATCCCACTCCCTTTTAAAACACTTATTAACACCTTTCGTTTGTTACCCATATAGTACAAACAAATTCTAGAGTCACCCCTGGTCCACCTTTATGGCGATATTTCGAAAAGGCGTCCACCTATAGAACTAAGGCCCACGTCCTTTTAAGATACTCATTAACACCTTTCATTTTATACCCATATCGTACAAACAAATTCTAGAGTCGCCCCTGGTCCACCTTTTTGGCGATATTTCGAAAAGGCGTCCACCTATAGAACTAAGGCCCACGTCCTTTTAAGATACTCATTAACACCTTTCATTTGATACCCATATCGTACAGACAAATTCTAGAGTCACCCCTGGTCCACGTTTATGGCGATATCTCGAAAAGGCATCCACCTATAGAACTAAGACCCACGCCCTTTTAAAATACTCATTAACACCTTTCACTTGATACCCATATTGTACAAACGCATTCTAGAGTCACCCCTGGTCCACTTTTATAACGATATTCCGAAAAGGCGTCCACCTATAGAACTAAGGCCCATTCCCTTTTAAAATACTCATTAACACCTTTCATTTGATACCCATATAGTACAAACAAATTCTAGAGTCACCCCTGGTCCACCTTTATGGCGATATTTCGAAAAGGCGTCCACCTATAGAACTAAGGCCCACTCCTTTTTAAAATACTCATTAACACCTTTCATTTGATACCCATATCGTACAAACAAATTCTAGAGTCGCCCCTGGTCCACCTTTATGGCGATATTTCGAAAAGGCGTCCGCCTATAGAACTAAGGCCCACGTCCTTTTAAGATACTCATTAACACCTTTCATTTGATACCCATATCGTACAAACAAATTCTAGAGTCGCCCCTGGTCCACCTTTATGGCGATATTTCGAAAAGGCGTCCACCTATAGAACTAAGGCCCACGTCCTTTTAAGATACTCATTAACACCTTTCATTTGATACCCATATCGTACAAACAAATTCTAGAGTCACCCCTGGTCCACGTTTATGGCGATATCTCGAAAAGGCATCCACCTATAGAACTAAGGCATACGCCCTTTTAAAATACTCATTAACACCTTTCATTTGATACCCATATCGTACAAACAAATTCTAGAGTCACCCCTGGTCCACGTTTATGGCGATATCTCGAAAAGGCATCCACCTATAGAACTAACCCCACGCCCTTTTAAAGTACTCATTAACACCTTTCACTTGATACACATATTGTACAAACGCATTCTAGAGTCACCCCTGGTCCACTTTTATAACGATATTCCGAAAAGGCGTCCACCTATAGAACTAAGGCCCACTCCCTTTTAAAACACTTATTAACACATTTCGTTTGATACCCATATCGTACAAACAAATTCTAGAGTCACCCCTGGTCCATCTTTATGGCGATATCTCGAAACGGCGTCCATCTATAGAACTAAGGCACATTCCCTTTAAAAATAGTCATTACCACCTTTCATTTGATACCCATATCGTACAAAATAAATTCTAGAGTCACCCTTGGTCCACCTTTATGGCGATATCTCGAAAAGGCGTCCACCTATAGAACTTAGGCCCACTCCCTTTTAAAATTATCATTAACACATTTCATTTGATACCCATATCGTACAAACAAATTCTAGTCAGGCCTGGTCCACCTTTATGGCGATATCCCTAAATGGCGTCCATCTATAGAACTATGGCCCACTTCCTCTTAAAATACTCTTTAATACCTTCCATTTGATACACATGTCATACAAACACATTCCAGGGTTACCCTAGGTTCTTTTTACAACATGGTGATTTTCCCTTACTTTGTCTCCACAGCTCTCAACTGAGTATGTAATGTTCGGTTACACCCGAACTTAGCCTTCCTTACTTGTTTTAATTTAACTTAAACATTAAAATGTATGCAACTAAGAAAGTGCGTATGATAAATCAAAACAATGATCTAACGGTAGATGTATGTAGGCCTGATAATGGGCAAAATTTGAATTACTTTTCTTGGAAGAGTTGTAAACTCAGATCTGGCAGCAGTGTACGGTTGGGAGTAAGACCTCTTAAGTCCATAAAGGATATAGGCCTGAAAATAATACAACTCAATGCATGGCTTGGAAGCCGTCGTGGTGTGGTACACTCCGAGTGTATTTCTGCCATGAAAAGCTCTCAGTGAAAACTCATCTGCCTTGCAGATGCTGTTCGGAGTCGGCATAAAACAAGTATGTAGAAAAAAATAAAAAGGAGCACGACGCATATTGGAAGAGAAGCTCGGCCTAAAATATCTTCGGAGGTTATCGCGCCTGACATTTATTAATTATTTAATGCATGGCTTGCGTGCCCATGTATGTATATTTTTGTATGCTTCGAAGTTTGGATTAGATAGGGTGACCGCTGTCTCAAATATGAAAGATCTCAGTCTACTGATTGCGTGGCTGCCACTAAACCAGGTAGCTTACGTAGATACACCGGTATGGCGCAATGGCAATCGGGTCGACAAGACAATTTCGTACATTGGTATAGGTGGATTGTAAATGTGAAAAAATTGCATATTTTTAGGAGGAACCGAAATTTTTAAAGCAGCGGATTTCGCTAGTGTGAGAAATTGGTATGCAGAAGATAATTCAAGAAAGTGTTCGCCTGTTGTCGAAATTGTTGGTCCAGCTTTTAGCAAGGAATGATTATTGTTGGTAACTGCTTTTATTGTTATGATAAAATACACCCCTCATTTTTGTGTGCTACCGGGATGACTGTTTGTGGTTGAATTAGGGTCTGGGCGTTCCAGTGTTTCAATCCGATCCTTGATGCGGCTGTTCATATAATAAAAAAATGGGTGTGTTCGAGCTGCAGTTGGTGCAGCAGTGTTACTTTTTATGACATAGCATCATGTTTCTCAAGAAAGTTTGGTCACCGTCGCGCGTTTAATGAAATTTCGACAAGCTATTGATCATGGCTTATTTCTTGCAAGAACAGGCAACCTAAAAATAGACGGGGCTGTGTGAACAATGGTATCTTACGTCAGAATAAATATTGCTCCATGATCCCCTACGATTCTACCTTTAGGGACATATTGTTTTCCAGGTTTTTTATGCTAAAAACTAGCTGACCTCGGCAAACTTCGTTTTGCCCAAAATCAAATGCGCAGAAAAGCATGCAATATTTAGTACCATGTGGTCGATAGCAAATACCACCTAAGTGATAGAAGTTAGGCTGTTGTCGCTTATGACTACATGGTACTAAATGCTGCACTCTTTTCTGTGCACTTGATTTTCTTTTAGAGATTTTTGGCGATGGAATTTTAGCTTAGCGAAAGTTGGAATTTGGGGGCAGGTGTCACTGAAGTTAACACACTGTTCGTGAGGAGCTTGGGTCGCCAGAGCCTCGTCTGTTAGTGACACAGGATTCGCCGCGGATAGGTTAAGTTGACAATTGGGTTTGGAGAAGCTGTATATTGCGCTGGCAACCTGAAGGGTTGCGCAACACAGCCCCTTGAATCTGGTATTGTAGTCGCCTCTTACGACAGGCATACCTACCGCGGGTATATTCTGACCCCCTAATCCGCTGGGGTTGTTAACAATTTCTAAATTGCTTCTAAATTGTTACTTCTAGTCACCCAGCGGTATATAAAATACTCTACGAATGCCCTTATCAACAGCTTACATCTGATGTCCATATTGTATAAACACATTCTAGTGGTACCCGGGTCCACGTTTTGGTCTCAAGACCCTAGCCACCCAGCGGTATGAAATATAGCCTATAGCCTATTCAGGTACCTAGATAATATACCTACAAAATTTTATAAAAGTCGGTCCAGTAGTTTTCAAGTTTTAAGCATCTGAACATACACTCATCACGATTCGTTTATATATATACATATATATATAGATATAGATAATCAGTCCATACTTCCGACAGTGGCAGCCGTCATTCATTTTGTTAGCTCTGTTATGTTTACATACCCCCTAGTCGCGTACAGACATTGCAATGCGTTTCCAAAGTTTCTACCATTTTCCTTTCATTCTTTGCCGAGCATCGAATCGAAGAGAGTAAAGAGAGCTAAAAGCCACAGCGACGTTCCTACCTTCCGTCGTCGTCGTTATCGTCTGCTGCTGCATACACTTCGTTATCGTTGCTAGCTTCAATGTTCAGTTTTTAGCGGCGTTTACTAGTTGTTTGATTCGAACATTCGATTTGAATGGACGTGCTTGTTTGCTGCTGCTGCTGCTACTCCTAGCCAGTTACTTCATTAGTGGAGAGAAAACTTCCCTGGTTGCCTGCTGCTAGCAAGAAAAGTTAGTTTGTTGTAATACGTACCCTAGCGATTATTGGCTGCGTGCCAAATAAGAATTTAAGAACAAAAAAAGTGAAGCAGCATAAAAATTAATGAAACTACTCCATTTATAAAAAATTTTAAGCGAAAATATACCCGATACATTTGTGAACAATAAATGTTTTCAAATATTTTAAAGAACAAAATAAAAACAAACCATAAATATACCAAGCAAACTTTTGATTTTAATATATACTAACTGTGCTGTGAAAACTGAATATCTACCAAGTTAATCAAAGTTTAAACAAAGAAAATTCGCTACGCAATTTGTTGTGTGTACATACACAAGTGCCCTGCTCTGCTAGAAAAAAAAAATAGAAGCAAGTGCCGTGTGTACAACAAACTACGATGAATTGAACAAAAAATAACATTTAGTTACCAAGTTGCTAATAATATTTCCGTAATTTAAGGCAGGAATAAACTAAGAAACAAAAATTCGATATCTAAAGCAGCAGGGAAAGTGCCGATAGACCTTGCCAAAGAGCTCGTGGAAGTGAAAATCGTATTTACCCACATCGTGATCACATTCCTCAAGCAAACAACAAATGTAAGTTCATTAAAAAACTTTCTTTATTTCTGGATTACTCAAATGACGATGATTTCTGCATAATATTTTTTTGATTTATGTTTCAAGTCACGTTAGTGATGAGCGAATCAGAATATTTAAGAAATTGGGACTCGAATGCGGCTACGCTGTTTAATTAAAGTTACGGTAATTATATATGACAGCATGACACTGCTAACACGCGTCCAAAAATGTCGAGAGAGATGTCAAAAGACGTGTATTGACCTCGACAACAATAATCCGAAGACGGAAAAGAAAAATTGTATCTCTGTCCGGAGATATGCAGTTGAAGTTAGAGATTTACATTTGGTTGTTGTAATGTTGGTGTACCCACAAAAAAAATTGTGAACATAAGTGTTTTGCGCGGATATAGTTTTGGTCTCCAAACTGGTGTTGGACCCACCCAGGGTAATTTTTATAAGCGCGGCCGAAGGCCGCCAATGCAGAAAGGTGTTCTGCGCAAAAATGCTATGGATTCCAACCCCCGTTTCGGAGGGACTCGCTGGTAATTTTTCGGTTTTTCGTTCAAAAGAGAGAATGACTTAAAAATTTTCTTTTCTGTCTTCGGATTATTGTTGTCGAGGTCAATACGCGTCGTTTGACACCTCTCTCGATATTTTTGGACGCGTTAAGTCCAAACACTAGTTTCTGCAGGAGCTGTATACTTTATTTTATTTAAGTAAAATACTCAGCTAAATCTTATTCATTCAAATTCAGATAGCTTCTGGAAGGTTAATTGAAAAACAACAACAAATTAAGTAACATAGTTCGGCTCGCTTAAAAATGGTTAACTAGAAGTTTGTGTTTTAATATTTTGTTTTTAGGCTATTTGACCAATTGTGGGTTCCAGTAGGAAATAAAAGATGGTAGGTTTGTGTGCCGACCGTGTGTTTTAAAAATTATCTCGTTTGTGTAAAATATTGATATCTTAGGTCTTCGAGTATTCAATAGTTCAGATCCGGTTCGAGGGTGAGTGCATCACTAATGTACAGATATTGATATATTATGTATCTCGTTTTTAAATATGTAAGCATTTTGTTATTCTTTGAAAAAATGCTGTCCAACCATCTACATACACAGCACGTGCAGGAAACAGCACCCAAGACAACACATTTTCCACTCTTCTGTTTTCGAATTACTTTTAATATATTTTAAATCTAAACGATTTATAAATAAATGAAAGGCTATTTTTGGGTAGTAGCACCGTCTCATTAGACATGCATTCGAAACGAAAGGATTTATACCTCATCCTTGGAGACATGGCAGTACACTAGTTGTTTCATTCTCAAGTGACGTGAAAAATCCTGCAGTCAGATATACTTAATGCGGAGAACAAATTTCATGCTAGACCTTCTGTAAAGAGTTAATATCTACTTAATGGGTTAAGCCTATCAAAGTATCCGATATTTCCTCGTCTCTACTGCGTAAAATAATCGCGTAGGTATGTATGTTTGAAGCTCACCATAGGTAAGTCGTTAACTGTTTCATTAACAGGAGCTCCCAAATAAGCCGGCACCCAGACGAGAGTAAGCATGCTATATTTAGCAAGAAAATAAAATTGTGTAAATGTCATGACAGCCCAGGCTTTTGGGATGAAGGGACTGTAGGTTGAACTGGCCGGTCCATGAGGACCTCACATAGACTGATTGAGTCCGTAGTGTTCGCATGGACTGTAGGTGCAGCTTTATATATTCAAAGAAAAATACTTGCTTTGTTTTCAGCAATGTTCTGTATATGAAAAACTTTGTTGGAACACTATGTTTAATATCAAAAATATTTTATTTGAAATAACAGCGAAGGTTGAACTGGCCGGTCCATGAGGACCTCAAATAGACTGAATAAGTCCGTAGTGTTTGAAAAATAACAGCAAAAGGTTAACTAAAAATCCTCATAGGTAGCGTGTGCTGTGCCTGTTGTTTTACTGTTGATATTTTTTTTATTCGCCTTAATTCGTTTCGTTCTTTTTCCAGCACTTTGGTATGCGATATAATTTTTTTTGTTGTATTCTTTGTTAGCTCTTCTTATTTGGCTGGGCAATCGTTTATTCGTTCGTCGTTTTGTTGCTCTTGGGCTTTCGGTTGATTGGTGGGTCACTACGTTAACATAGCTTCGCAGCAGCGGTTGTTGCCTTTTCTATATTCCTGTTTTTACTGTTTCATAAAAAAAAAAAAAGAGAAACAGCAGTTGCGTTAAACATGGTAGATAAAATGAATTCTAACAACGACAAAAAACAGTGAATCTTTTTATAAGAAGAACATGCACAATATACTGAGTGAATACAGTTGCTAAGTTTTGGATTGTAACAACTTTCTTTTGAGCTGTAGTTCCTTGACAGTTCTTCTAGAAAGCACTAAAATTAAAAAATAAGGGCAATTCCAATTAAATTATTCACTTTTTCACATTGTAAAAGTAGGTATGTAAGTATGTCATGCAGAAAGGTTGAGCACCTATTGTGAATATATCAGCAAAGCCAGTTACGGGTATACACGATTTTTGATTTTTAAACAGGGTGTGGTTTGTTTAGAAGAAGCCGCAATGTTGACACCTCTAGAAACATTCAAGGACCAAAAGGCTTCATAAAGTTACAGCAATCAAATACAAAGGTTCTGGTTCTACTAATAGAAACAAACAATTTATAGCATACTTTAAGGCTGTTCATAGTTCGCTACATTGTGATGTGACAAGAGTACTGGTAATTTTACAAATATAAGAATATGGAACGTTAACGCTTGGCCATCGTTGTGGCTATGACGTAAGATATGTCTCACTAACTTAACCTGAATTCCTAATTCCAAATAAGGGAATGCTTTTCGATTTCTTTTTGGGCATTCGCATTTTTGAAGATATCTTATTCTCATTTGTCTTGCAGGGGGATCCAATTTTTTTGTTGCTTTTCATTAGTATGTATGCGCGTGCAAAATTTATGCTAAAGGTAGATGCCGCAAACTATGAGGTGCAATGTACATATCTATATAGTTGTTATACATATGTATGTACATATACATATATGCATACATACAATTTTTGTTGGTATACTATACGAAATACGCCAACGAACAAGTAGCAAATTTCATTCAGTACTGGTTTCGGTATAACGAAATACTAACAGAAGAATGCTACAGATATGAAGAAAAAAAAAGCCGTAGTAAAACTATAATGAAGACGAAATGACTACAAAGACGACGGCGGTGACGTCGACAACGACCATGGTCACAGCGACGGAGGCGGATGCGGATACGAAGGCGTCAACGAAGCGAATGGGCGAACAGTAGATGGTATAACTACACGAATTCATTTTTGTTTTTACTGCCCTTTATTGTTGTTTTCATTTGGAAATTAGTTCGCCGACCTCTCTTTTAAACCAAGCAATGACCGATTGGCCTGGTCTCTTCGTCGAAATATAAAGTCGAGACATGGTGCAAAAGAGCGTGTGAAGTATAAGCAATGATATAGTGCAAGTTAAACAATATCCGAACAGAAGAAAACAGCGTTGGCTAACATAATAGGGGGACTCATGAAAGCATATAAACTTATAAGGTGTAAAATTATATCCATTTACACACGCTGTTATATGAACGCACCTAGAAATGCTCTTGATAAACTTGATTGTTTATCAGCTGTATTATTGCCAAACAAACATTTTTTGATTGTTATACAAATTAAAAAATTCCAAGATTAAGTGAAAAATCAAAACTAAAACGTCTTTACTAAGATATTCTAGTAAATGACTTGCTGATGTTGGAGATTTCTGATGAAAATGCCTGCTGTAATGTCTGCAAGGTTGCATTCCTTTGAGTTTACCGCGTTTACACAATGAAATGTGCGCGTAAATTTATACAAATTGTGTAAATGATTTTTCATACAAAATTTGACAGTTCGTTTACGCACTAGATAAATTTATACGTTTACACACTTTATAAGGCATTTATACGGTTACATGAGTCCCCCTAATAAATACAACATTTTACACTTCATTGCACTGTACAGAATCCGACTGGTTACTAGACCAAACCATATTTTTAAGGTCGGACCATAAGCAAAAGAGTAAGAGACATCATTGGGAGCTCTCGAATCTAGAAATTGACCCTTCTTAATATATTTCTATAAATTATTTATTTAAAGACTAACCACCGTATTCATAAAAAATAGGTTTATGAAGCCTTATAATAGCCGTGTTTTTTTACACGTATATATGTCTACGTTTGCGGGTAAAAAAAACGCTTATCCTCAGTTAGATAATGTTTAGGAGACTCATCTAGCGGAAGTGGTTAATTAACTAGCTACAACATGTTTTACCGAAAAGCGGAGACACACCTCTGTTGGCCATAGTGTATAACATATAGCTGAATCGGTTGCGGTGAATAGTGGACACACACTATTTGTAGATGTAATACATAGAGGTAGTGTAGAGGTGAAACATAGACACATATTTCAGTTTCATCTGAGTATAATTGGTATTGAAATTTAGTAGTATGTACTAATTTTCTGCGCAGCAATTTCAGAAGTGTAGATAAAGTTTAACGCTTAGAAGCCATGTAAAGTTTAAGCGTATATGTACATATGTATATACGGTTACTCACTAAAATAAGTACACACTTAGTTTATGCTGAAAAAACTCAAATGCAGTGGCTCACAGCTTAATTGTTAATTTTCATCTAAAATATCGCAAATTCCCTAACAGAAACCACATTCAAAAAAATGTCAAAGGTTATTCAAAGGTAAGGAGAGTTAATCAAAATTTCAAAAATGACCATGAAAATTTTCAAATTTTGTTTCAGAATTTCTAGAAAATTTTTGAGTATGCAGTTTTGTAGCCCAATAAGTTTTAGAAAAATAAGGAGCAAGTTAGAAATAGCTGAAAATTTAAATATATAGGCTTGATCTTCCTTTTTTTATTTGAATGAATCTCGCCCACATTTTTCTTTTTATTGTTCTTGTAATACGTTATAGGGTTTACACACGGTGCGTTTGACTACTCGCATGTCATCTATTTATGCGCTGACACACCGTCAAAATTAAACTTCGATTTGATGCTCACAAGGAGTCTACGCGCCCATGACTAATTCTATAACGTACATAGAAACTGACTCCTTACTCAGACTCATCGCGTATATACTCTATTAATTTTGAACTATATTGTGGAGGCTCATTTCGAAAAGCGAAGAAATAACATTATTTGTTTATGGCTCAATATATTAGTGAGATAGAACGACAAGAAATAATTTTGAATAAATAAGTTTTAACTACTCTATTCCAGTCTGATAAATTTCTTGTTCATTCAATAATTATGGCTTAATCCGCCTAGGCGATTTCTCATGCGACTGTTGTAAGCTGCCTCACAGCTAATATGAATGTCAATCCAAGCAGTCAGCCAGCTCCTTTTTCCAGTTAAGAAACTAGTATTTTTTACATGAAATTGTTTGACGAGATGTCAATGGTTCCATTTCGCTCGGAAATATACCAGTTTATAACTAGTTCTTTGAAAAAAATAAACAAATTTGGTATATTATAAATCTGGATCTGTGTTAATGTATGTATGTGTGTGCTTTAATTGAAAGTTCGTTGTAATGGATTACTTCACTGCTGTTGAAAGCTTGTTCTTGTTTTATGACAGCCGCTGTTTGTGGGCCACTACATATTGACGTCGAGGTCTCCTTAGCAGCGACGACATACTGCATACACGTTAATAAAAAGAGCGACAGCAAAACGTAATTATTTTATTTAGCGCATGTCTTCTCTGCTTCCATCAGCGAAGAGAATGTATATGTGCACTATGTATGTACATATGCATGTATATTGCTGGTTTGAGGTCGATAGCTCTGTTCGTGTAGGGTATACATATCTAATTACATATGTACATAGTTTTTTATTCGAGCATGCCTATTACTTCTACCTCAAAAATGTACATAAAAATGCATATAAGTATAGGAAAAAATTAAATTTTTTGGAATGGGAAAAGACAGATGTTTTGACAGGTGTCACAGGAGTATCATCATTTGATGGATGCATTGCATTCGAGCCCTGAGCAGGGTTTTATGGAGTTGAATAAGATACTTACACGGTTAGAAATTTGTGCCTAAATTTTAAACCATTCATCGGTTTAAGCCATTTCTCAAACTTTTTTTTACCTAAATCCAAAACCTCTATTTACTACTCTCTTTTCTAATTTTATTGGGTTTACATTTAAGAAGTAATTCAAAATTTCTCACAAAATCTCCAAATTGTTTTAAAATTAAACCAGGGCTCGAATTGAAACATACGATCAGGGATCGGCAACCATACGAAAGAAAATTACGCGATAGTCAAAGGTATAAACAAAGTGGGATTATAACATACGATAGCAAACGGAACGTAATTCAATTTTACGATCCACATTAGGTTGGACAATAGATTTTGAACTGTCAAATTGATTGCAAAAATATGAAAAATAAATTAAATAACTGCGATGGATGCAATTTTATTGTTTTTTTGAGCTCCAGTAATAGCGAAGGCGATGAAAAGATAGTCCGAAGGCGGTTAAGAGAGTGCAGTAACCCTTTGGATTTATCAAACAAAGCGTAAGCAGATCATTTATGTATTATTTCTTTGTAACAAAAAACTATTGCAGTTTCTTGAACAGATTTCCCTTAACTTGAGATGCTTTTAGTTACTTTCTGGAGAAGTTAAATTTGAAGCAAGCCGATACCAAAGCGGGTGTCTCGCCATGAATTCCGCCAATATTTCATTTTGGCTTCGATTAAGCTTGTTTGAGTTCCAACTTTGTTAATAATAAGAGTTTGAAATTTGTTATTATATTTTATTTATTCATATATTTTAACAATTTTCTTACATTTTCAATGAACTTTGTGTGTATACGATCGCCAGTTTGTGTTCGAATGAAAATGGAACGTAACGTGTACGTTCAGTCACTCGTCACGTATGTTGCGACCCAAAATTACGATCGAAGTAGTACGTTCACGTATGTAATAATCCGAAAATCACGTTTTTACGTGACGAGTTGTACGATCACGAATGTTACGATTTGGCCCCAGAAAAGTTTCAAAAATCTAAAAATTTAAACCTATGTCAGTTTTGGGTTTGAAACAAAACCAAATAGTTTCATAAATCTGAAAATAGAAACTTGTATACATGTCGGTTTTAAAACAAACCCTAGAGTTTTTTTTTCGGCGCTGAATATTTAAAAATACAAAATTTCATTTGTGAAAAGTGCTGTAAGTCATAGATTCATTTTCGAAATATATTGTTATGCATATAAGTGTTATGTTATGTTTTGTAACACATATGTAATAGTTTAGTAGGTAGAGTAAGCTACTAGAATCTGTGGGCACACCTGGTTCGAAACCAGGCTATCACCCACTAGAATTTTCTTTTTTATAGCTGCAAGTATAGACCTCTCTACTTTCAAATTGAAACCCAGTTCTGTGCACGTATTTTCAGGAAGACCGGTATAATCTATATTTGAAACCAAAAAGTGTTTAAATTATTTTTTTCAAATTATCATTTGGGGTGCTTGTTTTTGAGGACATTTATTTTTAATAGGCATGTACGATTAATCAATTGGCCGATTATGTCAATAAGCCAAAAATCGATTATGTCATCCATAAAAAAGTAATTATGATTAATTAAAATAGCTAACTTCTCAATTACATTCTGATTTACTATAAAGTTATTAGTTTGATTAATGAGCTAACTGAGTAATTCCGGCAATACTATGTACTTCTATAGTCCATAAAAAAAGCGCGGTCTTAAAGTATTACAATAAAAAATTTTACCTATCAATCTCCTCGATTTATAAAAAAAAATTATTAACTTATTCTTGTTTTTTTTGTAATCTCACACATCCTTAATTTTTAAATAACCAAAAAAGTTAAAAAAAAAACAATTAAAAGAATCGTAAAAAGTAAATAAAAATAGGAGTAAGAAAAATATAAAGGTGGAATAATAAAACGTAGCTAAAAATAAATAAATGGAACAAAGCACAAACAATTAAAAAATTAAACCAAATAAAAAAAAAACAAATAAATAATTAAAAAAATTGGAAAAATTTAAAAATGAAAAAAAAAAAAATATATATATACATATATATGTATATATATATATGTATATGTACATTAATAATAAACACACAATAAAGGTCAATGAAAATAATATGGTCGAAATATAAAAATAATCGATCTATACAACGAGCTTTGGCAGTTGTCTAAATTTTTTCTTTATTCTATTCTAATTTAAAAATTTTTTCAATTAAGAAAAAATTTATCATAACAATAATAATGATAAAAAATTATTGTTAGGCCTTGAGCTCGATTCGAACCCGCGATCTTATAAAAATAATAAAAAAAATTTTAATAAAAAATCTATCAAGTGGTGGAATTTTTTGTTACTGATATTTAGAATAATTACGAAACTACTCATGGCAAAGTTTGCTAGGGCATTTTTCTGACTTATCGGAATTTAATTTTCTCCATTTTTTCGTTCTTTTTTTTGTCTCCACTTAAAGTCTTAATTTGAAACCGATAGTTCTGAAAATCATTCTTAATAGAATTGTATAGTATTTTGTATTTTTGATGCGTTTGATAGTCACCAACAATTATAAAATTTGTTATTACCCTCGTATTTTCATGCGCATCTCACCACCCAAACAAGGGCGTAGGCACTTGCATTTTTCGCTTTCCTTCATTTACTAACAACAAATTGTTCTTAGTCGACCAGCTCGCTCTACACTCATATCCAATCGTTATGGGCGTTTGAGCATGTTCATTTCGCGAGCTTATGAACAAATTTTTCAATGCTTGCAATTTTATTTGTACATTACCTCTTTTCAGTCACGATTTACTAGCATTAGATTATAATTTAATTTTGAACTCACTCTAATTTTTTTTGGTTGTTGCATTTTTGGGGTTGGTCATGCCATTATTTTCGTGCAAACTTGGTACATCTGCCGATTTTATGGGATAGCACGTGTTCATGCGAAAGAAAGTCTGAGGGGTTTCTTTGAATTATTGTGCATACTATTTATTTATGTACGTATGTATGTAGGTAAAATAAGAAAACAAAAATTTATGAAGAGCCAAAAGCAAATGCTCTTTTTGCATATTTTTTGATCAAGACAACAAGATATTGTTCCCCCATAAAAACGGATGCATTCAACCGTCTGCCATGCATTCGTTTATTCTTCAAGCTGCCGGCAGCGCATCATCCCTAAAATTTTAAGTTAAGTATTAAGTTTTTTGTTTTGCTTTGCTCATTCTGGTCGCTTTATTTTCGTGTAGGGTACTGTACGTAAAATCTTGTTGTTTCTCACTTTGTAAACATGCTGCATTCCCAGCTAGCTAATGCAGCTATCATCAGCTAGCAATCGAGCAAGTTATATCCAAAAGCAGCCGCCGACAGCGTCAACCAACCGAGCAGACAAGCAAAAAAGCAGAACAAAAATAAGTATGAAAATAACCAACGTAACTGCTGGCATCTGCTATGCTATGCAATGCATATATGTACATACATATGTCAGTACATTTATATGAATGCCACATATATGACGATGTACATCAACATAAACAATGCATCAGGGCTGTGTGCCATTTTATTTATGTGTTAAATCGTTGTGTTAAAGTGGGGAGCAATGTTGCATCTGCCATCTCCGATATGCAGCCGGCAACATGTGCTGTTGATGACATTTGTACTGCTGATGATACTTCAACGTTGTTTGCTCTCTTGCTGTCTCCCTCTCTCCATCACGCTCCCCCTATAATTCTATCTCTTTTAAAATGCATTTCATTGCTCTTTGCCGATCCCACTCCGTTCTGCACTCAATTTTGTGTTTGCTCTATGTGTTGCATTCTCTTTTGTAAATTTGTTTTATTTATTTTTGCTGTAGATATTTCCTATTTGCTTGCGCCATTCCATTAAATGCAATAACAGCAGCAGCAACAACAATCCTGTTGCCTATTTTAAGGCGTTTGCCTTTTCCGGGTTTCTTCTATATCTTGCTTCATTTGCCGCGGATAGTTGTTGTTTTTATTTACTGTACAATTGCTTAAATAAGTATGTATATTTATTTGTATGCGAAAGAATGTTGGTGCATGCCAAGGAGTGAAAAAAGAGCGATAACAACAATTGCACAAACAATATGCAACAATGTGACAGCGTTCTTTTGATACGTTTCTCCATTTATGATTTAACGTAAAATAGTTTATGACAAGAATTTCTTGGAAGCTATAAAACTAACAACGGTGAAACGCTTTGTGAATCGGAAGCAGTTTGCTGTATAAAACTGTGCGAAGTTCCGAACGAACTTTGAAAATCTCATAAAGATCTGTTGAGAATAGGGCTGGGACTATCCGCATATTCGAATATCCGGATATCCGTTGACACGGATAAAATCCGGACGGCATGGATATCCGGTTAATATTCGTTTGTGAAACTATCCGGATATCCGGATTTATGAAGATCCGGTTAATAATCGTATTTTTGGATATCGAGTGAAAGCAACAAATTGATGTACCATACATATATGTTTATTTAACATTAATAACAATAAATTCGTGGGGCATTTAAATAAATTAACAGCGTTTTTTTCACAATATAAACAAATGGCACTGTTCTTATTTTCACTTGTTCTAAAATTGTAGCTTTTTAATTTTTGATGTTAATTTAATAATCTACAAACATATTTTGTGAATAATTTTCGATGTTTGCTTTGTTCAATTCTGATATGCAGATATTCAACTTTTATATTCCAGTATCCGGATATCCGGATATCCGGATTTCCCATCTGTGAATCCGGATATCCGGATAGCCGGATTTTTTGCTCAGCTATCCGGTTATTCGAATATCCGGTTTATCCGGGTAGTTGAAAAATCCGGATGCAGTTCACAGCTCTAGGTAAGAAATTTGGACAGCTATGTAAATATGCAAGCACTTACGGAGCTTGGCAAGATTTCGTATTTGATGCGCTGCGATCGAGGCCTAACGAAAAACGGAAGAACATCACTGACGATTGAGTCAATTTAGGCACGAAAAGAGATCTGCTGGCCAATTCTGATAGCATTTTCGGATTAAGCGCATCAAAATGCATGCGAATACATACATACATATGTCGCATTATCAGATCCATATTTTATGTAAGTAGCTGCGTAATTTATCGGCTTTAATTTTTCAAAGATCTGCCTTTTGACCTTTTATAGTTCCTGTTATATACTCTTGAAAATAAAAAAGTTTATGCAAATCAAATAAGAAAAGAAGGCGTGGTCTGGCTACATTTACATATGTTTTAGCGGAACTTCGGAGAATGGCGGAATTACATTATTTTTCTTATGGTTAAAACCCCTACAAAAAAATTGGTTTGGTCCAATAAAGATATGGATTTTTCGTGCAGTGTTATAAACAAATATATATTTGTTAGGGCCTGAATCCAATACAGTTTTTGCAAATATTATATTTTATTAACCTAACTCAAACCCACCAAGAACTGCCAAATATATTTTCTCCATACAGTTGGTGCTTAATCTACGTTCGAACGAAGACATTTCTTTGTGTATTTTTTGTAATCCTTTGTGTTTCTTAATTCTGTCGCTCAAACATGCTAAAATATTTACATACAAATATATCGGTGATTCTCACTGTCTCATGGCGTTTTTTCCATTTCCTTTTGCCAAAACATTAGTTTATTAATTTTTTGTGACATTTCTAACAAGTCACGTATCTTTAGCGTTGGCATTTTTTCTTTGCTCAACATTATTAATTTCACTGTCAACGTCTGTCGTAATCATCAAACTTAGCAGCAATTTAAATTCGACAGCTAAAAAATTGGTTAACGGCATTCTTCGAATGACTTTGTTAAATTTACATGGAAGCTTTATGTTGATTAAAGGCTTTTTTATACCCAGCTGTACTTGTACACAGGTTATTATAACTTTGATTGGATAACGGTTGGTTGTACAGGTATAAAGGATTCGAGATAGATATAGACTTACATATATCGAAATCATCAGTATCGAAAAAAATTTGATTGAGCCATGTCCGTCCGTCCGTTAACACGATAACTTGAGTCAATATTGAGATATCTTCACCAAATCTGGTACACGAGCTTATCTGGACCCAGAATAGATTTGTATTGAAAATGAGCGAAATCGGATGATAACCACGCCCACTTTTTATATATATAACATTTTGGAAAACACAAAAAACCTGATTATTTAGTAAATAATATACATAGAATGTTGAAATTTGACGTGTGGACTGATATTGAGACTTGATAAAAAATTTAAAAAGTTTTTTAAAATGGGTGTGGCACCGCCCACAATTTTACAAATATTAATCATAAATCAAAAATCGTTAAACTTATCGTAACAAAATTCGGCAGAGAGGTTGCCTTTACTATAAGGAATGCTTTGAAGGAAAATTAACGAAATTGGTTAAGAACCACGCCCACTTTTATATAAAAGATTTTTAAAAGGGCCGTGCACGAATAAAATAAGCCATATCTTTGCAAAAAAGAGCTTTATAGCAATGGTATTTCATTTCCCAAGTGGATTTCTAACAATAAATAGGAAAACCTCAAATTTTAAAAAATGGATCGTAATAAAATTGGGTACACAAATTTTCCCTATATATATTTCTAGAAAAAAAGGACGAGATCGGTTAAAGACCACGCCCACTTTTATATAAAAGATTTTTAAAAGGGTCGTAGGCGAAAACAATAAGCTATATCTTAGCTAAAAAGAATTTTACTTTCTAAATTTAATTATCATATATATTATTTCTAATTGCTGTTTTTATGTACGGGTCCCTTTTTCGCTCGTTATTTGGAATCCAATTTTTTAAATAAAGTTTTGGTTGTAAAGATGGAGATTCGGGCTATTAGCGAGCTTTGGGCAATTTTGGTCGTAGTGCTTTTGCTTAGCTGTATTTTATTAAAATAATTTGTTAAAAATAAACGATTGTGAGCACACAAAGAAATATATTTGTACTATGACACTATTGTGAATATTTGCACTGCATTACCGGCAAGATAATGCCCCTTTTTTATCTAAGCAATTTTCAATGTTTCGGGAGCCATAACTCGAAGAAAAATGTACATATCGTAACAAAATTGGGTACACATATTTTCCTTATAGCAGGAAGTATTTGTAGTAAAAATTGATAAGATTGGCTAAGGACCACGCCTACTTTTATATAAATGACTTTAAAAAGGGTCGTAGGCAAAAATAATACGTTAAATCCTATCGAATAATAGTTTTGTACTAATCGTATTTTGTGCCATTATAACAAGAAATGTGAAAAAATTCAAATCTTGAAAAATGGGCGTGGCACTGCCCCTTTATTACAATGTCTTTCCCAAAGTTTCTGGAGCCATAACTCGGCGAAAAATTTGGTGCACACGTATGCCTTTTAACAGGAAATATTTTCAGTAAAAATGGACTAAATCGGTTAAATCGCCTTCATTTATATAAAAGATTTTGTAAAAGTGCGTAAATGCAGGTAATAAGCTTTTTCTAGTAAAAGTTGGATAATTTCGTTAATAACCCTACCCTTTGTATACTTTTTTATGTATATACTTACTTGTAAACAGTAGGGAAATCCCCATATCTAAAGGAAAACTGCATTATTACCCGCTCAAAGTCATTGGTGTTAGCCTCTGTATCCTCTTTGCTTCTTTTCAATGAAAATTAGTTCAGAATAGAGCCATATGGGCAAGTCCTGGGTAACGGATGCAACATTCGTGCGCAGTTAATATTGGTTTAATGGGAATACAAGCAGCGGACTTGTTGCAATTTATAATGTTTGTGAAGCACTGCTAGAAAGCTTTATTTCATAAAATTGTTCGGGACTTTTAACACTTAACTATTTATATACATGCATTTATAATGTGGTTCTGACGCGACATGAAATAGAAGTGATTTTTTAATGCACTTGAAATTATGTAAAACTTAGCGAATCTAAGACGAAAATTTATATTCCTTAAATTAGAGATTAAAGGTCAAAGAAGATCCCTCGGTTGTAGATTTACGAAATTTCAAATTTTTTTTTAGAACGTCAGATATGAGCTAAAGTACGGTGACGGACGCGACAATTTTTTCTCGATTAGTAATAATACATCTTTTACGCGATATACCTCCAAGGAGTCTTTGGAAAAGCTTCTCTTCCAATTTGTGGTGTGCTACCAATTTTTAATCTTTCCTGCAAATTGGTGGGGCCTACAAGTTATATGCTGACTGCGTTTAGAAAAACTGGTGAAGTATATTTTATGTTGCTTGTACCGTGGCTTGCACATGGATCCTCTGTATGAAAGGTCAATACATTACCTCTATAACACGCTGGTCATCTCAATGAATACCATATGGTAAATCGGCTAATTAAATTTTTTTTATTTTTTATTGAAACTAATAAATAAATTAATGGAAATAACATTTCAAGTGCAAAAGAAATTAATACTAAATGACCTACATGTTTTTGTTTTACTGTACTTTAATCTTCTTTTTATATAGTTGCCATGTGAAGTGGCGAAGAAATTCCACTCGAAAGTTTTGCAGGTAAAGTCACTAGCAAGAACCGGAATATTTGATATAATGAATTTATTTTTGAACTGACCCGCACTTCCGCCTGATAATATATAAACTGTTTCAATTTCTTTGTGCTCCTTTTTATGATATGCATGATCTTTGAAATGAAAAAGTAAACATCATATTGTGGCTTAATTTGTCACTTATGATTGCAAAGGATTTGGTTTCATCGAAAAGCCAAGCAACACATGTGAAGATAGTGACTTGACTATAACTAAAATGCGCTTCTTGAATTTCGTTTTGGCAGGATAAGCGATAGTTTTTAGCAAAGTCAATTTGCAAGACCACTGTATTTGGTGTTAAATTAGCTTTTCTGCTTTCAAAATACTTCTGTTGGGACCGTTTAATATAACAATGCAGTTTAAAAGCTGGCAATTGAATTTGAAGATCACGTATTAAATCTGTTAGTGGGGCAATAGTTTCATTTACCGTTAAGCGATCCTGCACTTTCCTCCACTGTTTCCATTTAACTTCCCTTTTCATACTTTTTAATAAACCTATGGGAGTTATATCATGATTGATATCACGTACGCAAAATTCGCACGCTCTTTGGTCATACACTATTCACGTTACAACAAACTGTTGAAAGGAATTCATCAGAGTTCTTAGAAATATTTGGTAAACAACGTTGGCAGCCTTCTAGTAAACAACTAAAATTTGCGTGGTGCTTACATACACACATATTATGTGGGAACTTGTTAGCTACCAGGACGTATGAAGGTCGGGATTTAAAAAAAAATGTCTGCTTACGTTTTCAGAGGGAAACTCAGTTTTTAATGCTTCGTATGCTTCTCCTAACGTCATAAGCATAAAATATTTTGCAAATATTTCACCTTTCCTCAGCACTATGTCCTTTTTACCAGCAGCTTGTACGCTAATTCCGTCTTTTATCAAAAACGCTTTTATAAGTTCAAACTGTTTCTGATCGTGTGCTAACTTCTCCCTGTTCCCATGACAGTCCTTTTTAGTGATATACTTATTGCATAAACTCTTTAAAACTGCTCTTTTCTCTTAGGTTTTTTGGTAACGCAGCCTCTGCTTTTTTCCTAGCTTTCGCCTTCGTTTGCTTACATGCTCGGTTCTTCACATTCATAATAAAATTTCTTTTTTGACGCACTGTTTGCTGCCGCAAGCGATCCTTCTTTCGCTTTTCGTCAAGCCGAACTTTGATTTATTTTTAGTTTTTCCTTTTGTTTCTTTCGAAGCTTCCGTTTTCTTTCTACTTCCTTGCGTTCATATTGCTGCCACTTATCGTTATTTTCTTTCATCTTTTTCCGCCACTTCTTCATTTTTTTTGGAACTCTCTGCCTGCATTATTGTTTCCATCAAAAACTATAATTTTCATACATATTTTATGCTGAAACTATTTAACTGAATTTTTGTACTTACGATAACAGACGCGGCAAATTTTAATCACCAACAAAATATTTAATTAGACTGCTCGGGAAAAAATGATTTTTATTTTTTGACAGAAGTGCACATGCTTACTTTGCATTTGAAAGCTTTATTTTTTTGAAATGCAAGTTTGCTTATAGGAAGATATTGTTTTTTGGTAACGGACGCGACAACCAGATAATTATAAAATGAAATCAGAATAACTTCGGTTCCCAAACTTTTTTCGAATTTATTTTTAATGTTAAATAAAGACCTAGAGATAGCTAATTTACAGAAATAATAGCGATCCAGTTTGAACCAACTAACTATGAAATAGAAGGATGTAATACACTTGTCAGAAAACGGGTACAATAAAAAATCCGAAAAAAGCTTTTTTAATGTAACAGTCCTCCATCTAGGATTATGGAAAACTAAATGTTATTTCTAATCCATTCCATATACATATTCAACTTTCATAGCAAATGAACAAAAATAAAATCTGACCACTTTGAATTTTTAGTTCGTGGTAGACCTTATATTGGATTCGCCCATATGTATATGTATTATTGCGCAGCCTTGTAACACTATTAAGCACACAAAACAAACAACAATAGCATTTTAAGTGTACAGCGGATATGTAATGTTCGGTTTCACCCGAAATTAGACTTCCTTACTTCCACACAACAAGTACCGAAAACCAACGAAGCTAACAATGCATACTTTCAGGCTGGCTAAATTGGAAGTAAATAAAATTGGAAGTAATAAAAATAAACCAGGATTTATTAGTTTCTTATACTACTGTTACGAATTTGGTGAAATTCCGCCTATTTGCAACCTTCTCTTACGTTCGTATCGCTAAACTGTTGAATAAAACACTCCAATATTATGTATTACAAAATGGTCTTTATTAGACTACTTTGAAAGTAGTTCGCAATTAAAATTCACTTCGCAACTGATAGCGTGCTTAAATAAAATTGATCTTGACTACTCAGCTTACGCTCTTTTATACTCTCTGCTGCTTCATTCGCATATTTCTACTACAGTCTAGACGTTTCGCCTGCTAGAACTGCTGCACATATCTCCTACTTAGCTATATACATGCATATTTGTAGTTTATGCGCTTCTAATAATCATATGCGTGTGTATGTGTAGCAACTTTCGGCTACAAGTGTGTGCCCATAATATCTCTACGTGCCTTATATATATGGGTGTAAATGATGTGTTTATGTACACAGTGTGGCTCACTTCAATGTTTTTGTGTTGGAAGTTTATTACTAGTGATGGTAATATTCGTTACAATACGATTCATATTTTACTATTACAGAGGATAACAGTTTGCACATTGGCCTTGCTTCTAAGCGTATGCGTTAATATTTAATTATTAGTTACGAGTCATGTCCTCTCTCGGTAAACGAAAATTATGATCTACAAGTCACTTATCGTACCCGTATGCAGCAGTTTTTCGAAAGGTTTACAAACCTCTACGCTTTGGCCACGGCGAGTACCGAAGAAGATTTAGCGAATTAAAAGAGAGCGGCTACGAATGAAAGATTATGCCCCGGCCAAGAAGGTATTCTTATCGGAACCCGGCTACGGAAGCAGAGTAAGAGGGCATTACCACACCAGCTGAAAGGACTAGGTGGGAAAGCATTTGAATTCCCTTGGAGTTACCAATTTGGGTCAGTCAGCCCAACTCATTGGACGGCCGAAACTGTTTAAACGGTTAAGTGACATTAAGTAGATTAAGAGTTGCGAGAGGAACATTCGCTTATTCGGTAAAAAAAATGCGTCCATAGAAAGAGGGAGGGAAAAAGGAGAATGAGTTGCGCTGCCAGCATTTGTGGGATTTTTCTATTTTCAACTAAATATTTTATATTCTTCGTCCTTTTTGTTGCTACTCTGGTATGCAAGCGATACTTTTTTGTCAACATCAACTACTTACTTCGCGTTTATGTTTCTCTATCTCTGCTAAATCTTAGTATTTCTTAGTTATAACTTTAATTTTCTTCTTACTGCTACTTAAAATGGAATTTGAAATTTGTCATTGAACATCAAAACTGCCACGATGCCAAGGCTTCTTGCTATGCTTGATTTCTGCTAGGTGTATAAAGTATGGCATTCTCTTACGTTTTATATTTGTTTTACTTACATTCATAGTACAGTGCTGAGCAAAAAAGTAGAACACTAATACTAAGTTTTATACTTAAATTATGGGGGGGAGCTCGTGGTTGATCTAGACTTAGCAGTAGATTTATAGATAGGGGTAACCGTAGAGGTGTTGAATAGAGGTAAATATATATATATATAAAGGGAACTGGGTGCTAGAGGACATAAAAAATAAAGAAAAGAGTACGAAATGACCATTCTTGATGTGTCCTTTAAGATAACCCAAAGTTCGGCAAGGCCAACGTTTGTCGGGTCCACCCAACAGGCTGCATACAATTTATATGTTCGACGGGTCAGCATATACTTACAAATAAAAGTGAGCCGCGAAATTTGTTGTATTTTTAAGGAAATTTTGTCAAAATAAAATTTGTTGGCAATGGATTGAGTTACTAATCAACTTAAATATTGAATAATAATAAAGCTCACTTGCAGAACGGCAAGTAATCTGTTTGATGCAGAGTATATTTAAAAAAATTTGTAAAAAATGTATGTTTAACCCCTCGTGTCAGGTTAACTTTGAGTTAAAAAGATAACTTTGCCGTTCTGCAAGTAGGCCTAAAATTTAAAAACTGAGTGTTCAAAAAGTGGCTTTGAAAAGGAAATTAATCAGTTGTTATTTAAAAATTATTTAGTTGTAAAAAGAAAAGTACGTAGGTATAGAATTAGTTGCGTTCTAAACGGATTGACCTTGTCCTTTTTTTGTGTTAAAATAAATTTTCTACTGCTAAATTATCAATATCGTCATTAGCAATCATAAGCAATTTCTTTTGCATTTCACATTGAATTCACAATGACCACGTTGCGTGTACGCTGTAGTTGGCCTCTTCATAATCAGCGGGTGTCAGATGTCAATTAAAAAAAAAAAAAAAAAAAAAAAAAAAAAAAAAAAATAACTTCAACATGCAAAAATGTAGCTACTCATACTAAATCTCCCAGTGAAAAGCTATATGCCATATGAGCCAATCTGTTTAAAGTATGTATGTATGGCAATCTAGGGCATCACATAGAGCGATAGATTATACTGCTTTCCATAGCAAAAAGGCAGTACAATTCACTTACTTCCTTTTAGGAATTTTGATGTCAATATATGTCTGCGACACAAATTTACTCATTAACTTAAAAATTTAAACTTAAAGAGAAAACAAGTTTTAAAATTAGTTTTTTACTGCGAATATCTTAAATTTCCCAACAAAAAAAAACAGTAAATAAATTTCTCAAAGGAAGAAATTAGTATAAAATAAATATTATTGTTTTTACTCTCTGAAAACTGGTTATACCATGGCAGAACGATACAAGGTGGCAGCATGGAACAGCTGATTATAAACTTTTTTATTTGATGTGATGCATCAACTTCCTGCGCAGTACGATTTTGACATTTGTCCATCGACTTTACAAAAACAAAGTACATCCAGCTTTTATTTATGTTTGTGGGTATGTCACCATGCTGCCACCTTGTATCGTTCCGTCATGGGTTATATGTACATAGAAATGTTATATTTTAACATTAAAATAAAATTTTACTGTAAATGATTTCCAAGCATAAGGGCAATGTCATTCAAAATATTCTATGAAAAAAAGAATAAAAAAGCAGTTAATTCATTTTACTGCTTTTAGGTTTACATGACATGAAGGCAGTTCGCGTCTAATTTCGGGCTCCGAAAAAAACTATGGACCAGAATCACATGATATAAAGTCATTTAATAGATCATATGCACTAATTTATGCTGTGTATCAAATAAAACTATTTATTTAGTAAAGACAAACGTTAAACACGCACTTCATATATCTCGGATTTCACTTTTTACACTTTACTGCATTTTTGCTATGGACGGCAGTGTACCGTTGTGCCCTTTTAAATTTACTATTCACCATTTAAAGTTATTAATAGTTTTAATTAAGTTTCTCCACTGTGTAATTAGTTTAGTTAGCACTAAGCGTTTCCTTGGTTATGTGCGTGAAAAACGGTACGGGTCGCGCTTGTATCGCTTGAGGATGACTTCCGCTCACCCACTTCCTCATGGATTGTAGACTAGTATCACATATATGTACATCTATATATGCACTTTGGATACCTACTTTATTTACAATGTAAACCGTTATACTATACTACGACGCCAACAACAACATTATTTACTTAGTGATACCACTCCCTGTTCTTGGCATAGTCTCGGGAATGTGTTAGTTTATTTGGTTTGTTTGCTAGTTGAAAGCCACCGGTGGCAGCATATTGCCACGCCTCGCCTTCTCCTTTCGCCAATCATCTTTGTATGTGTGTATGGCTGCGTGGGAAGAGTTAGTGTTGTTGCTGTTGCAAACTTTGTGAATACTGCGGCTTGAGGGTGGTGTAGTATGGTGGGATGCGTTGTATTTTGATGTCAGTAGTAGAGGCGTTCATGTGTTGCTTGGTGGTGGTATATCTGGAGACTCCTACGCTTTGACCTTTTTAAAATTGATTTTAAGCTGTTTAAAGGTTGAGCTGTGCTAGACTCTCGGTGTTGAGGTGACGGTGCTAAGTTGTTGACAATCGCTTGCTGTGTGAGTACATTAAAGCGACCGACCTCAACGGGAATTTCATTAAAATTACTTCATTTTCTTCATCAACATGCATTCACACACATAAATAGCTATCTGAACATGTACATACATACATTTATTGATAGAAGTAATCAGCTGAACAGTAAATTGATTACTTGTGGGTTTCTTTTAACGGTCGGAAGTAAATTTTTTTAATTCATTCATATTTTTCAGTATACATGTTTGTTTGTGTACATGTGCATCCCTTGCGGTTTTATAATAAGATTTTATTACTTAATTAAGACTACATGATTTCAAGATATTTTTATAAATGTTTACTTTGACACCAACCATGTATGAAAGTATTACCTTTCGCATATGAAGTGTTAAAGACATTTTGATGAAAGTATGTATGTATATTTCATCAGAAACTTCAGATATGCTTAAGTGGAGTCAAATACTCTTTTTCTTAAATCAGATATGTATTTGAAACCTTAGTTCTTGTATTCACTGGGCTGCATATACATATACGGTTTTAAAAAGGAAGAGTGTGGAAGATAAAGTGAGAGATAAGAATCGGGAACATTTTTTCACAAATGACCAAGATAATGTACTGTAGGGCACCTGCAGCAAGTAATAGTATACCCTTACTTTTTCTTAATAAAAAATTTGAAAAGAATTTGAATTATTTTTCCTCTAGCATTGGCTTGCTTACATTTAAAAAGTTATTCTCTTAAACCCTCAGCACTTTTTTCCCATTCTCTTTTACTTGATCATACTGTTAGATGAACAAGAATATAGAGGGCATAGGGGAATTCTCTATATTCTTTTTCATCTCACTCTCCCACTCTACTTACTACTACCTTGTATATAGAATCCCTATGCAAAATATTGAATATCTGCTTCAAATAATTGCGTAGGTGGATCGAATCAGCATGGCACCGCCCATTTTTCCCAAAATCGTATGTATGTATAGGGTATATGTATTCAAATATCATTTACTTGAGTCAATCGAATCTGGATTTTTGGCAAAATGAAATTTATATCAAACTTTCTAAAATTTTATATCTTACCCATAAAAATACCGAATAATCACGCGAGCCTTATATGAAAATTTTCCCACACGTAAGATATGAGATAAAGTTTGTGACTTATTACATGTTAAATAAACGTATTTCAATTTGGCTCATAACGTAAAATTTTGCACCTTAAATGTTCTTGCACTGAAAGAAATGGTGCTAGTAAAATCAACAAATCAGTTCTGTTGTTCTTGACTTAACGGAGATTCGGTGAAATTGATCGAATTATGGTTAATTCGACCGAGTTCTTTGTCTCTTTGTCAAACGAACAAATTAGTTTAATCATTTCAACAGAAGAGAAATAAATTGTCGCTCTTAAGTTAACAAAATTCTGTAAAATTGACAGATTCCTGGTCAATCTAACTGATTTTTCTGTTAACACAACTGATCTCACTGGTCATTTCAACAGCGATCAACAGTCAATACATGAGCAAATTTCAAAGAGAATTTTACGCTCACTGCGCTCTCTACTTTGTATTTATGACGATGGTGCCACTTGTTTAAAAAATAAACCAAAATAAGAAAACCACCAAATCGAAAAAACACACAAAATGGGAAAACAACAAAACACTAGTTTTTCAGTTATCAATACAAAACGAAAAACCCTTTTTGAATTTACTGTGCAAAAAATTATGAGATACCGGGAAACCTATTTATCGTGTACAATTTTGCAATTTCTCCTCCAAGCGAAATGCAAAATTGCGCCCTCTTGTTGCAAAGTTTTGTTTCAACGAACAGGATTTTTCCAAAGTTAGTAACATTTTGTTCAAGTTTTTACGAATTTTCACTCACGCGAACGAATTTAATAAGATAATAAAAAACATCCTTTTTTAATGTTGATGTTTCCGACAACATAAAAGTTTGGGTTGTTTTGGAATCGTTTCAACTTAAAGTGTTACGAAAATTAAACTTGCCGAATTACATGTAAAGTTACCCCAGTGGTGAATTACCTTCTAGCGATTTGATTCATTACTTTTCTACAACTTACAAGTTCTCTATTTAAAATGTTATGTCAAACATTTATACAAGTTTTGTTCGAAACGATCAAGGGTGGCAACTACATGCGAGAGAAGAAATTGAGAATGAGCTGAGCTGCAACTGAAAGAATTGAGAATCAGTTTTGTGACTACTATTTTCATTTCTATTTGCAAAGCGAAGTTCAAAACTATAAATTAAATAAATTATAAAATATAAAATTTGGTGGAAGTGCGTTTAATAAAACAAAATAATAAAGTGTATAATGTTTAATGTGTGTCAGCATATTTGATGCAAGCCCAATTGACGTTCGGTTAGTAAGTGCCACCGTGGTGTGATGGTAGCGTGCTCCGCCTGCCACACTGTATGCCCTGGGTTCGCACCCCGGGCAAAGCAACATCAACATTTTATAAATAAGGTTTTTCAATTGGAAGAAAATTTTTCTAAGCGGGGTTGCCCCTCAGCAGTGTTTGGGAAGCGCTCCGAGTGTATTTCTGCCATGAAAAGCTCTCAGTAAAACTCATCTGCCTTGCAGATGCCGTTCGGAGTCGGCATAAAACATGTAGGTCCCGTCCGGCCAATTTGTAGGAAAAATCAAGATGACCACGACGCAAATTGGAAGAGAAGCTCGGCCTTAGATCTCTTCGGAGGTTATCGCGTCTTACATTTATTTTTTTTTTGTCGCAACAACTTTTTTTTGTTCAGTTGACTACTAAAACGGTCAATTACGAATCAACGATTTGTGCGCAGTTGATTCAACATCTTGTTGCGATGGATAAAAATTGACAGAAATTTCGGTTGATTTTACCAGTCTTTTTCTTTCAGTGTAAACGCCTTTAAGTATGCAACGTTAAAAGGCATTTGATATTCAATAGGTTTATAAAGATTAAATCTAAATTCTATACTAAGTAATGTGGGCGTAAATGGTCTATGATTTTGGGGAGTGCAGCCACAATCGTAGTCTTCGACTAGAAAAGAGTTCGTAGGCTCGTGTGCGGAAAAACGACATAATAAATTTTTAAACTTAACTTTATTTACACTCCTTCATAACCAAAAAGGAAAGTTGGTTAAACATGATAATGATGTTTACAGTTAAAACATTTTTTTATTTGTTTGTATGTATGTATATACAAATATATATGTACATATATCCAAATGTGCATAGCTGCACCGGAACTTGTTCCCTATTTACAACTCGTCTGACCTTACCAAACCTCATTCAAATGTTGGTCACTACAAACATGTTTATGGATAAGTGATTTCGCAATTTTTACGGGTTTTATTTTTATGTGTATATTTACATACATATGTGCACACGTACATAATATTTACATTGTATGTACTATGTTAATCGTAAAAAAAGTTAAAAAAACCAATACATAAAAAGTAAAAAAGTCGTTGACAGCATATCAATGCAACAATAGCTATCATCCGGTGGCAAAATCCTGAGCCAGATAAATAATTGTGCATGTAAATGCAACAACAACGATTTGAGCCAGATAAATCCAGATTGAAGTCTAGTTCAATTTGTGAGCCAGATAATTTGTTAATTACTTCTTTTTAGGTTGGCAACGCGGCCTTTAATATACCTACTTTTCAAAAATAGATGTCGCTGCTTAGACTTTCGCCGTATGAGTTAAATGAAAAACAGCGGCCACATCTGCCTATCACATTTCACGTGTGCGAAAATTTCACATCTGCTTCTCAAGTCTCTCAATGACCCAGAGCATTCCCGTGAGAATTGAGCGTGAGCCGGAGCTGTAAAACTCACTGAAAGACGGCAAATGTGTCCTACCCGTGATGTGCAAACTTGGTTTTTGACTTGCCCTTTTGATTCTTTTAGTCTCAATGTGTGCAACAATACCTTAATCATCTAATGAAAAACTATTGGGAGAAAGTGCCTAGTTAGTCAGTGGCCCTACGTTAGGTTATATTGAGTGGTAGGTGGCGGCCGCAGTGGTGTAGAGATAGCGTGCTCCGCCTGCCACAGCGATGGTCCTCGGTTAAAGTCTCGGAAAGAAGTTGTTTCAATTAGAAAATCGTTTTTCTAAGCGGGATCGCCCCGGCAGTTGATTGGCAAACACTGCGAGTGTACTTCTGCCATGAAAAGCTTCTCATTGAAAATTCATCTGCCTTCCGCGTCGACAATTTGTAGGGAAAACTAAAAGGAGGACGACGCAAGTTGCAAGAGAAGCTCGGGCAAATCTCATCGGAAGTAAATCGCGAATAGAAGAAAGTAGAAATTTTAGTCAACTGCCATAGCTCGTTGGAAAGATCAAAAAATTTATTTATTTTTAGCTGCCACGAAAGTTCACAACCTTGTGTAAATACTCGAGATCCGAAGATATCGAGGCTGAAATACTTTCGCCCACTTCCTGTAAAAGCTGGACAGTAAAGCATGAATTGACTAGAAGACTCCACCTCATAATTTTCTATGTTGCTGAGAAGAAGGGAGTTTCCAGTACGTTTGTACTACAAGGAATCTAGGTTTAAAGTGACTCGTAAGAAGCCCAAACACTATCAAAACATCCACCTAAATGACCCTAATTATTTTGGCATACCGCCTGTCATCCACTTCCAACCAGAAGGATCTCGCTACCATAATAAGTATCTGCCCAGCGTGTGCAAACTGACTATGTCTATTTGTACAAGACCACACTAGTATAGGCGGCCAGCTGTACTCTGAATCCCCTTCAACGACTTGTATCCATTCCGCTTAAAAGCTCCGTGTTATATTTGCCTTTGATGTTACAACGCTCGGAACGCGGATGATCGTAATTTTGAAATACACAACTAGAGATAATCGCAAACGAAGTCAGATACTCCCAGACAACCTTCAATCACACTACAGTCGAACTGGGAACCATGATTGCCGCTGGCACACCCACCGCCTCCTTAATCGCGCCGAATTTCGCTTGGAAATTTTCATTAGGGTGGTAGATGCGAAACATCGCGCAGTGTTTCCAGAAATTTATCGGCATCAAAATTCCTGAACAGCAGTAAATGAACTTTACGCAAGTTGGCGCATTCTCTATCACTCGTGGCAATATAACCCGGTGCTGGCTAACTTCTCTAGCACATTTTTGTATGCCTCTCAATTCAATGATTCGCCACTTTCCTTATACATATATGAACTGTTATCATCATTATTAACATTATTTCAACGTTTCACAGCTAATGACGACAGTTTTTGTTGTTGGATGTCGTATGCTGTTTCGTGCTTCCATGGCTGGCTGCAGTCAACCCTCAAATTGTTCGCCACGTAAACGTTTTCGCTCAATATTTTATTTACCATTTCTACCCCAGTTTGACGACATTTTATACATTTTTGTATATGTAGCACAATAAGTTGGGTTTTGCTGTCGCTGTTGTCGGTCAACAGACGACGATGATGACGACGCACAACTTTATTGTTTTCCCTTTACAACGCAGGCATCCATGCAAGTATACCTGAAAAGAACAAGCAAATTTTCGAGGAGTAGCTGCTCACGGTCAATCCCCAGACCATTGTTAATTTGGTCGTCTGCTCACTCTCCTGCTCTGTCTGCCTATGTGTTGTGTCAGTCAATTAGTCGTTTGGCCTGTCTATAGTTTGTTTTGGTGGCAAACAAACAATTTGAATTCCAGCATTTGTTTTATTATTTGTATTTTGCATATTTTACTTGTTATTTGCTGCTCTGTGTGCTCTGCTCTTCATGCCGTACTCTCACGAAACGCGTTTGTAATATAAGTTGGCTAGTTCAACGCCCTAATATTACTGCATTCATCTGTTTTATTATTTGTTGTTGGTTGCATGTTCTCAGTAAATGTGGCTGCTTCAGTTGATGGTTGTTTTTGTCACGTTCACTGCATTGTTTGTCGATTTTCTTTTATCAACATTTCTCATACTGAGTAAGATTTTGCCTAGTTGGTTGTGTTCGATGCAACAGCCTCTCTGGATCTTGTAACTCTGCATTTTGGTTTGCTTTTATTTCTCCATTTTGTCTTTTTCTTTTTTTACTCTTTATTTTGCTTTTGGCCGAATTCCTGCATAGTTCTTCCCCATGTTTTCTTTATTTTGCTTAAGCTGATTTGAAAACATTTTTTTGTTGTTATGATGAAATGCATTACCAACAGCCATGGCCACTTGAGCAAACTGCGATGTGGTGTCTTCAGCCGGTCACTGTTTTCAAAGTACATACTCACTGTTAAGGATATGAATGTATTTCCTATTATTACAAACAACAATTTTTTTTCTGATTTTCAAGGGAATGCTTAAGCTAGTATATGGTTTTCGGTTTGAAACTTGGCTGTTTTGAGTTTTTGAGTGAATAGAGTTATGCGAACATATATTTGTGTGCCGACAGATGAGTAGGTAAGGTTAGGTTGCGTAAGCAGCACACTTTAATTACATGATATCTAATTGTGATATCTTATATATGAAATACCGGTAGCTTAACTTACTTTACTTTACTTAGTTACCTAAAAACCGAGTCCAAATATTTTTGTCTAGTTCTGTCAAAAACTGGACAGTCAACCATGAAATTACTCAATAACTCCATCTTATTATCTTCCATGTATCCGCTGCGGTGTTTCTCATATGTTGAGATGAACCTTATGGACTTTTTTTTAGATAGTGACACGCCAGAAGCCCAATTACCAACTATACGTGAGCCTTAGTGCATTCAGTTATTTAGACAATCCGCCTTCCAACCACTTCAGACTAGAGGAATATCCCTACCTTGCAAGAGTAATATCTGCCCAACATTTGCTTAGCTGACTTGATGCTTTTCTGTACAAAAGTAGACTACTGGTAGCCAGTGGAACTCCGAGTTTCTTTAAGCCATCCACGCTCGGTTCACGTTTACCCATTCGAGTCTGCGTCACATTTGCCTGCGATACTGATATGTCTCGCAACCGAAGTCAGAAACTTCCAGACCAACCACAATCGCACCACACTCAAGCAACCAACGCGATCCCTAATGCGAGGTCCTTCCACTTGCCGGTGGCCTCCTACAGCAGGATAAGTAGATCAATTGTACATCAAGAGCCGTGAAGGTGGAAATGGCTACATGACACCTACACTGTAAGAGGATCAATAATATGCCTGAAGCAGGGCGCTATAGAGTTTTTACTACAAAAACAAAACACATACCTTTTCTTCATAAGACGAGTTTGAACAAATGTATGAGACACTTTATTTCTTTTTTCAATCACATTTTGAAAGAGGGCGGAGTAACATGATCCTGGAAACAAAAACAATCTGTAAATCAATTTTGTCTTTTTCTAACATTTCGCGGGTGGTTTTGTTTTTGTCATTACATACCTCATATGTAAAATAAAATAGAATCATCTCCAATTATGTGATACACGTTTGGCAAACAAGAAATTGCATAGAGGAAGGAAGATATTTCCGGGAACATATTATTTTCTTTTCCACATACGATTTCTTAGAAAATCATACACAATAAGCCGTAATATACAAAATTTCAAAATCGGCTTCCGTTTAAAACTACAATACCTACAATTTTGGCGCCAATTTTTGCGCTATATGCAGCATCTACCAAAACAGAGCCCTTTATAAGCAATAACAAAGAAACTGCAAAAAAAAACTAAGCACTAAGTTGTTTATGTCTGCTTCGGTGTCCTTCATCGAGTTCAAAGAATTCCTTGGCGCAAAGGCATTGAATCCACAGCGTTCCTTGAACCCATTACTCAAAGTCATTAATAAAAGAGAAAAAATAAATAAAAAATGTTGCAGGAGCATGCATACCAGACAGACAGAATAACAACCAATCAAGATATTGTGTTGAATGCATAACTTACCTATACGGCAGAGTCAGACGGACATAGTCCTCGTGGGAAGGAATTTCAAAGCGTGTTTTTTGAATTTTGCTGTGAAGTCCGCCTCCGTTAAAATGCGAGTTTCAGCGCACGCATACCAAGTGAGTAGTAGTTGGCTGAATGCCTTGGCTGTTGATCTTCTGCGCCAGTCAAAATTAAGTAAGGTTGTCGATCTACATGTGTATATATATGTGTAGGTGCATAACATGATTATGTCTGTATATTTGCGCATGCTGCAATCGCATAATGATCCTCTTATTTGCCTGCAGAGTAAGAGCAATCGCAGCAAATGCTTTAGATTAATACTTTTTGTTTGTTTTATATGTATATATGTCTACTACTAGTTTTTGTTTTGATCATTCTCCTGGCTTAGCTAACGTAGCCTTGGCGATTGTACAAACTATACATTCAATTCTGTAGATTCCATGAACGAATTCTTTTATGCAAGACAATGCGTTTTTAAGTTTATGTTCGCTATCTTTTTTTTTTGCGTAGACTTTTGGGTTTTTTTCTTATTGTTTATTTCATTTGTTGTTGATCGGTCTGCGTTGTTGGTGATGGTGGGGTTTCTACAAAAGGCAATAGACTTCTTGGAATGCTGTATTTTGTATTTCGTTGCAGCACTTTTCCTCCCTTCTGTTGGCGGTTGTAGGAAATTCGATAATTGCTTTGATGTTGGACGAGAACTGTTTTCAGTTTTATGCCTTTCTATAGTTGCGGAGATATTGAACTGTAATGCAATAGATTTTGAATTGTCCAAACCCCTTCTTGCTTTTGGTTTCAATAACCATTTCTGATAAGATTGCCTTAAGATAATTATTACCGTTGTTTTTTTATTACCACAATAAATATTTTTATAGCTCACCATTCCTTTTTTTATATTTTATTGCTTACGACCTTTTTTATAAATTCAATATATTTAACTCCGTTTAAGTTATATAACATAGCCGTTCTTAAGCTTATTGTGTAGATTTAGATTGGTATTTTACTTTAATTATTTGTTGTTGTTTTTGCACCCTTTTTTCCCCCATTTAAGTTTTTGTTAAGTAACTGCAATCAACATATCGCGTGTACTTTGCGTTTATATATGCGCGTTTTTTCGCTTAACGTTTTCGCGTTTAAGGTTATGTTGCCATTTGCTCCCCCTATTTTAATATTAATTTCATAGTTAGATATGTACATACTATGTTTATTTATAAAAGTTCCTCTTTACGTTTGAATCGTTCGCGTATGAAAAGTTAAACTTTTAAAAACTGTTGCCTTCTCAACGCCGCCATATATGTATGTATTATTAATATTGAAAAAAACGGCTTTGTTGCGCTAAAAAAGAGGGGGAAGTTAATTTGCAGAACTCACTTTTATCATATTTCATGTTTTTCATTTTTAATGTTGCCACACGCTAAATAAATTATGCTACTAATGGCAACGTCGTTGACCCTTTCTACTTATAGGTGTAGAACATTTTCTCAGATCGACTACATTTATTATTGTTTTGTTTGCATGTCTGCTTGTAATTTCTCCCCTTTTTTTTTACTATTTTTGATTACTGTCTTGCTTGCTGCTATTAATAGTTTATGCTAAAATTTATGATGGAGTAAAGAAATTAAATGCCAGAAATTACTTAATTTTTGTGTTAATGATCTTATGCTCTATTTAATAGTTCTTGCATAAGTTTTTTGGTATTTGATTAAAACTGTTCAAATAAAACCAACCATATATAATCAAAGAGGATAAATAGAGCCACTAATCTGCTACGAGTGGGGAGTAACTCGCTGGAAATTAAAAAAATTGATGCCTAATGTTTTCCATGAGGGACATTTTCAATTGTCTCGCATTGTCGTATAGGCACCTTATGCAAATATGATTTTTGCAAAGAGAATTAATTAATTAAATACAGTCGGAAAAATAAACACAAATAATTTGAAAAAACTATAATCTTTTGTTTGTTTGGTTAATGGTGTGTTCAATTTATACTTTTTATTTAAAAATTCATGATCTTAAAACCGGCTTATAATAATTGAATATTCAATTACTATGTTTTTCTAAGAGAAAGTGAAAAGAAAGAAAGAAACATTTACTGGCATATTGCGATGGTGCCATTTCGAAAACCGCCACGAATTCATCATCAGGCAATTTCTTAATGTTATCAAAGGTTTCACCGAGATTCGAAGCGCGAATCACACGGTGAAACTGTAGTTGCCTTATATAATCTTTTTTGTTTGTAACCAGCGTACTCGGCAAACGCTATCCTGCTGTAAATTGGTTTGCCTACTTTTGAAAAGTGGCCCCTTTCCCTTATCACTCGAAATCAATCTCTTCTACTTCGTCTTCCATTTATCCTTCCCCTATTCCCTTTATCTACATTCCCTTCTCATTCTACTTCGGTTTCCAACGCCAAACCCCATCATCACTACCACTCCCACACTCACTACCACTTCCACTTTCATTCCCTCCCCAATATTGGGTACCTCCTTCAAATAATTACGGGGATATTGCGTATTTGATTTTTTTGTTCCACTCTTATTCCTGTCTGTCCCCTACTCTCATTATCTCCATTCCCTCCTCATTCTAATATATACGACTTTCAGGGCTCATTTTCCTGCTCTGGCGCATTTAATTCAGCTTTCGAGGTGTGGATGGCGATTCGCTCCGTTTTCAAGTGAGTTTTTATATTGTATTATTTTGTATCCAGACAGGAGAGCAGAGAAACGCGAGTTAAACGAAATGCAACATCATGTGTGTTCATGTCTTCTTTAAATTTGATCCTTTGATGGTGAGTGAGTACAAAACGAAGTACCAGCTGTCATCGGGCAAAGAGTCGGCGCATATGCACCTTGGCAATCACGCTACTATTGGCAGCCATAATTTCGAAATAGTAAATACTTCGTTTATTTGGGAACCAGCATTAACAACAACAACAACATCAGCTCTGAAATCCAGCGAAGAATCACTATTGCCAACAAATGCTACTTTGGACTAGGTAGGCAATTGAAAAGTAAAGTCCTCTCTCGGCAAACGAAAATCATGCTCTACAAGTCTCTTATCGTACCCGTCCTGCTATATGGTGCAGAAACATGGACCATGACAACACCAGATGAAGCGGCTCTGGGAGTGTTCGAGATAAAAGTTCTTCGAAAGATTTATGGACCTCTACGCGTTGGTGATGGCGAGTACCGAAGAAGATTTAATGATGAGCTGTACGAGCTTTGCGCAGACATCAACATAGTCCAGCGAATTAAAACGCGGCGGTTATGCTGACTAGACCTTGCTATGCGAATGAAAGATTACGCGCCGGCTAAAATAGTGTTTTTATCGGAACCCGCCTATGGAAGCAGAGGAAGAGGGCGGCTCCCACTCCGCTGGGAGGACCACGTGGAAAATGACTTGAACTCCCTTGGTGTGACCAATTGGCGCCAGTTCGCAGAGCGAAGAAGCGACGGACGTGCCTTGTTGGATGGCCATAATCGTTTAAACGGTTAAGCGCCAATTAAGTAAGTAAGTAAGGATCCTTTCTTAATTTACTTTCGTTGTTCCAGAAATGCCACATGCTGCAACATAAACAAACTAATCTTGATAATCCAAAAAAAAAAAACTGTCGTTGGGTGGCGGTAGCGTGCTGGCCCACTACACAAAAGTCTCTGAGTTCAAGGCTAGGAAAACCCAACATCAAAATCTCCAGAAAAAAAGTTTTTTTTTTTAACTAGAAACAAAACTTTCTAAGCGGGGTCGCCCCTGGTCAGCGGGTAGGAAAACACTCCGGGTGAATTTCTGCCATTAAAAGCTTCTCAGCTTAAATTCAGTACTTGCAGATTACGTTCGGAGTTGGCATGAAACATGTAGGGAGCTACATTGTTGAAAAGCCTATTATAAAAAAGATTAAAAAGTAGCACGAGACAGAAGCTCGGCCTAAATCTCTCAGGAGGTATATCGCGCCTTGTAGTGTTTTTTTTATGTGTAAGGATCCTTTCTTAATAAACATTTTTTTAACTCTTAATAATCTGAAAAAAGCGCTTGGATTTTTTTGCAAGCAGTAGAGAAACACTGCACCTCGCATTTAACTCGGTAAGGTCTCCACACCCATTTCAATGCACCGACATACATACATATAAGTACATACATATGTTTATGCTATGTATTTGCATGAGAACTTTAAAACTTACGAACATTTTCGTGCAAAAAAAGAGAATGGTTAATTATCTTTCGAGCCCATGGTGATCATCGCGCTTTTGCCATATTTATGGGTAATTTTATGTATGCGTGCGCGCACGCGTATTACCAATCAACAATCAACGCCAAGTGTGCGACGATCAACAAACAGGAACGATGAGATGTATCATGCTTAAGGTGATGATAGCGGTAATGTTTGGGTTCATGTACTGTCTCATAGGTTTATGCATATGTATTGTATGGGTATAGAACCTCGCTTGCTTGACCACTCCAAGGAATGTTGTCAAGAATTCTTAGAATTCGTGTGAGACGGCTATGATGGCTAGTCAAATGCGAGTCGAGTTGATAATCAACTTGGCACAAAAAAACAACAAGTTGTAAGAAATGCACTTGGCAGTCAGTCGGTTGTTGCCACATGCAGTGTGTAATGAAATTTCAATAGAAGCCAATGGTAAAGTGGCATACAAAATTAAAATTTAGATAGAGTAATGTCAAATTACGTATGCGAAATGTATGGACTATGAATAACAATAAACATACCAAGATGAATTGGCAGCCAGTTGCAAAAGTAGTTACCTACATACAATCATAGAGAGTATTGTACCTGTTGCAAAGTCAAGCCAATATGGCACTGTTCCCTGTAAACAACAACTTCGGCTTAAACCAGGGATGCACCTTAACGTTAAGCTAATCGTTTATCAAAAAATTTCCACCGTTTCCGTTGAAACACTTCGAAATATTATCGATAAAGAAATTATCAAGATAAATTGTATCTCGTTTTTAACCGAAACGAAAAGCTTTCGTTAACGTTAAAAACGTTAACGAAAACGTGATACTTTATGTTTGAATTGTGCTGGCAATGATATAGCCATGGTGAAGCCGTAAGGTGGCAACAACGAGCGCACATACACACACAAACTCTATGTAATTTTTTTGTGTAATTCGTTGGTGGTAATGTCAAAAATACTCTGAGAAATGTTCGTACTGTCAAAATTCATGAGAAAAGTTGCAATCAGCTTGGATAATGCTTTCACCTTTAATGACTCCGCCATCAATCAGCTTTGCCAGCATAGTTTGAAATTAATAATCAACATAAACGATTTGATTTCGTTTTGATATGGCAGAAAACGAAACGAAATCATTTCGTTAATTTGACGATCTTAACGTTAATAAACGAAACGAAATGACTTCGTTTCGTTTATTAACGTTGATTATCGTAACGAAATGATATCGTTTCGTTGGTTAAGCATGCCTGGCTTAAACAGTAAACTTTTGCAACTAGACAGCCAGAGCCTCTGATACAAATCAACAATAAAAATCATAAGAAAACAAGTAAGAACGGGACTGTCTTCGGCTGTGCCGAAGACTTCATATCTTTCATGAATGGGGCTGAACAATAATCTTATCCCGTTCGTAATCTCCGAATAATCGGATGTATAAGATAAGAAATATATAGTGAACAGATCTACATACCTTAACGATTTTTAAGATAAATATAAAATAAAAAACGGGTAGGTACTTTGTGTGAGGATGCAAAGTTTCAGGTTTTTTGTGGTCTGCGTGTAAAAACTATGACTACGAATCACGTATTTCAAAAATATATGACGAAAAGGTAACTATTTGATGAAATTTGATGAATTTTGAAGATTCCAGCCGTAAAAAAGGGGTCAAAATGACAGTTTATATGAAGTATATAATATATATACCACCGATCTCTATGATTTTTTCAGGCAACAATATATGCTATATACGTAAGCAATCAGTGAAATTTGAAGCTTATAGCTGTTAAAATGGGGTAGAAATTGCGAAAAGTTTCTTATCTGAACAATCGGTTGTATGAGATATATACTATATATACAACCGATCTCTATGATTTTTTCAGACAACAATATATGCTATATACGTAAACAATCGGTGAAATTTGAAGCTTATAGCTGTTAAAATGGGGTAGAAATTGCGAAAAGTTTCTTATCTGAACAATCGGTTGTATGAGATATATACTATATATACAACCGATCTCTATGATTTTTTCAGACAACAATATATGCTATATAAGTAAATATTCGGTGAAATTTGAAGCTTCTAGCTGTTAAAATGGGGCTAAAATTTGCGAAAATATATATATATATATATACTATATATATATACTATATATAAAAAAAAAAAATAAAAAAAAAAAAAATATATATACCACCGATCTCTATGATTTTTTCAGACAACAATATATGCTATATACGTAAGCAATCAGTGAAATTTGAAGCTTATAGCTGTTAAAATGGGGTAGAAATTGCGAAAAGTTTCTTATCTGAACAATCGGTTGTATGAGATATATACTATATATACAACCGATCTCTATGATTTTTTCAGACAACAATATATCCTATATACGTAAACAATCGGTGAAATTTGAAGCTTATAGCTGTTAAAATGGGGTAGAAATTGCGAAAAGTTTCTTATCTGAACAATCGGTTGTATGAGATATATACTATATATACAACCGATCTCTATGATTTTTTCAGACAACAATATATGCTATATAAGTAAATATTCGGTGAAATTTGAAGCTTCTAGCTGTTAAAATGGGGCTAAAATTTGCGAAAATATATATATATATACTATATATATATACTATATATACCACCATATATATACTATATATACCACCGATCTTTATGATTTTTTCAGACAACAATATATGCTATATACTTAAGCATTCGCTGAAATTTGAAGCCTCTAGCTCTTAAAATAGGGCAGTAATTACGAAAAGTTCCTTATCTGAACAATCGGTTGTGGGGGATATATACTATATATACGACCGATCTCATAAATTTTTTCAGGCAACAATATGTTCAATATACGAAAGTATATGGTGAAGTTTGAAGCTTCAATCTGTTAAATTGGGTAAGATATTACAAAAATCCTCTTTTTCTGAAAAATCGGTTGTATGGAGGATATATGCTATAGTGGTCCGATCCGGTCGGTTCCGACAAATGTCTAATCGGACACCCAAATACACCTGCTCACTAAATTTTATCAAGATATCTCAAAAATTGAGGGACTAGTTTGCATACAAACAGACAGACGGACAGACGGACATGGCTAAAACAACTCAGCTCTTCAACCTGATTATTTCGGTATACTTAATGGTGGGTCTATCTATTTTCCTTTAAGGACTTACAACTTTCGGTTTCGTGACGAAATTAATATACCATTTCATTTTCATGAAAGGTATAAAAACAAAAGTTAGTTGTGTGAAGAAGATGCACCACCCAGCAGTAAACGTTTTTATGCTAAGTGATTTGAACTCAACGCTTCGCAAATAAGCATTACCGATTCGAGGCTGTATTGATAGCTTGAGCAGCAACCTTTGTAAACGAGTTGTAATAAATACTTTTGAATTTTTAGGCATAGCACGACGTTGATCAAACATTATTTTAAAATTAGCTTATAAGAATGTAAATAGGTATCAATTTACACCACCAATTTCCATCAGAATGAATATATCAGCAACTTTGCGAATGATCACTTGCTAAAACAGACAACAGAGCGATGTGCTAAGTGGGGGATTCAAAGGGCTGTATAACGCAGGGGTTTCCAGCGCAATTTATAGCTTTTTGAACACAATTTTCACCGTTTACTACGTTCCAATAACGCGTGAACCAGATACGGATAGAAATTTAACATGCAAATGCAACAAAAACGTGATTCTGATATTTATCTGGTTCAATTTCTGATCCGAATAGCAGTTCTGTTAGTTTTCTGTAGTAGATTTTTTGACAACTAACCACTTGAGTTGGTAGCACTCATGGCTCAACTATATGGTTGGCTCATCTCTACAGCCACAACATACCTTTGTTCAGATTGTCAAAATCAGCGTGTTGGTGTTAGACGAATATAATGGAAACATAAAACTTAGCAACTTTTATGTGTAGTGAGAAAATGTCAGTTGATTTCATTTTGAGTTTGCCATCTCCTTCTGACAATCCCTACTCCAGTAAAATGAAAAAAATATAATCAGCTGATGAGATGAGCCAACCATATAGTGGAGCCATGGTAGCACTGAAATAAATATGTGTACATGTGCATGCATAAAAAATTTCGCCATATTTAAAAGCAAAAACACGGAAAGAGTAAACAACTTGAAGAAAATGTAAGGAAAATAAGTAGTTTGTTTAGGTGCGAAACTATTTAAATTTAAAATATTCAATCAGTATCTTAAATTTTTGTGCACGTTTCTTCTTCTTATTTTCAGCCAAACAGATCTTTTATATTAGTGCTGCCAGCTCTCGTAAAGTTTATCCAGATCGTTCCAATGAGATTTGATCGTGTGCCAGAGCTCGATAACTCAATCGAACGCTCTTACTGTGTCTTTAGCAACAACATGTGCAAAGTGGGCACTGTTGCTGTACATTTGCGTTTTTCAAATTGTTTACAAAAGATAACAGTTGTTTTGTTTTCGAAAGTTTATTATCTGTCGAGTTTGTAAATTAAAAACGCATCAAAATCCAAGGTAAAACAAATCGCTTATTTTTCTGTTTACCGCAATTCCCATACACGATGTAGCGATTTAACGGGTTTCCGCATTTTGTCCCTACGTAAGTGTAATCCCAGTTACATCAATAATGGTTAAGTGCGAAAAGTGTGTGTTTTATGGTGGACACAAAGTTTGTGGTTTAGCATTTTTGCAATATATTTTTGATATTTAACGTCGCACGATGATTGATTAATTTGTTGCGTGTGCATTCTTTTAAGAGATGCACTTCTATTGTATGCGTTCGGTTTCCCGTAGAAATGCTATTTAATAATTAAGCTGGAAGTACCTAATACCAATTTTACACACACAGTTAATGTAATATTTACTCGTCAAGTTTCCTACATCAAAGTCCTTATTGAACTTCTATACAAAATAAAACTTGTTAATTATCTCATTATTACTTTATTGAATGCCTAATGGAGTCAAAAATCTAAACGGTTTTAGTTAGTTTTTCGGACTTTATTGTCAATGTAAAGCGCCAAATACACGACACGAACATTTCCGCGAACATTCCCGTTATGTCATGTTTCTGCGACCTTTTCTGTCGTGTATGGTGGTGTTTGCCAGTTCGCGCAAATGTTCGCCAAAAATCAAAATATTTTAATTTTTGGCGAACATTTGCGCGAACTGTTCGTGCGTGTATGGCGAAATAGCTCATAATCGTAGTAATTTCTGAACGGAACAGACGTGCGCGGAAAAGTAAAATGGACAATAAAAAATTTCTGAGTGAATTTATTGAAATGTATAAATCTTTGCCATCATTGTGGCAAGTAAAAAGCAAAGATTATTGTAATAGAATTAAAAAGAATAATGATTATGCGACTTTAATCTGCCACAGCGAGCAATATTGCTGCAGCACAATTGTTGTCCGTATTCATCGCTGTCTGAAAGAGAACTAATGTTCGGCCAAAAGTTCGTATGGTGTATGGGCAAAGCTGCGAACAAGATTGCGGAATGTTCGCGGAAATGTTCGTGTCGTGTATTTGGCGCTTAACGAATGTCAATCAAAAATAAATTATTTTTCTTTAAATTCAGCTTATCCGTTTCAACTATTTTTTTCAAAAAAACGTAATATTTTTGGGTCGGCTGACATATGTTCGTTAATGAAGCACGTGGCCCTGTGAGAAAAGGAAAATTTAATTATTTTATTAAACTAAATTGTTATTCCATTAGGTTTCTGTGTAGAATTGGTATATCAAGTTTTTTTTCTCACGGACACGGAAGATGTGAACAGCGCGGAGACCGGTTTGTCTCCAAACCAAGAAATAGCCTAGGCAGTTGTGCTGCTACCAGAAGGTTATACATTCGGATTGGACCAAATTCGAAGCGTATGTTTGCAATTACAACAGTTTTTGGAAGTTGCTATTCATCCGGAACATGTTTTTTATCGTCCAGAATGAAGTAAAAAGGGGACGAATAGACACAGCTTAAAAATTTAAGGAGCTTGTAAAAACATCACTGTTTGGAATTTAGTTTGACATTTAATCCAAAAAGGTTGAGAAAGTTGTAACCCACGCTTCCGGACCCATTTTAAAAGATGCAATAGTCGTATTTAGATATGCGCCTACTTATGCAACCTGTACGCCACTCTTTCCAAAGACGATTTTTACATATTCATGGATTTATTTAAAAATGTTGTTTACATTCTGATTCTGTTGCCCGCCAAAAGCAAAGCTACGAATCAATCGGTATGTCCCTAATAGAGATGCCAATCCCGGTCTTTTTCAAGCACCAAAAACCTCGCGATTATTGTAAAGTATATGGAGTGTTTGGCAAGCGCTCCGAGTGTATTTCTGCCATGAAAAGCTCTCATTTAAAACTCATCTGCCTTGCAGATGCCGTTCGGAGTCGGCATAAAACATGTAGATCCCGTCAGGCCAATTTTTAGGGAAAATCAAGAGGAGCACGACGCACATTGGAAGAGAAGCTCGGCCTTAGATCTCTTCGGAGGTTATCGCGCCTTACATTTATTTTTTATTATTATTTTTCATATGGCTTTTTAACAACTTATGAAATATGTATAAAAATGGAGACACAAAAGTGCCCTTTTGGAGCATTTAAAAACTATAATTTTTTACAAAAACTTCGCAATAGAATATATTGCTGCAAACACTTAGAAAAATGAAATGACGACCACCTTCAGCAGTGTTTTTAATGTGTTACCTAAGGTAACGTTAACTTCTCTGTTGTATTAACGGTAAAGACACTCGCCGAAGGTTTTGGGGAGTGTTATCGATGTTGATGGTCCTTTGCTGGATATAGATCCGTTACGTACCGGTTACAAGCACCATTTCGGGAACGATTATTATGACCACATTTAATCTGCTAAGCCAGACCGCTTTCCAACCCTCTGGTTCCATGAGGAATTTGAGGTCGCCAGAGCCTCGCCTGCCAAACATAAAGCATATAAATATGCATATAATAAAATCAATTTAAACTAAGATTCAAGATCTTATGCAAAATTCGCGAAAACTCGAATTCTAAACACGAATCTTTAGTAAAATTTTTAAATTTTCACTATGATTTTTTAAGGTCCAATTAAACTTCCTTAACCCTAACGCCATAGTCGTAACATACCCATATCCATAACCATCTCCAATGTGATCGATTAATGGTGCCTTAACCTAAAAATCGTGAAAATATAAAAATGAAGAAAACGCAAAAAATTACAAACGTTCTACAAAAAAGTCTCTTAGTCATAACGTATCCAAAACTATGAATAAACTCTACAAAAGGTTATTAAATTCACCAACTCAAATATTTTTAGGTTATTGATATGGCGAGAAACCAAAAACCAATTGGTTGGCTATGGTATGGTTATGGCGTTAGCGTTATGGTATGGCACCATTAATTGATTACATTGATTTCCATAAGGTATGTTCGATCAGCTGTTTTATCTGGTTATGGTTTTATGGTTATAAGTCACCATTAATTGGCCCTTTAGAATTTTTGTGAGAATGCAGCTTTTTAGCTCATTTTAGTGTAATGAAGTGTTTAATATTGATCTTTTAAAGAAATGTCCTGATTTTTTGGTAATGTTTTTTTTGTCTGCTGAGTTTATCATTTTCTTCCATACAAACTTTTGAAAGTAATTTTTTACAAGGGCCTGCAGTACCGAGATCCTGAACATCCCGGGATTGAAATAAACAAAAAAAGCGGCATCCCTAGTCCCTGCAAATACGTTGGCCTTATACCAGGGGCCTACTCTGTATTGCGATGCGAAAGGCAGTGCGATGCGAAAATAAATTGCGATGCGAAAGGTAATTGGAACTCTGTAGCGCTATCGCATCGCTAACAATGTCGCTTTTTTATTTTCCGCTAATTTTTTGATGGAGTATGCATCACTGACCAAACGTCAAAGAAAGAGAACAAAAGAAACAAGGCGATTACAATTTCGGCAAACGATTAATTTTTGTTGAACAAATTAAAAAATGGATTCTGTAGCATTATGGCAGGATTTAAATGAAGAAAGGATTGATAGGAAGATTATAAGAGACAACTCCAACATTATGAGTCTCAGCGATCAAAGGTAATTTAAACGTTACAAAATTACTCATTCATATACTATTGCTTTATGTTTTATTCATTAGTTTTGTGCAGAATTTTCGGCTTAATAAGGAAGCCTTTTTGTATGTGCTAAATAGCATAAAAAGATAGCAACGGCAGTTCCTGAAATAATAAAAGTTCCTACAACGTTGAAGTTGTTTTCGCGTTGGGTGTTTTAAGTAACCCTTTGGCCAAATCTGGGTGTATTGCCATGAAGTCCACTAGGATTTCAAATTGTTGCTTTTGTGTTTGTTTTGTTTTTTGAGTTGTCCTATATATTTTTAAAAGAATGTACAATGAATATAAATATATCAATTTATGAAATCATCAATTAATACTTACATATTTGAACAATGCGAATGCCTATTACTTGTAGCAAGAAACATGCGAAAATGAATGCTGTTTGACATTCGCTTTCGCTATACAGAGTGCTGGCAATGCGAAAAGGGATAAAAATTGCGAATGGGCAAAATGTGAATGCGAAAGTCAAAATATGCATGCGAATGTCAAGATACAGAGTACCGATTTTGCGATTTCGCGTATTTTTTCTTTCGCATCGCAATACAGAGTAGGCCCCCTGCTGTTCTGAGCAGCACTTGCAATCTATGTATGTATCAGGGATGCACCTTAACGTTAAGCTAATCGTTTATCAAAAAATTTCCACCGTTTCCGTTGAAACACTTCGAAATATTATCGATAAAGAAATTATCAAGATAAATTGTATCTCGTTTTTAACCGAAACGAAAAGCTTTCGTTAACGTTAAAAACGTTAACAAAAACGTGATACTCTATGTTTGAATTGCGCTGGCAATGCTATAGCCATGGTGAAGCCGTAAGGTGGTAACAACGAGCGCACATACACACACAAACTCCATATAATTTGTTTGTGTAATTCGTTGGTGGTAATGTCAAAAACACTCTGAGAAATGTTCGTACTGTCAAAATTCATGAGAAAAGTTGCAATCAGCTTGGCTAATGCTTTCACCTTTAATGACTCCGCCATCAATCAGCTTTGCCAGCATAGTTTGAAATTAATAATCAACATAAACGATTTGATTCCGTTTTGATATGTCAGAAAACGAAACGAAATCATTTCGTTAATTTGACGTTCTTAACGTTAATAAACGAAACGAAATGACTTTGTTTCGTTTATTAACGTTAATTATCATAACGAAATGATATCGGTTCGTTGGTTAAGCATGCCTGGTATGTATTTGCATATAAGCACACAATCATATGTAAATATATTTGTTGTGGTCGATGTTGATTTCATTTCTGGTGCAATTTTTCCACATTTTTTCGTCATAATCTGTGGTCTTTGTTGCCCTGTTTCATAGGTTGCCGATTGTTGTGGCTGCACTCACTCTTTACATATGTAGGTAGGTACTTGTTTTTATTCAGTTTTTTTTTGTTTTGTTACATTTCTTATATTCGCATTTTCAAGCCCTTCAACTGGTTGGCGCAAAAATAAAAATGCATTGCATACCGGCCGTGCATAAGTGAAACAAACAACAACAAATACATATTACACACAAATAGTACTACATAAACAGGCTCAACAAAGTCGAATCATTATCGCCTTATGCTACGTAAACAACTTTGCCTTTATTGTCATTATAAACGACGCCGATTAACTTCATTATTTCGTTTGTACAACGACCCAATGCAGTAAATGTGCCCTGAGCCTCCTTGTTGTGCTCGAAAAAATTTATAAACAACCAACTAAGCAGTCCGTAGTTGACGTTTTTGGAGGGAAAAATATTGGCGTCTATTTTCATATTTTGCTTTGTGTTGTCTTTTGTTTTTGTCGCCAGTATTGCGTTGAACGATTATATTTTGTTTTTATTTGCTTCAGTTCATTTTTGTTTTTAGTTGTAGTTGCTTGGCCTCATCTGAAACTTGCTTTTCTGAGCGACTTATGGTAGCATACTTAAGTAGGTATTAGCGTAGGTTTTATAAAATTGTTGTTGTCAGTTAATTATACTCAGCGTGCTTTGCACACAGAATATATTAACTTTGATTGGATAACGGTTGGTTGTACAGGTATAAAGGAATCGAGTTAGATATAGACTTCCATACATCAAAATCATCAGTGTCGAAAACAAATTTGATTGAGCCATGTCCGTCCGTCCTTTAACACGATAACTCGAGTAAATATTGATATATCTTCACCAAATTTGGCACACGGGCTTATCTGGACCCTGAATAGATTGGTAGTGAAAATGAGCGAAATCGGATGCACCCACTTTTTATATATATAAAGTTTTGGAAAACACAAAAAACCTGATTATTTAGTAAATAATACACCTAGAATGTTGAAATTTGACGTGTGGACTGATATTGACACTCTTGATAAAAATTTGAAAAACATTTTTTAAATGGGCGTGGCACCGCCCACTTGTGTTAAAATCAATTTTACAAATATTATTAATCATAAATCAAAAATCGTTAAACCTATCGTAACAAAATTCGGCAGAGAGGTTGCCTTTACTATAAGGAATGTTTTGAAGAAAAATAGCGAAATGGGTTAAAGACCACGCCCATTTTTATATAAAAGATTTTTAAAAGGGTCGTTGACGAAAATAATAAGCTATATGTTAGCGAAAAAGAGCATTTTACTTTTTAAAATTAATTATAACATTAAATTGGAAAACTAAAACTTTTGAAAGTGGGTGTGGCACCGCCCTTTTTATGACTAAGCAATTTTCTATAGTAGAAAATATTTCTAGTAAAAATGGGCGAGATCGGTTAAAGCCACGGCAACTTAGATATAAAACAAGTTTAAAAGGGTCGTAGACTATAATAATAAGCTATAACTTAGCAAAAAATAGTTTTGAATCAATGATATTTCACTTATCAAGTTTTATTGTAAGAGGAAATGGGGAGACATGTTTTTTAAACGGGCGGTGCCACGTGTTATGTAGAAAAGTAATTTATCTGAAATGAAATGTGCACTTGAAGCTCACGCTGAGTATATAATGTTCGGTAACACCCGAACTTAGACACCTGTACTTGTTTTTTTTTTTTAACATGTATCTTATTTGTGTTTGAACTATGCAGGCGCTGTTTTCTAGTAAGCTGTAAGAAGGGAAAATAAAAATGGATTTTAAAGAAAACTCATAAGAAGTGCCGGGCCCCAATGCTATCATTTTGTTATGTCTCTATGCCTTACATTCGACCCCTATACTAAGAGATCTACCAGAGCTGTGCATTATTATAAATATCAGTTCTAAAAGACTTCTCTGTATATCATTTTTAGCGTTCAGCGGTATCTCGCAAGTTGGTGTGCTGTTTCCTGTGTTGTGGAATCTAACGATGAACTTCTTGCTAGTGAAACTAGAAATGACTGGTGCCTATGTCATCGCATGAACAGATGACAAAGTTTTCCGTATGAAGCAAAAGAGCACAAGCAGGTCCTAAGTGATATCCACGAACAGGCGTCGGGCCTCTATGCCCAGAATTGCCGGCGAATCCAGTTCTTAAAGAAAAATACCCAGATCTCGCAGAAGAGAAACACACTCTCCCTAGGAAAACGCGCGTCACTCTAACTCAACTTCGATCTTGGTACTGTAACAGGTTGAACTCTTACCTATTCAGAATCAACCCCGATATACAAAATGTATGTCCTGCTTTTAATGTGTCCCCACATGACACCAACAATCTCTTCAATATCAATGTGGAACCAACCAACGCCTCTCACTATGGGCCACCCCTGTTGAAACTGCAAGTTTTCTTGGACTCCCGTTAGAGGATATTGACGACAATTTGTGATCGGTCGCGCCTATTGGATGGGGCGAAGCACTGCTCCAGCAACAACAACATGGCAAAGTTCTTAGCTGCAACCGAAAGAGTATTTAAACCGCAGCATGCATTAAACCTTGCGGAAAATTTTTCACATGAAAGTGGCCTCAAAGTCAATCTTGCGAACACTGAAATGGTTCCATTCACCAGGCGTTACAAAATGCAATCTTTCAGGCCGCAGATCTGAACTTCAGAAGCTCAATGGCCCACCGGGGAACTGTGCTGCCGACGAGCTAGCGGTGGCGGCTACTGAACTGGCGAGTTAAACCAACCGGCTGGTATTGCTCCTTTAGCTGCGTACAAATTTCGCAAAAAAAGCCAATGCAAGATGTACACTGAAACCCACATGAGAGGGATCCAGGCAAATATGGTCCGCATAAATAAGAACCGAACTAGTTTCCTCGCTAATCTTCGCTTCTTAGATATGATTTGTGTACACGCCGAACGCGTGGGAATGACAGAAAATTATTTTTTAAGAGCTGTAGGAACAAAGAGAAGATAAAAGGGGGTGAACACTTGTTTTCAGATGCTCTGGTCAGGCCAGGACACGTTTAGAATGTGTGAAGCCCCCTTTTACTGAAATCAAAAATGTTCTGTCTACATGAGACTCATAAATTTATTTCCTACATATTTGAGGGATGAAGGCCTCTAGCTTATCTGGTGGTGTCAAAATGGGTCACCCGATCTAGGTTTGGGCTACCTCTCTTAACGCGACATACCTCCGAGGAGATGAAGTCCGTACCTTATAATTTTATGCCTACTTCGAAGGGCAATTTTTTGGGAAACTTTTAATAGCAGAAATATATTTGAAGCGCTTGTGCTAGAACTGCCTCGCATCTACCCCGTTAAAAAAACCGCTTCAACATTTTTTTATGTGAATGGAACCTCCTGGTACTTTTCCCCAAATATCATAACAAACATATATCACACATCCGTTTTGACCATTCAACTATTTAAGGAATATACGTACATACATAAATCGCACCTACATTTGCTAGCTTTCTCTCTACTTATTTCTTGGTATCCGACAGTCACAATTTCTCTAAAGATTTTCCACATTTTCTTTTCTTTGCAGAACCAATAGCAATAAATAAGAAAACATTCCTTACGATCGATTCAGACGCTGTTACGCGATATTCATCGAAGGCCGTAAAGTCGCTGAAAGAGGAAAGGCAAGTAAAGAAAAAAAGAAAGAATATATTGACCTCAACATACGCTTCTTCACTTGGGAACGTATCTCCAGAGTTGACTTATTGGCGCTACGAAGTACGTTACCAAAGCAAAAATCGGAATTCGAAAGTATGCAGCATAAAAACAATATACTTTAAGTAAAACAACAACAATAAAAAAAATCAAAGAATAAAAGTAGCACCGGCATTAACAAAGTCAACTAAAAAAACAACAGAAATATATGCGCATACGCCTAAGTGCATATTGTAACATTTAGTACAGTGTTGCACAAAGTTTAAGGCAAGCATTGCGTCTTGACAGTGGCAGCTCAGGTTTACGCTCATTATTAAGGCAGCACACGCTTCTTTGGCTTCATTTAGCTCCGCAAGAAAAGTAGAAGCGAAAAGTATACTAAAGCCAACAATCAAAGGCAACGCCAGTTGTCCACCAACACTAACACCATCACCATCGCCATCACCACTACCACAAAACAAAAATAAAGAACACGTTTATCCGTCCGTTTATCCGCCCAACAAATATATGTATGCATAACACTCACACATAAGCAAGGGCTACAATTTCTACGGATTTTCGTTTGGGGTTTTGTTTCTTCTTTTTAATGTAAAAGTGTTGGCGTTCATCGTGTGCTGACACCGGTATGTGCTAACATACACCTTTATATATGTATAATTTTCTGTATATATTTGATAGTGATAGTATTAGTTGTAGTTTGTTGTTTTTGTATTTCTTGTGTTTGTTTTCTGCGTTACGTGCGTGCCCCCCAAAGAAGCATGACGACGGACATTGCTGGTCTGTCTGACTGTTAAGATTTGTATTTGTGTGCTTCGAACCTGTGCGTTCTGCAAGTGTACTTGTTAAATGTACGCATCTACATATAGTTAGATATTTGTCTCGCTTGATCAGTGACTTAGGAATTAATTTGTTTTTTCAGTATACTGTCTAGTCATGGCGATTTATCTATCTGCTAATCTAATTTGTTCAATCGGTCGAAAATGTAAAATATTCGAAACGATTCCATTTCAATGGATGGTCAATATTGCATGGCATCTTGAGTAAGACTCACCCTTCATGCTTAAAATAATTCACTTCCTGACCAGATCTGCCTTTTGACCCCTTATAATGCCTCATCTGATGTTGTCATAGTCCATGCATCTGAGCTATATAGCAGCACGGGTACGGCAATTGACTTGTAGGGTCTTTTTTATCAAAAGAGGTATTTATTTCTCAATAGCCTACTCCAAAGTAGCATTTTTAAACACAGTAAATATACAAAAAGATATTGAGAGGGATCCAATTAATTACCTTTTTTCTTATGGATCAATAATCTCTAGGAAAAACTTTGTTTGGTTCAGTGATTTTGTCGTATAGAGTTACGTATACCTTGTTGTCACTGATAATTTCAGTAAAAAGTCCGTTGCTCCAACATTTTTGAAGCGAGACTCGAAACGAGTGCGAATCGATACTAATGATTACCTACCGTGCACTTTTCCGCCATTGGTGTTTAAAATGCCCTAAGAAATGGCGAGTTTTAAAAAAGTTTTGCATACACGATCTTCGAAAAGTCGAAGATGGTTGTATAATAAAAACAAACGGAAATAATAAATTTACAGATTATTTTATTTATTCTTTTTTCTCTTTCCCTTTGCCAACATTTATATATTTATAACATTTTCGGTAATGTATTGAACCGGTATATGTTATGTTGAATGTGCTACACCTCATTGGTTACGAGGTTAGTTTGTTGGTGCTGGTATGAGATATATTCTTTTTTTTTTATTTTTTGGCCATTCTCTACTTCCGTTCATTGCCTACATACGTACATTTATGGCGGCGAGTAAAATACCTCAACGATTTCGAGTACAAAATTCCCTGCTTTATTTCAATTTGTTTCGGCTCATTGAATCATGTTTTTTGCTCTTTTGGTTTGTGGAGCGAATGAGCGTTTGCTCCCCTTTCTTTTACGCTGATTTTTGGATTATTGGTGATAGTGGCGGTGTTGGCGGTGTATGCCTAGAATCATTCATGCAATGGCCAACGTTGACGTCGTCGTTGATATTGTCGTCGTTACCGTAGTTTTTGTTGCTGTTGTCGTCGCCACCATTTATTCATTCATTCATTAATATGTAACTTGTCATAGCATACACATCGTATTATCGTGTGGCGCGCGCATTTGTTGTGGGCCGATTGCGGGTCTTGTAGTGTATTAACGCGAACGCGCAATTGATCGCCGTTTTCCGATTTTCGTTCGTTTATTAAGTATTTGTACTATGTAAAGTTGGCGCACCTTTTCATCATACTTTTGGAATTTACAACTGCTTATACATACGCATATACTATGAATGTTTGTATATAATGTGTCAATTTATGTGAATTTTTGCGTTGTGTTTGTTTAGCTATTGATGAAAATTGTCGCTATGCGCGCATGAGCATTGAACGCCATGGAATTGAGGGGCTCGTACCAGTACTTGTTTAGTTTTGATGTTTAGCCAGTACTTGCTTTTAAGTTTGGCTTGTAATACATTGGAGTTTTGGTAGTGATTTTTGTTTTTTTTTTTTTTATAACTTCTGGAAAAAGTTAATTTTGCAAAATAATTTAAAAGAACTAAAAGCCAAACGTGATCGTCGGTTAGTGCAAAAGCGGCTAAAAAATCTTATTTAAATTTAAAAAACCTCACAAAAAACAATTTTAATAAAAAGAAAAAACTCAACCTCATTGACCCCGATGATTTATAAAAACTTTTTTTATTTCCCATATACCACACTATTCTTGTGACTAAACAGCGTTCCAAAAAAAAAAAAATAAAACGCATTTCGCATTAAAAAATTTTCTGTCTTAAGGAAAAATATTTTCGAAAATTTTAAATTTGTTGATTTAAAACATAATTAATTACCAATCAAATAGTTATTGGTTTGATACTGAATTGTTGGCGAATATTCAATGATATTCTTAAGCTTTTGAAAACGTCTATTTATGATTCATTGTGCAAGAGCGACGAACTCAGTAAAAATGTGTGAAAGCCCATCTATCTGCTTCACAAAAAAATTTTAATTTGCGTCACTTAGTACCTACAATAAAAGCTAATTTTTTTATATATGTAATCCTAAAAATGATATTGGTAAATTTTTTAGTTTTATTTAATTTTAAAAATTAAAGTTACAAATAGACGATTATGTAACTAAAAATGAAAGTAAAAGTGTTGATTCTTTAAAAAATATTTAATTAAATTGGTAATCATAAAGATTAGGATTGCGCCTTCCTTCGATTAATAAAGTTGAATAAAAAATTTTTCGTTTCATTAATTACTTGACTCATAAAAATTCTGATTAATCAAAACATAGCAAAAAATATACAAATAATTTAAATACTTCAAATTGAAAAGTTGAAAAAAAAATAATTTAAAAAAATTGGTGAAGTGAATTCGCCCGTGAATAGCACAAGCAAAGAAGGTGCAATAATGTGAAAATTGATTAATTCATGTTTGAATAATCAAAAAGACAATGCCTCAATTTAATTGCGTTTTCTTCAACAAAAAATTGATAACTCGAGTCAACTTTATTCTTGATTAATCCAGGATTAAAATTAATGGAGTAGTTAAAGTTACGATTAATCAAAATTTTTAGTGATCTTATTATGCTTAAAAAACACTAGGTTCAATGAACATGAATAATAGTTGCTTCTCGGCAGATCACAGGTGTATTGGGTGGAACCAGTATCACATCGCAATATAAAATATTTAAATATTCCCAGTACGGCATTTTATGCGCCATTGTCAACTGACAAACGCTAATAATAAAATTTGGCATTTAAAACAAAAATTATGCATATTCATATAAAATTTCTATAATGATCACGCGTTTCACATAACACTGTACAGAAGAAAAAAATATAAAATCACCAAATCAATAAAGAAGCTATTGCCATTATTTGCTTTATACTCTTCGTTTCGAGCTATTGTTCTGACTTCTGCTAAATTTTAGCGTTGCTACATTTAAAATTCAATGTTTCTGCGTAAACAAAAAAGTGGCCGCCAAAGGCAATACGCTGTCATAAAAACAACACAAAGCAAAACAGTATGCTAATAGTTCACGTGCCAATGTGGTCAGATCATCAGATTACTTTCATCGTAAAAAATTTGTTCATATGTCAACGAAAGTTTAATATAATTAATGATGAAAGTAATGATAATGGTGCTTTATTGAGTTAATTTTTACTCCTGTTATTTGATTTCCTGCAGTCAAACAAATTAGTTTTAAATTACTGTAATATTTCTTTATATGGATCTCAAACCCAAATATCAGTGGTTAGTTAGTTGTCTAAGCAAACTGAGCCATCAATAGAGTAATCATTAGTTTAATATCTCTAGTTGTAGCTCCAAAGTATCTACGCCCATATAAACGCCAAACTCTTGTGACTAAATTTTGATTCATTAGCAATGTCAGGAAAATAAATAATATGCTATTGTCTACATACAAAGTAGATGTATACTAGTTTTAAGATTTCTATTTCACTCAATAGCATTTAACGTACCATTGCCTTATAGTTTAAACCTGCTAAGTACCATTTCTGTCGAAAGCGACATTTTGATGCAGTTTGTTAGATCAGGAGATTGATACTACATCAAACAGATAAGACCTAAATATCTTTTAACAAGTCTATGATTTCAATGAAAACTTAAAAGAGCTTTCTCCTGCCTTGTTAAAAAGCTTTTATGTGACTTAGTACATATGTGTACGCTCTAAGCCGACGGATATGTATCAAAATTTTTTTAACAAACAAAATGCTGTGTTGTCTGAATTAAAATTTGTACCGGAATCACGCTTCTTATTTAATGATAATGTGACAAACTTTTTAACATGTCAATATTGATATCTGTTTTCATATTGTTGTATGCTCTTGTCCGAGGAAGCTATTACGCATAGGCTGTACACAGGGCCGTACCGGAGGTCGTCGGGGCCCTTGTGCAAAATTCACAGGAGGCCATTTTTCTAAAAAAAAAAAAAGGTTATACGACACAAAAGGTTTTGCTTGTAGGATATTTTTATATTATGTTGCATACATAGTTTCTTTACATACTTTTTTACAGCCAAATTGTCGTCCATCTTCTGTCGCTAATCACAAGTGATTAACGTTACAAAAAAATAAATATTCTTACATCACTACATTTGACTAGTAAATTAATGACTAATACTCAATGTAAAATCTTAGAAACATTATAACTTCAAATTTTCTTGCACATATTGTGAGAGTCTTGTGTCTCTCATTCTAGAAAAGTTTTTTTCTACTTTTCATACTCGCAAAATCATCGATTGTTTTTGAAAAATCAAATTTCCCAGCTCTTTCATTTTCAATAGATATGACCACTTAATCGTCCATTACCCATCGAACTTCGCAAATAATTTTTGATCAATTTTTAGTGGATGGTATAAATTGGCGTTTAGTATGTGTAGAATACGGTATTTTACTCAATTTCTATCCTAGACGTCCATCCCGATATCTGCTTTTGGATTAGAATTTGAATAAAATAAATAAAAAACAAGTAAAGGTGTCGTAAGTTCGGGTGTGACCGAACATTATATGCTCAGCGTGAGCTTCAATTGCACATTTCATTTCAGATAAATTGCTTTTCTACATAACACTTGGCACCGCCCGTTTAAAAAAAATGTCTCGCCATTTCCTCTTACAATAAAATTTGATAAGTGAAATAATAGCTTATTATTATAGTGTACAACCCTTTCAAACTTGTTTTATATCTAAGTTGCCGTGGTCTTTAACCGATTCCGCCCAATTTTATTACAATCCGTTTATTTTTCTTCGAGTTATGGCTCTCGAAACATAGAAAAATAAAAGGGCGGTGCGACGCCCATTTTTTAAAATTTGAAGCTTTTCCTATTTTTATAAATCCACTTGGGAAATGAAATGCCATTGATACAACGCTGTTTTTTGTAAAGATATAGCTTATTTTATTCGTCCACGACCCTTTTAAAAATCTTTTATATAAAAGTGGGCATGGTCGTTAATTTTTCTTCAAAGCATTCCTTATAGTAAAGGCAACTTCTCTGCCGAATTTTGTTACGATAGGTTTAACGATTTATGATTATTATAAAATTGATTTTATCAAAAGTGGGCGATGCCACGCCCCATTTAAAAATTTTTTTTAAATTTTTATCAGGAGTCTCAATATCAGTCCACATGTCAAAGTTCAACATTGTAGGTGTATTGTCATGTATTTAGGTGGGACGTGGTTATCATCCGATTTCGTTCATTTTTAATACCAACCTATTCTGGGTCCAGATAAGCTCGTGTACCAAATTTGGTGAATATATCTCAATATTTACTCAAGTTATCGTGTTAACGGACAGACGGACGGACGGACATGGCTCAATTAAATTTTTTTTCGACACTGATGATTTTGATATATGGAAGTCTATATCTATATCGATTCCTTTATACCTGTACAACCAACCGTTATCCAATCAAAGTTAATATACTCTGTGTGCAAAGCACGCTGAGTATAATAAAATTGTTCCCATAATTTAGTGTATACATTTTTCGGTTAATATTTTGCGACTCGGGGGTTTGGGAACCCCTCGGAGCTGGGGCCCTGGTGCACCGCACCGCTTGTATCAGTCTCGGTACTGATCTGGCTGTACACTAATTCCGAAGATAGTTTTTGATATTATTAACAAGTTAAATGAAATTTTGCTATATGATGATCATATAGAAGCCTTAAACCAATAAAATCTATAGACGATATCTGACGGATACCCTTTCAAGGCTACAAAAAATCTATTACATTCGACTTCTAGATTTAGTGTTTCGATGTATGTATTTGTGTCAAATTTAATAACCGTATTACGATTGAAATATAATAAAAATCGATAAAAATCCGAAATAATTAATGCTTAATATCATAAAAAATTTATTTGGATCGAATAAAATCCATAAAGATCATTTAAGCTTAATTCACAAACGCCCTAGCCAACAATTTTAAAATTTTACAGAAACAATTTTTTACTGGCGGTGTATCATATCAAATATGCATAAAAAATATGTCTCGAAAAATATGTTGGTTAGTGAATTAAGCTAATTTGTACACAACCGGTTGGGGGTGTCCTAATGCCGTTAGTGTGTAGCACTTATTTAGTTATTTCTAAGAGTCCGCCACCACCTACTCACGCACTTGTCACCTGTCATATGTATGTGTGAATAAAAGGCGAGGTCGGTCAAGTGATGCTTGATTGCTTTCGCTTGCCCGCTTTCCGTTATCACCCCTGGTCTTTGATGCAACTTTTTTTAATTATCATTTTTGCATTTAATAATTCATTTTATTGCAAATCAAGTGGAAATAAATAAATTTTGTTGTCGTTTCGCGCCACTCTGCTAAGCGCCAGCTTAATGACTTCCGAAAAATAAGTCTGTAAAGAGATATTGATTGTTTTTTTTTGCCACTTTTTATATGTTAAATAAAATATTTTTTAATAACATTACGCTTTCGGTGAATAAATATTTTTCATGCCATAAATATATTCGTAGGGGTTGCTCGATGGCCCTTGATAATGTTAAGTACCAACGTATTCAGTGCTGATGAAATATGTCGTTCATTCAAATAAGAAAATGTGTTAAATTGTTTTGATCAATTAAATAATTTGTAGTAAATGTATTTTATGAACCGCCTTAAACTGGCTAACAATCTGCCGTAAAGCGCAAGCAATTAGTAGGATTATGACTGTGTCCACCTTAGCTGAATGCTATGCTTCAAACCTCCCACTCCTTGAAGCAAGCAGGTTAAACTACTTCGGCACAGACTTTGTTTAATCTGTGCAACGTTCATATTTATTAACTTCACTGATTCATTTCAGTTAACGGCTTCTATATGAAGTCAAAACGGCTATTATCTTTGAATACCCAAGTGGAATTTCTGGCCCAAGATTCTACATCTCTTCGACAATGCTCCGACTTGGCGCTCACCAACAAGCTCCCTCTGCAGAAGCTGTCAAGATTGGGGGAAAGAGGAATCCGTTCTTCACTTTCTCTGCCTATGTCCCGGACTGCAAACAACTGACTCAGATCTCTAGCGCACGGTTTTTGGACAGTTTTGGCAGATCTTTAGCTCTTACTTAAGTGCATCAGATAAAGCGTGCGTTGAGGATCACTAGGAAGTTATCTGGTTGGGCGAATTTGTCGCCATCCGGCACTCACTGAGGGCATTCACAATGGAAAAGTATGTCTCCCAGTGAAGTGTGGGGAATTCCCACACAAGTCCTCTTTACCTAACCTAACCTAACCAAGGGTATCAGCTAAAGATGGGTAAAACATTAGGATTTGGATGCTTAAATGGGTTCATCTCCAAAAGACAGTAACTCGATCTATTAGTCTCGAGAAGAAATAAATCTTTTGAACTTTTCTTTGTTTTGGTCCAAATTGGTACTTATAGAGTCGGTGCACTCTGTATAAAACTTTAAACACATGTAAAACATATGTACATCTTTGTAATAATAGACATTTTAAGATAGGAGCTAAAACTGTTCTCTTTTTTTTTGTGGCTGCTTCTTGCATTTTCAAACTTCATCTGTCAGCCTGAGGCTGCCCCACCTCTGTTAAAGCTCTGTGTACATGTCTCATAAGAACTACATTTACATATGGGGTATTCCATCCCATTTCGACTAATTTTGAACCCGACCCCTTTAGAATTGGCGGAAAGTGTTTCTTCTTTTTCTAGCTTACGAAAGACGTTTTTCAGAAGTTTTTCAAATTTTTTCATCCAACTCAAAAAAAGTTATGAATTTTTAAAATATTTAAAACTTATTTTGAGTTGGAAAACGGTGTTTTTTTCAAAATACTATAACTTTTTCAAAAATTGACCGTTTGGGATCATTTTCTTTTTTAATATGATTTTAAATGTACTTTTCGGAAAAAATACAAAAAAAAATTTTAATTAAATAAAAAAATTCTCGGCCCACTCCGGGATTAGTGGGGATGATTGCAGAATTGATTGAAGTTTTTTATGAGAAAAAAAACGGGCGAAATTCGAAAAATCTCGAAAAACTGAAAATTACAAAAAAAAAAACTTTCAAAATTTTTTTGAATTTTTTCCGAAAAGTACATTTAAAAAACAAATTTTTTAAAAAAAGATCCCAAACGGTCAATTTTTGAAAAAGTTATAGCATTTTGAAAACAAAAACGGTGTTTTTTTAAAATTCATAACTTTTTTTGAGTTGGATGAAAAAATTTGAAAAACTTCTGAAAAACGTCTTTCGTAAGCTAGAAAAAGAAGAAAAACTTTCAGCCAATCCTAAAGGGGTCGGGTTCAAAATTGGTCGAAATGGGTTGGAATACCCCATATGTATGTATGTGCTTTGTCTATGCTTTCAACATTTTTCCATTTACATTTATGTCACAGTCAGTCTGCGCTGTAGGATGACTTGAGTGACAGGCAGGGTAATATATTTTTGTGGTTGCTTTGTGTTGAGCAAAAAAAAAAAGACTTCTTTGATGCGCTTATCAACTATGCAAAGTTTTGCTTAGGTGTTTAACTTGTATTTTTTATTTTGTTTGTTTTTTAAATCACAACTTTTTGTTTGTGCACTTGGGTTTTTTTGTATATTTTTGTTTTAATACAAACGTTTAATTTGTAACCTTGATATGAAACAAAATTTATGTGATTTTCAGTGAGATGAGCGCGTGTCTGTTTTTTGTTTGTCTTAGCGGTAGTGAAAATCAATAATTTTTTGTTTAAATTTCACATATTAATTAAATTTAAAGTATTGTTTATAGTAAAATGTAGCAGCTCATTAGCTCATTTATGTACGTCGTAGAATTCATTAATAATTTATTATACCACAATCATCTTTCATGTGCGCATTTATTTTGTGTTTAAAAGACGTAAGAACTTATCACTTTAGTCCATTCATATAGAATTGTGTCATTCTTCAAAGTGGCTGCGAAATGTTGACATTTTCTTACAAGAATTGATCTTTGAAATTCATATCACAGCCAGCTTTGAGGAGCGTCGCGGTTCTAAAGCATTTACATTTACGGAGTTATTAAAAAATAATTGAAATAAAAAACGTTTTTGAAAAATAAAAAGCGTTCTGAAATTATAAGTAATTAGCACGTTAAAAATAAAAAAAGGTTCCGTTATTACAAATTTGGCGAAACATACAAAATTAAATAAAAATATATGTAAAAAATTATAAATGTCAAAAACTTCGTTTTCATAATCATGTTAAGCAATACATATATATTCCCATATTCATTCTCAAGCACATGTAAAAACACTCAGGATTTTTTTGCTTTGCACAACTACAACAACAAGTACGTTTGTCTAAATCTCACAAAGTGGCTGTGAAATGCTTTATTTGCAATTGCATATCACAGCCAGCTTTGATGAGCTTAGCTGGACGTCTAAAAAAGCTGCACAAAATACTAAACGAACAATTATGAAAATATGTCACAAAAAGAAAAAAAAGAAAAATTCCAATTCAAATAACATGCATACCGAACTACAAGCACATAAGAACACATTAAAATAAACATATCTATATACTATATGAATATTCATTGGAACACTTTACTTTACTCATCACACGCTGCAGGATATTACAAACATTCAACAAATTGCATAAATGTCAACTTCATCCATCTTCAACTTGTATTTACAATCGGTGCTTGAAGCTTAAAAATCAGATTTCATTTATGATAAAAATATATAAAAAAAAATTCGAAATAAACAAAAGAAAAGTGGTTATAAAATGTTGCTTATCTAAGCCTCATCAAGTGGTTGTGATATGGATTCTCAACGCATATCACAGCCAGCTTTGATGAGCTAGGATAATCAACGGGGGACAGCGATAGACAAAACAAGCAATAAAAAATTTAAAACTTCGAAAACGAGATAACTTTTAAAATAGTAATACATATAAAATTAAATTAAAATTAGAAAATGTGCAAGATCGTTTCAATTGGAAAGATATTGAAACAAATATTACAAATTGAATGCTATATTTAAAAAAAGCTGGATAATATATATAAAAAATTTTACATATGAAAATACCAAAATTAAAATAGAATCCAACCCAAAGATATGAAAAAACGTTAGATATTAAAAGGAAGAAGGCTATTTTCTTATTTACAACAAAAATAATAACGTAATAAAGCAAACAAAAATCACAAGAAAAAGAACAAACAAAAAAAAATAAAATTAATAATAGAAAAATTTTTCCGCAAAAAGTAAAAAAAAAATAATTCCTCCTGAATTTGTAAGAAACGAAAGTTTTCAGATAAATAGGGGCAGCCAAGGCAAATTTATACAAGTGATGGCAAAACGAGTTCAATCCAATCCGCTGTGCAGAGGAATGTCAAATTAAAAGAAAACTAGCATTGATTTTGATTAACTGACATCTTGCTGTGCTAAGGCGCTGTTTGGAAATTATCAAGAAGAATAAATCAGCTGACGGGATAACACGCGTAATGAATTCGCCCTCTTCCTCTGCTTTCATAGTCGGGTTCCGGTAAGAATATTTTTTTTTTCTTTCACATGACCTAGCCAGCGTAGCCGCTGTTTTAAATTCGCGCGGGTATATGGGGATCTACATAAATCTCGTACAGCTCATCATTAAATCTTCTTCGGGACTCGCCGTCGACGACGCGTAGAGGCCCATAAATGTTTCGAAGAACGTTTCTTCTTTTAAATAATTATGTTAATCGCAAAAATTAGGACAAACATTCAAATGATAAAAAAATTGAATTGGAAAATATGGAAACAATAAAAAATCTTAAAATTATAAAAAAAAAATAATAAAAAAATTGGAAATGAATATGATGTTATAATAAAAAAAAAATATAACAAAAAAAATGTATTATAAAATAATTGAAAAAATACAAACATGACTTTAAAACTAACAAAAAAAAATGGAAAATAAAAGTGGAGAACATCTAAAATACTGGAAATGAAGAAAAAAATGTTGAATAAATGTTTAAAAATAAGAACTCCGGAAAAATGGGAGAAGAATTGGATAGAAGATCGAAGTGTTTATAAAACAACAATGTTCAAATATAAAAGAAGACTAAAAAAGATTGCATGAAATTCAAAAAAATATTTAATTTGAAGCTGTTGAAGAATGTTGACGGTTTATAACAAGTTGGTTAAATATGCAAAAAAATTAAAATTAATAAAGTAACAAAGAATAGTGTTTACTTAACAGCAAAGTTGATTAAATTAGAATCGGTATGGCAGTAAAGCGCGATAGACCGAAAACACAAAAATGCAAAGTTTTGCAAAACAAAAAATGATATTGAGGGGCTCTTACGACTTCAGGTCAATTATTTTTATCTGTTCAGAATTACAAATTGAAACTCGCAGTTTGATAGGCACAAACGAATGTGTAATCTTTAAAGTTCGAAAGTCGTTATAAAAAAGCGTTCGGTATCAAACTTTTTTGTGCAGAGCATTTTGATAAATTTTTAAATTTGCAAAATTATTTTTTTTTTATTTCTGTGGAGCGCGTTTGCACAAAATGATTTACTTTTTTATTTGGAGTTTTTCGTTACAGTGATGTTTGCTGTAGCGAGGTTTCATGTTATTTTTCAGTGGCATATGTTTTAAACATAACTTTTCTTCATTTGGTCTATGTTTCTGTAGATTTTGAAGTCTTGAACTATTTGAAAGCGTTCTTTTGGCCTGTCTTGTACAGTCAATCAATCCAAAAATATGGTGCGCCCCATAAATTCAGAAACACACTTTTTCAGAAAACATTAGTCAGAACCCTTTTTTCAGAAGGACAAAATTCAGAGGTCAAAACTCAGAAGTCAAATCTGAGAAGTGAAGATTCAGAAGTCAAATTTCAGAAGGCAAATTTCAGAAGTCAAAATTCAGAAACGTTCATATATTTGGAAGGAATTATGTATAAAGAAAATGTAGTAAGATCTAAAATTTTAAATTGTGTGCAATAGCAAGCATGTAATTAATTAAATATTTTCACGCTTATCTTTTTCAAATGAATTCACAATATTAAAAAAACGAAGTCTATATTTTATCTTTATCTTCCAGCTCAAAATTTCTGCAGCTTTGTTTCTGTTATTGCATGTTCGTTTTTATATTATTTATGAAATTAAATGTGTTAGCGTGTGTCCCAAACGCACTTCGAATGACGTTGTTGCACCTTTCGATAGAATTATTTGTACGGATTTCACCCAATTTGGCGATATTGTATATATTCCATAATTCGATTGGATATTACGCTTTCTTTCGACGTTGCTGTGTTCCAGGCTGAAAAAAATTTCAGAAGTCAAAATTCAGAAAGTAATCAGACAACAACAATAAACATTACATTTTGCGCACTTTCTGAATTTTGACTTCTGAAAATGGGCTCTGACTAATGTTTTCTGAAAAACTGTGTTTCCGAATTTTTGTTTTCTTTGGGGGAACCCAAAAATATATAGCGATTAATTGCTTTTAGTATCTTTAACCCGTTAACTCATTATCGCACAGTCATCAGATTTCTTGCCTATTTACATATGTAGATATATAATATGAATGTTGTAATACGTATATTAATTTTTATTTACTTTATTTACAAATAGTTTGTTTAGGCATTTAAATACGTGACTACGCTTCATTTCGCGTCATTGCTTACTCATGGCGGTTTTTTGTGAAATGCCGGCTGTAACGCCAACGCAATAGTAGATTAGATGAGTCAAAGACTGATTGAAGAATAAAAATGTTGCATGCGCGAACTTCAGTGGAAAGCAGCGGAGCTTCACAAAATTCTAGTAGGTCACTTCCACCACACCACAAACTTTAACACAATTTTAACATAATTTAAGCACACAAAATACACTGATTGTAGTTTTAGAGTGTAAAAATGTAAATTCTGAATACATAGTTGAATTAAAAGTGTACAAATAATTGTTAAATAATAAATACAGACAGTGGTAGTTTAACAAATTCTGCTGTGGTAAGTGGTGAATGTGACCTACTAGAGGTTTTGTGAAACTTGCTTCGCACTATTTTTCGTCCCTGCAACATCTTTATTCTTCAATCAGTATTTGGATGAGCTGCATGCTGACGTATGAAAAAATGGCACTTTCCTTCTGTTCGGTAAACTGCAATCGTTGTATGTCTAAATGTATGAATGAATCTACGAATATTTCTAATTGCGTCTGCTTCTAAATAACGTCGGTCTAATATGAAATGACGCATATGTCTACGCCTTAGTTCATTTACTGAGCGTGAAAGTAATCAGAAAATATTATGGAGAGCAGTACACATGTTATTGAAATGCTGAGTAGAGTGCTAGTCATAGCTGTAGCGCGATTCAGGGTTTCTAGTAAGCTGCGTTGGCTTTTCGTTATTCGATAGTCGACACTCCTCGGTTCGGTATTTTAATTATCATATTTCCAAGTGTTTAGAAAGTCTTTTGGGCGATAACCAGCGTTTGTTCCTTAACATCTAATTAAAAACTAACGGTCGTTACGATTCGTTGACATTTTGTGTTATGGAGAGCAAAAACGATATTTCTATATAGTTACGTTCTTGCACGATATCGAATTCTGAAAAGCAACACCTGGGTAGACATAATCGGAGCGACGTTTGAACTGCGGCGAAACAAAACTTCTGGCTAACTGATCGACGCAGCTTTTTCAAGAGGGGCAGCTGTTTTAGGATTATTTTACATCGCTGCCGAAATGTCAAGTCTTGATCAAAATGGTATGCTAGACGCACGTTTGGGATTGTCGAACTTAGTAGATGGTCTGTTATGTATTTTACAGAACAAACTGGGCCCACGGACAGTGAAACTTGTTGATGTAACAGTGCTTCGCCTCATCCATCATGCTATCACTAATAGACTTTCCTAGTAACTGTTATTCGGATCTCCCGGCCCTACAGGGCACATGCAACAGGTTAGCAAGTGCTGGGATGACATCTCATCATCAATACTAACTGGTGTGTAGGCGTTTATGGCCGCCTTGCACTAAAGTCTCTGCAGCTAGTATAACAGAAATAATAGTCTATATGGTTTAGTAGTTAAAATATACTTCGAAGCATCAGTTATCGATAAATGCACTTTGTGTGGATAATCGGTTATCGAAATATGGAAGTGTTTTAAACATCCCTTTTTTGGCCGATAGATAACGAGATACGAAGTAACTAGACCTAGATCAGTTTTGTTCTATTTATTAGATTTACTGGCATCATGGGAGGATAAGCCTTGTTAACCAACTTTTTCCAGTTTTGGGTGTCGCTAAGAGTACTTTCTGTGCCTGAACTTCTTTATTACTTACTTACTTAATTGGCGCTTAACCGTCTTAAACGGATATGACCGTCCAACAAGGCGTGCCAGTCGCTACTTCGCTCCGCCAACCGGCGCCAATTGGTCACACCAAGGGAGTTTAAATCGTTTTCCACCTGGTCCTTCCAACGAAGTGGGGGCCGCCCTCTACCTCTGCTTCCATAAGCGGGTTCTGATAGAAACACTTTCTTGGCCGAAGCATCATCTTTCATTCGCATAACATGGCCTAGCCAGCGCAGCCGCTGCGTTTTAATTCGCTGAACTATGTTGATGTCTGCGTATAGCTCGTACAGCTCATCATTAAATCTTCTTCGGTACTCGCCATCGCCAACGCGTAGAGGTCCATATCTCATTCGAAGAACTTTTCTCTCGAACACTCCCAAAGCCGCTTCATCTGAACTTCTTTATACATTCACATAACTACAGCGCTAGAGCCAACGTTTAATTTTTTCTTTTAGTTAGTTAGTTTTTGCTTCTTTTTAATCAAATATATACATTCATATGTATACCTGTGAGTAAAAAAATAACAGCAAAACTTCGACAACGATTTCGAAAAACTTTTTATTTGAAATTTTAAGAAAATGTTTGACGAAGTGTGTAAAGTTTTATTTTCTATATATATGAAACGCACTTCGCACAAATTTTTCAAACATTTATGCGAATTTTGATTAAATTCAAGCATATGCTAAAGCTTAGTAGACTACAAAATTACACACAATAAGTCTTCTGAACTTCTAAATAAAGATTTTTAAAACTCACGAATATTTTTAAAAACTTCGAGGTTTCTAAATTTTTTGGAACACATTTGTGACTGTAGTTTAAATAATTTTCTTTAACAAATGGTTTTTTGCATAAAAAAAGCCTCCCCGAAGGTTATCGGTAGTGTTATCGATTTTGATGGTCGTTTGGCGGATATTGATCCGTTGCGTTCCGTTAACAAGCATCATTAAGGTACTAGCCCGACTATCACGGGAACGATTTAATATGACCACATTGAACCTTCTTCTTCTCGGCTGCTAAGGAAACAGATTTCGCCAACAGATTTGACAATTAGGTTGGTAAAGCTATAAATGCTTGAAAGGGTTGCGCTACACAATCACTTGAATCAATTGGGTATTTTATCCTAAGCCTCCTAACCCGCTTCCTAATAATCTTAGCTGCTTTTTTACTGGCAGGTATACATAACTACATACTAATTACCTAAATATGTACATATATTCCTATTCTTGTTACAGATAGCTTAAAAAATATAATTCCTTTCTTTCTCTTTCTTTTCACAGGCTGAAACAATTATTCTCTACAAAAATTTATCGCTAATCTCGACTGTCAAACAACGAATTTTGTTTTTACTTTCCGTACACCCGCAAAGTATATATTTTAATTAAGTTTAACGAGAATTTGTTTTAAAGTTTTTAAAATTGTAATTTTAATATTTTTACTGCTTAAGATATGTTTTGTATTTCAAGTTCTTTATTCGTGTGAAAATTGTGATAAAAAAGTTTTGATTGTTTAGTCGAATTTGCAGGTTATATTTAATAAGAATTAATTGTAATAATTACATACATCAACACACACACTCATCTGTAAGTGTAAAAGTTTAAACCAAAAACATTACTCTAGAAGTAGTAGCTGTGAAACTCTCATTAATGTAACACAATTTTGTCTTTGTCGGCGTGTAAATTGCTGTTAAAACTGCTGTAATATTAACCTCGTTTTGTGCAACTGAAATCAAAGATCTTAAATTATAACTAATAATCAATTCATAAACTTATACACGCAACAAGATTAAACAAAAAAAATAGTTTTAATTATAACAAAAAAAAAAAAAAAAGCACTGAACTTAAGCTGAATTCAACTGCAAATAATCTCCATTCCAAAAACAGTATTTCACGCTTTCATACATTCACACATCCAAACAAGTATTTATTATACCATACATTCTTTTATACACTTCAATAATTTTAGCATACAAAATTCTTAAAAATGTTCTTACCCAAACGGAAATGTGCATTATTCTTCAGTGTTTGTTCCATGACATTATTGCTCGTTTGCATTTTGAAACAACCAAATACGGTGTATGCCTGCTCTAGTCGTTCAGTAGCGAAGCCACGCACTCTAACCTCATCAGCCTCTTCAATTCTACCACAAAGATCAACTACATCGACGCCAACTACCACAAGCACCACAACCACTACGGAGCCTACAACGAGTACCACAACTACACCACGTCCAAATATCACTTTTCCTACATACAAATGTCCAGTAAATTATGATGCTTGGTATTGTCTTAATGATGCCACCTGTTTCTCCGTAAAATTGGGTGATTCTGTTATGTATAATTGCGAATGCGCTAATGGTTTTATGGGACCACGTTGCGAATATAAGGAATATGATGCATCATTCTTACCCAAACGTCCACGTCCAATGCTAGAGGAAGCTAGTATTGCAAGTGGTGCTATATGTGCACTACTTTTTGTGGTTATCATTTGTTTAACGCTTTATTTCCGTTATGAGCAGCGTAGCAAAGAGTTATCACTTGGTGGTGAAGAATATGAAGTTGCTGATGCTTGTGATGATGATGACGATGATGAGCACGGTGAATGTAGCTATTTTACAACAAAACCTTGTCGTTACTGTAATGAAAAGGATTGTTGTGGAGCAGAGGTCAAAGTTGCAGCTGGTAGAAGTGTGGGCATGCATGGTCGCCGCGGCTATGTCGGTGGTGAAGGCGGAGGTGTGGCACCTGCTCTTCGTCGTTATATTGATGCAATTTCGATGTCATTTGCTATTAGGCGTACTACAAAATTGTAAATTGATAAGAATGTGCAACTGGGGTTGCTGAAAGCGGACTAATGCATATTTCAAGTTTATTTTTTTAACAAAGTAGGTATAGTGAAATCGTCAATATGTGCACACCTTTTTGAATCAATAGTTCGCTTTTACTTATCTCAGTTTCATATCGTTAATATTTTATTAGAAAGGAAGTTGGGCGTGGAAGTTGTGCTGTATTTGCTTCATAATTACACCAAAATATCACGACATTGTACAACATTTTTACCTACAAAAAATACTTTCTAGAATATGTTTCTGAACAGAGTTTGACGTATTCAGCTGTTTCCATATATAAAATTGTTAAAACAGACAACTGTAATAACAATGAATATATTTTAGTAGTGATTTCTATAAGAAATATCTATTTGATTTGATTCTATAATGGCCAATCACCAACAATATATGTACATACATATCTATTCTGAATTCATTTTCAAATGAGAAATAAATTTGATTTTTGCAATCGTAATTCGGTCAATTCAAAATTAACCTAATCCGAATCAGCTAGTTAATCTAAATTAACGCTTCATCTGTTTATATCATACTCGTACGTCAAAGCAACGTTTATACGAATTTCTATTCTTTGTACATATTTCGCAGCTCCATTTTGTATTTTGAAATAAATTCAATCCAAAAATTTACAGAATCCTTAAGTATATTTGCAATTAAATTAGTAAATTGTATATTAATGCTTTACTTTCGAGTTCTAAGTGTGTATTAGTATATGGTGTTTGAATCGCATATCCATGACAAAATTTTGAAGGCCCTCAGTTCCGGTTACCTTAACAACCGCTAAACACATACAAACTATAAATCAAATACAGCACCATGATCGCGCCGTTTTTAAAATAAAACTGTCTACTACCTAGCAAACCGCCGTTTGTTAAAATAAATCAATTCCAGGCTAATAGTAACTATGTACATGCCTTCGAGTGCTTTATTTTTTATACAACACGCAAACACTCTCCAAATATGTAACTCAAATACATCACAATACAATACTTTCAACATTCTTAAATACTCTAGATAAGTTTTCGAATATTCATGTCATTCATACGTAATCAGATTCATATAATCATTTACTGCGAAATTTTCAACACGAGCTTATATCGGCTGAGTGAATATCGCTTTTTCAAAAACGCTTTAAATTTTATAAACTTAGCAAACCGTCGAAAACCTGGGCCCGTGTAGTGTATTACGATTCGTATCAAAATCAAGTTTTCACTCAAACATTGAATCAAAATAGCTCTGATATCGTGAGTCCGAATAACGACATATGTGAACTAGAGACTTTGCGTAAAAGTTGGATTTATAACTTATCATAATTTGTATGAATAGCTTGGTAGTTTCATATTTATGAATTGAGTGAAAAATGGATTCCGATACAAATCGTAACACACAATACGGGCCCTGCCTGATTCGAACTTCGTTTGAGAAACACTATTGATATTGTTTTAATAATATCTTATATCATCATGAGAAGACACATTGGAAGATTATATTTAAAACGCATTTTTGAACGGTCTGTGGATATAAATGCAATCTTCACTTAGCCGATGATATGTATGAATAGTGTAAAATTCGACTAGGCATACTCTCGATTTCACTCTAATAGATTGCAATTCTAGCATGCTCTGTGTATTTTCACTCAATATCAATATTTTAGAAAATCATTAAAACACGAACATAAAATTTTGTTTTAGGCTACCCTGAAGATTCATAATTCGCATAAAAGTAAATGAAAACACCATAAACAATACAGATTATTTAATATATAAGTGATATTTATTTAGTTATACACACTGCAGCGTTTTTTATAAAACATCTCATTCATTTATATTGCAGTATGCAAGAAGTATTATTTATGACTACTAAATACGCATTCGTATTCAAGAACATGCAAATTATAAAATAAACTGCACAAATTGCTATTCAAAAGAGATTCTTAAGTAACTGTTTTAAATTCAACTTTATATGGGGGGTAAGATGAATTTAAATTTTATCTTAAATTTTGATTACATTTGATTACTTATATCGCTCATTTACTTTAATAGTGTCATGACTCAAAAAACATGATTTTTGAGTTAATAACATATAAACGTACCCAATATCATGATCTATGTTGTATAAAAAAATCTTTGTGATCAGTTAAAAATTTACCAAGGCTATTAAAACGAAAATATGCCTTTATATGCGCAACATATGACAGTTGAAATCTTTGAATGGCTCTCCTGGAAAATTTTGTTTTTTGAATTATGACACTATTGAAGTAAATGTATTTTCTTTTAATTTTTTCAATCAAGCAACAAAATTATTTCATACTAAGCTTATTACTCAATTGTTCTTATTTTATAATCCCCCCTATTGCGAGTGTCGATTACAGTAGATAGTCGACCGCTGAGCGATAATCGATTATCTTTATAATGTATACAAATTATGTTATATACATCGAAAAGTTGAAAAAATAGCAAAATCTGTCTTGTATAAAATAACTGTTTATAATGGTCCAAAGAATTGGCGACTAATTTGTATAGTAATAATATTAAATGCAAAAAATGGAATCGACAAATTGTCGATTCTATTCCGATCGACACTCGCAATAGGGGGGAATATTTCAAAGGTACATTCAATCAAATTCGACTATAAAATAAACACCACAATGGCCCATAAACGCTCAATACATAAATAACAATAATTATTATCTTCATAAGTAGACGAAAGTCGTTAAAACTTGCAGTATCTATTGAGTAAACGTTAAAAAGGTCTGTATCAAAAGAATAATACATACTTAACATGGCTAATGTAAATGTGGTTAAGCCGATAATATTGTGTAGAGTTTTGTTGAAACGTGGCTGAAGGCGACTTTTCAATTCTGCGGCATAGAGTGATATCAAACCACTTAGGAGGCTAATGAGCAAAATTATTGTCGTAGCAAGCCCTGCAAATAAGATAAGATCAAATATCATTGGTTAACTAATTGTAAACTGTATTGAAAGTTTGGACTGAACGGTATCAATTTATACTAAATCTATTTGTAACTTTTCTAATGTATACGTTTTTCTTAATGCAGGCTATAACTCGAAGTTTATAATCAGACCAATTCTAAATATACTCGCGGAATTTTGTTCTCGCGGATTTTTTTATTCCCGCGGAAAAATTCCTCCAATTCTTTTCTCCTAGGGAGAAGAATAATTGGGGAATAGGAATTTCGAATTTTCGAAGTCAGCTGTTTTGTCAATTGAAATTTCGTTGCGCATTTCTTATTTTGTTTAAAATATTGTAAAGTTTAATTATTGTTGCCAATTTGTTTGAAATTAAGAAATAAGGTATAAACAATGCACATTATTGTATTTCATGTAGTATTCACTGAAATGAGTAATGAATTGGTGCCACAGCACCATCAACAGAGGAGCATAAGAAGAAGACCGGCGGGATAACACAAATCCGCCGGACTTGCCTGCATTCATTCTGCACAGCAATTTTCTGGCGGCCAAGTCGAGTTGAGTTTCGCCATATGCCAAAATCTATTTAAGCCTTCTTAAAAAATCCTTGCGTAATTTCTGGATGGCTGCATCAAATATGCGAAGAGCTCTTCCGTTGCTTATGATATATTTTTCGACTTAAAATAAAGAATATTGTGGTTGTTGTTGTATTAACAGTGAGAATATTGTAGTAGAATGTAAATACATATTTTAGCACAAATTTGTACAAATAAGTGTTCTTTCTTAAAATAACCAATTTCCTTTAATGATTTTGATGCATTCCCTTTAATTTAACTAGTGAAAAAACTCCTATGAAATGGCAGAGAAATCTCCCTCTCCCTCGCATTCATAATACCTACTTTTCTCCCATAACCGGTTTCCGCTTTTTCGAACATTGTTCAGAATAGGAGGAAAGGGAGAAATGAAAAAACTCACAAGGAATTTTTATTTAGAATACCAGGAATGGGAGAAGGGAAAAAACTCGCACGGAATTTTCGTTTAGAATTGGGCTGAATGGATGCATACCTACAATACTGCAATGCTGACAAATAATTGAACTTTGCTTCCTTTTGAAATAATGAAGTTTTCGTCAATAAAATAAACTCCAAAATACTTAATCATTAGTCAAACAGATCAGCTGGCCTTTGCAGAATGTTTGCTGGCCGAAGTTTCCACTTCACAGATTAGGTTGAATTGATCGATTACAAGAGACCTCAGTCGGCGAGGGGGTCAGAATATACCCGCGGTAGGTATGCCTGTCGTAAGGGGCGACTAAAATACCAGATTCAAGGGGTGTGTAGCGCAACCCTTCAGGTTGCCAGCGCAATATATAGCTTCTCCAAACCCAATTGTCAACCTCACCTATCCGCGGCGAATCCTGTTTCACTAACAGACGAGGCTCTGGCGACCCCAAGCTCCTCATGGAACTTGGGGGTGGGGAGGGAGGGGACGGCCTGAAGGTTTAATGTGGCCACATAAATCGTTCCCGAGATGTCGGGCTAGCACCTTAATGGTGCTGTGGTACCGGAGCGTACCGGATCTGTATCCGGCAAAGGAACATCACATCGATAACACTCCCAAAAGCCTTCGGGGAGCAGCCTTATCGCTACAACAACAACAAAAACAACAAGAGACCTCATATGGACTGAATGTGTCCAAAGTCGTATTAAAATTTATTAGACAACCTAACAGAAAAACAAATTTTAGTCCCAGGACTTATGAATTAAAATAACTTGTTATCTTTCCGTATAACAGAAGCTCTAAAACCCAGTTTAGTAGCTGCCTCGAGATCTGATAACTCTGCCGCCCAACGTAGCTGTAGCGTTGACCACGCGAGGGCACACAAACAGAACATGCTCAATCGTTTCTTCCTGCAACTCGCAGCTTATTTGCTGTAAGTACACCCACATTTAGAGATGGACACAACTTTGTTAGTTTAATATCAAACCTTTTGCACATGCTCTTATAGATTTTGCAGCTTCGCCACTTTTGTGGCTTTATTCTCCCCATCGGATTACAGGCATATTATCAGATAATCTGTGCGCCCAATGTTGGATGACGCCATAGCACTACGCTCATACGCCCTGCGTTCTAGCTGCATCGGGGCATTAAGTATAGATACGAAAGGAAATGCGGAATAGAAACAGGCTCAGATCTTTGTTTTTCGCTTTGGCGGGCGCCGTGTCTTTAACGGGTTCTTCGACGAACTAGCTCAGCAACTGATTGATAACCAAAAGTTCACAGAATAGAAGAGAAAACCCTAAACCAGCAAAAATTCCGCAGAAAGTTCGACAACCAGTAAAAATGGATCACTATATTTGGGTATCGACACGAGTATGAGCCAATTTTCGGCTTTTCATCTGTTGTTGTTGTTTCGTTAACTATCCTATAGCTATGCATGATCTTTTACTTTATAACTTTAACACGCTAATACTTGCCTACAATACCATGACGAGTTTGAAAATGTACGTCCTCTAAGAATATTTTTATTACAACGCCAGCTAGACCAATGACAGACCCAAAAATTTGCAACACCCAATGTAAACGTGCTTTTTCTGGACGCGGACATACTTGAGTCCAAATATTGCCATTATAGTAGGCTATCAGACCTTCGGACATCAAGCACAGAAACTGAAAAAGTAGAGTTGGTATAAAATGTTTTAGGAGTAATTTTTTTTATAACATACACCCAATGTACAAAACAACGCATGCCATGTAATATCCTCGAGATCCAGGCGTAAACTCATCCAACATAAATAAACTGTAATAAAACCGATGAGAAAACGGTTAATTAGTGTCAACACAAATTCGAACTTTTGCGCAAGTGTGAGTTTGGCTGGTTGAGCTACGCGTCCATAGTTTGTGGGCTGATTGAATGTGCTGGTGTTGTTAGGGCACTTTTGTTTTGATGCTTGTGGCGCCTCTGGATCCTTTCTAAAGTACATGGTGTCCTTTTTCATTTTGTTCACTACGAGTTTAGCGCGACGTGTCATTGGTATAAAAGCTGAATTAGTAAAAAATAATTCACTCTTAAATTTGCATATGGTTATATCTAAATTTTTGCTAGTGCTGTACCTTTCACATTGTGTTCATTACTGCCCAGATTGATGCAATTCGTGCTTTATTGCAATCTAAAAATTTGATTCACCTTCAAATAATATCCCTTCCTCGCCACCAAATTTCATAGCAAAGTTGGTTGCTCTCTACCCGATAATTTACATTGTTTGATGATTAATAAATAGATAACCAATTTTTATTCTTTATTTTTTATCTTTGCTCTCAGTATCTTTATCAGTCCAACGAGAAGATATTGCCACATTGCAAAAGTGATTCTTTAGAAGGGTACTTTTGGTGCTGATATTTATGTATTGCACATTTGTTGCTGTTGGTGGCATGTATTACGATTCTCCATAAGTAATAAAATCCCTTAATCTATACTTGCTTAACTATCGAGTTATTTTTTGACCGCTAAAGCTCCCGCCGAAGGTGAGTGAGTGTGATGGCTATGGACGGTCCTATGTCGGATACGAATCGGGCACGGTCCGGTACTAGCACTTTCTTGTGCCAGCCCGGTTGCCTCGGAACCGATTTGTTTTGCTCTATCGAACCGTCGGGTCTGTGGATTTAAGTCCCCTCTTATTAAAGGTATGACTTATCGTGGGAATTTTCTAACTCCCTTGGGTCAGTTCGAGTAGCAAATATTGGCATTGAGTGGTAAAAATCAATACCGTGGTAAATGTGCGGTATAATATTGAAATTCATATTTTATATCACATTTTTTATTTGTTTTAAAATAAATCGTATATACAATTAATATTTATTCTAAAAATGAGGATATATATATATGTATAATAAAGCTGCTCCTATTCGTCTTTCTGTTTTTGCTGTTTATTTCTTATTCCGGCGAATAGTCACTTTGAAAAAATGCATCACACATGCATAGATTGGACTGGAGTATTATAAAATATTATCATAACTTCTGAAGTTCCTAATCAACCTCTCATAATTATACGTGCTTTCTGCAGTAAAGCACGTAAGGGCCCAATAGAACTGAGTACCAGTGAAATAAGCGTAATAGTTTTAATACAATCCCGAAAATCCAAGCTTGAACGTGACCTAAAGAAGCCCGTCTCATAACCATAAAATTGCGTTAGCAGAGCAAGAAGGAAACAAGCATATCCAATCAAGTTGTGCGCCGTACGATTGAATATTGGACGGACGTAGGATTTTAGTTTTAGTTGATAAAGTGCAGTCAAACCACTTAACCAAGATACCAAACAGAGAATGAATGTGGCGAATCCTTAAAAAGAAAACAAAACTGAATAAGTAAATATTTTTCATTGATATAATAATTGCAGAAAATTACCCAACTGGCCGTGTGTACTTTGCAGTAGAAAACCTTTTTGTATGCATTTGTACAGCGTACCGCCCATACCCAGGCCACCGCCTGCAACTTGCATGACCCAATGTATTGTGTGCTTTTCGTGTCGTTTGTAGTGCGATGTTAATGGGTTGCCATTGTAGTGGACCATCACAGCTTCAGCCATCAGTAGTGAATACTAGGCGAACAGAAATATGCAATAGGTATCAACAGCGTTGCGTAAACGAATGAGCTGAAAATTTATTGCATACTTTTAGGCTCATAGCATTTCGTGGCCTAAAAGTATGCAATAGTCGTTTTGAGTTAAGAGGAAGCAACAAAATTCTACACACACACACACACACACGTATTAGTGAAAATTGTCTGCTTTTATAGTTCTGCGAGCCTGGTAATTCATCAAATTCGATAAATGCGAATGGAAAAAATTAGCCGCCACGGAATATGTATGAATGGAATGTTGTGTGGAGTAAACAGATCGTTAGCTTAATGTGAAAATGTGCTAAGTCGCTTTTTTGAAAAATTTTATTTTAATGCAGTTTTAAAACTGAATTCAAAATACATCGATCACAAAAAAAACCATTTTTATTTTTAATTTTTACGTGCTGTGGGCAATGATGTGTAAATGTGGTAAGTCGTCAGCTGTTAAAAAGAATGTGCTAAGTCAACCTAGTCATTTCTTTATGCGCGCATTTTATTTATTTAATTCATTCAGTCTAAAAGTCCATGCTGTTGTTGTTGTTGTATTAACAATAAAAGACACAACACGAAAGCTTTGGGGAGTGTTACCGATGTTGATGGTCCTTTGTCGGATATACATAGATCCGGTACGTCCCGGTAACAAAGCACTATTAAGGTACTAGCCCGACCATCTCGGGAACGATTTATATGACCACATTAAACCTTCTAGGCCATACCGCCCTCCCCGCCCCATAGTTCCATGAGGAACTTGGGGTCGCCAGAGCCTCGGCTGTCAATAAAACAGGATTCGTCACAGTTATGTGAAGTTGACAATTGGGTTGGAGAAACTATCTTATAACTTTATACGAGCAATTCTTGTTTCTTTGTATAGCCGGACCATCTCGGGAACGGCTCAACCGATTTAAATGAAATTTGGCACAGAGATAATGTATCACCTTCTAAGACTTTCTACCTAGGCGTTGCAACTCAGAATGTTTCACAAGGTTGCCACCTATTCGAAATTAAAAAAAAAATTGCATGAGGTATGCCGATATGGGTATTAGACGAAAGGCATTTCACTCCGCATTACAATGGGGACATTTTTGAGTAGGGTTGTCATTTAGGGTTGCCACCTATTCGAAATAAAAAAAATTGCATGAGATATGCCGATATGGGTATCAAACGAAAGGCATTTCACTCCGCATTACAATAGGGGCATTTTTGAGTAGGGTTGCCATTTAGGGTTGCCACCTATTCCAAATTTTAAAAAAATTCATGAGACATGCCGATATGTGTATCAAACGAAAGGTATTTCACTCCGCATTACAATAGGGAATTTTTTTTGAGTAGGGTTACCAATTAGGGTTGCCACCTATTCGAAATTAAAAAAAATTGCATGAGATATGCCGATATGGGTATCAAACGAAAGGCATTTCACTCCGCATTACAATAGGGACATTTTTGGGTAGGGTTGCCACCTATTCCAAATTAAAAAAAAATTCATGAGATATGCCGATATGGGTATCAAACGAAAGGTATTTCACTCCGCATTACAATAGGGACATTTTTGAGTAGGGTTGCCATTTAGGGTTGCCACCTATTCGAAATAAAAAAAATTGCATGAGATATGCCGATATGGGTATCAAACGAAAGGTATTTCACTCCGCATTACAATCGGGACATTTTTGAGTAGGGTTGCCATTTAGGGTTGCCACCTATTCCAAATTAAAAAAAAAATCATGAGATATGGCGATATGGGTATCAAACGAAAGGTATTTTACTCCGTATTACAATAGGGACATTTTTGAGTAGGGTTTCCATTTAGGGTAGCCACCAATTCGAAATTGAAAAAAATTGCATGATATATGCCGATATGGGTATCAAACGAAAGGTATTTCTCTCCTCATTACAATCGAGACATTTTTGAGTAGGGTTGCCACCTACTGGCAATTAAAAAAATGCACGAGATATGCCGATATGGGTATAGAACGAAATAAATTTCACTCCACCTTACAATAGGGACATTTTTGAGTGGAGTTGCCACCTATTCGAAATTATAAAAAACTGCATGAGATATGCCGATATGGGTATCAAACGAAATGTATTTCACTCCGCATTACAATAGGGTAATTTTTGAGTAGGTTGCTATTTAGGGTTGCCACCTATTCGAAATTAAAAAAAAATTTCATGAGATATGCCGATATGAGTATCAAACGAAAGGCATTTCACTCCGCATTACAATAGGGACATATTTGGGTAGAGTTGCTATTTAGGGTTGCCACCTATTCCAAATTAAAAAAATTCAAGAGATATGCCGATATGGGTATCAAACGAAAGGTATTTCACTCCGAATTACAATAGGGACATTTTTGAGTAGGGTTGCCACCTATTCGAAATAAAAAAATTGCATGAGATATGCCGATATGGGTATCAAACGAAAGGTATTTCACTCCGCATTACAATCGAGAAATTTTTAAGTAGGGTTGCCACCTACTGGCAATTAAAAAAATGCACGAGATATGCCGATATGAGTATCAAACGAAAGGTATTTCACTCCACATTACAATAGGAACATTTTTGAGTGGGGTTGCCACCTATTCGAAATTATAAAAAACTGCATGAGATATGCCGATATGGGTATCAAACGAAATGTATTTCACTCCGCATTACAATAGGGTAATTTTTGAGTAGGGTTGCTATTTAGGGTTGCCACCTATTCGAAATTAAAAAAAAATTTCATGAGATATGCCGATATGGGTATCAAACGAAAGGTATTTCACTCCGCATTACAATAGGGACATTTTTGAGTAGGGTTACCATTTATGGTTGGGGTAGTTAGACGAAATAGTACTCTACTTACATTCTATTAAAGCTTTAAAGGAGAACATGAAAGTTAAAAATATTCGTAAATAAATCTTACACATGATTCGACTTAATTTTCTATATTTCATACAAGCTAATAAACTTGAAATGCAATATCAAGGAACCGTGGCAAATTCTAGCAAAATATATTTAAATGCATATTTTTGGCAAATATGAAATGAATAATTGCAATTTCTCACAGATTACTATTAGAAAGATTTCTCACCGTAGCAAAAAGATATCTCACCAAGGTAATTTTCTACCTTTGAACACTAAGAGGCATATGTTCAATTTGAAAACGAATGGAATGAACAAATTAGATAAATCAGAGCAATTAGTGCTACAGTTTCTTACATTATAGGCAAACATGAGTGAGATACAAGTTCTTCTGTCATGCAAAGCCTGAAGACCAAGAATTTTTTGTAAAAATTGTTTGAACTTTCTCAATTTTATAGGAGTTAGATTCATAGAAAGGATTCCATATTATTTAGCAAAATTCAGGACCACTTCTGACCAAGGATATATAAAGCGCCTTCAACGTCATAGGGTCCTTAAAGTCACTGGTGTTACGTGTACTGAACCCAACTATTGCAACAAATTTTGAAACAATGAAGTCAATGTGACTAGAAAAAAAGGGAGATTGGAGTCAAAAATCACACCCAAGCCATTGCTCTCTTGACAGCGATTAGGAGATTTAGCATTTAGTTTGTAGATAAAGTATGTGGCAGTTGTCTTTTTGGAATAAGGCACAACACAGCATTTGTTTGAATTTAAAAATTAATTATTGTCTGCGCACTATCCGGCAAAAGAGTTCAGATCAGAACCTTTAGAAATAATTTGACAAATAAATAGTATTTTTTGTGAAATATATAGTTTTAGTGTTATATTTCAATCATTAAAGGGGAGGAGTTATGGGGGAACATATTCACCCTTATCGCGAAGTTCACGCGGAAAAGTGTTCGCCTTCACTTCTTTTGTTCGGGTGAACTTTTTCCGCCTATCGGCAATTTCGGGCGAACAAAAGTTCACTTCGAAACAGCTGATACTCTATTGGGAATTAGCAGTGAACAAATAATTTACTTACAATTGTGTAAATTTTGTAACAAAGTATATATTTCCTTAAAATAAAACAAAAAAAAAGAAATAAAGAATTTATAAAATAATGTTTAGTATTGCAATTAAGTTGGTATTGATTGAGCGCGAGGAGAATATAAATGTGAAAGCGATTCGGAACAATAAAGGGACAGTTCTAACCCTTTGGAGCTAATTGATTCACTGTAAGCTAAAAATTACTATTGTCAGCAATTTTAATAACAAGTTAATTTTTATTCAATTAGCTTTCGCCAATATTACAGGCTAAACAAGCCGGCATTCTAATATTGGCTAGATATTCTTACCAACTCCTTGCCACCATTGAAGCAAACATTTGGAGTTCCGCCAATTGTAAAGTTGAGTACATGTATTCATTTTTTCGCATAGGGAAAAGGCGTTGGAAAGGACGAAATGGGTATTAGTCAATCTTGTTCCAGTGAGGTGTTCAGCATTTTAGAACCGTCGCTTTGTCCACAATGGATAACTTGGCCCACTGATACGTTGTCATAAATAATAGAATTTACATACTTAGGAATACAGGAATTTCACTTATTTCCCCTCAGCTTCCGATTGTGCATTATTTATTGATGTATTTCTAATAATAAAAGTACATATAATAATAAGAGTATAAAATTTCAAAACAAAAAATTACTTAACATTTTCTTTTCTTCTCGTTCGCCTGTAAAATATAAGTGAACAAATTTGGGCTTCCCCGCTGTTCATTTCGCCCGAACAAAGAGTTGCCGATAATGTGAATTATTTTTCGAACACGAAAAATTTTTTCGCAATCCTCTGCGATAGGGTGAACAAAATCTGTGAATATTTTCGGGTGAAAACAAAACTCGCGATAAGGGTGATTGAGTAAAAAATGCTAAGTCAGGAGAAAAAATTTGTTTTGAGTGCGGAAATTGTGCTAAGTCATAAAATAGCTGCTGGGTTAGCATACGTGATTTTTATTTATCTTTTCCAAAGCTTCTACACTCAAAAGTTTTGCAACTAAGGCATCCTCATTCACAGTTTTGAAAAAAAAGGTTATTTCAAAAATTATTCATTTTTTTCGCCTCCTGTAAAATTCGTAAAAAGTGACTTAGCACATTTTCACATTAAGTTGATGAGATAGTTATTTTTGATACCGCTGTGGAATAGCTCGCAAAGATTCCGAGTTCAGTAGGGAGGGTCGCCTTCCATAAAGGTACTATCGTTAACGTTTAAGGCGCTAAGTGGGTTTGTCAATTTTTCGATAACTCCTGTCCATTTGTGTATATATCTTGAACCAAAGCCAATGGCAACGTTTTTGTTTTTGCAATATATAGGTACTCCCCTTTTAGGTGCAAGAGATGTAGAGCAATTTAGGTGCTGGGTCATTTGTGTACCCATAAATTTAATTTTTGCTTGAAGGGTTAATGATGGAACTTTATATTAAATTGTGGATAATTCTACAAGTAGGAAACTATATACTGCCAAAAAACAAAAACTTCGCCATTTGGCTTGGTTCAAGAGATACACACAAATTTACAGTAGTTATCCATAAACCGATCAGCCCACGTAGCGCCGTAACAGTGATCCAGTATACTGGCAGTCTCTGACTCTGTTGTCGAGTCCAAGGCTTAGTTGTGAGAGTGATTGTTTTCTACAGGGCAGACGGGCCTCTTCATCTGCGATAGGCGGCATTTTCGCTTTTTCTTACAGCGATCACAGACCAGAATTGACCGGCGCAGCAACTAGTATCAAAATACTTCAGATTTTTTTTAAAGGGTGCCTGTCCCCGCAGATGGGAGTCGGCATAAAACATGGAACGAATAATGGAAAATAAAAAATCAGTCCATCATCTCTGAGGGCCCGAATTTTAGCCTCTATAATTCGGTAATGCTTTGTGGCATTTTCGTTTGCAATTTTTCCATCATGGTCCGTCGTAGTCATGCTCCTGCCTCACCTTATCTCTGGTGTAGTGGTTATTCTGTTAAGGTTTTGGTCTTTGCTGTTTCTAACTGCGAACTCTTTCGAGTAGATATTAATGTAAGCCTTTGATTTGATATCAATAAAAACCGCCGAGATTTTGGGGAATATTTAGAATAAGGTGCCCGATTTTCAAACTTTTGCTGATTTGTAGGGGTAGAGGGGGTCCTAAAAATCACAGAATTATCATCCGCAACTCTAGGAAACTCTTAGTTTATGAAATATAAGCCTTTTAATTTCCAAATTTAGTAAAATTTCAACTTAAGTCCTGCACTTGTCGCACATGTCGATAGCGATATCAAAAGCACTGATGACATCAAAAGACGCGTATTTGCTTCAAGATTCAGACATGCAGAAATGTGTTCTACGCAGAATTATCGTTGGAATCAGCATAAAAATCTCTATAAAGTCCAATTTTTTATTTTATTTTTTTGACAAATGTTTGTATTCTGCACTTGTTCCAATTAAATACATTAATTTCAAATTATTCAAAGAATTATAAAAACAAAATACATTGATAGTGTATGTTTGTTTGCATTTATGTCGACGTGTCACCACCTTATAATCTTCTACCAAGTTAAAAAGATATTGTTGCGGAGCTGGCAACACTATTCACCACCTTCATTTGTTTAATTGCAACAACGAAAAAAGCGACAATAGTACCGACGGGTTTTCTGCGAATAACTTTTAAACGAGATAAAAAATGTAGTTTCTGCTTTCGGATTCTGAATCTTGACGCAAATGCGCGTCTTTTGATACCGCTATCGACATGTGCGACCCGAATTTTAAGTGCAGGACTTAAGTTGAAATTTTACTAAATTTGGAAATTAAAAAGCTTATATTTCATAAACTAAGAGTTTCCTAGAGTTGCGGATGATAATTCTGTGATTTTTAGGACCCCCTCTACCCCTACAAATCAGCAAAAGTTTGAAAATCGTGGCACCTTATATAAAATCCAACCCGAGATTTTTCTCATGACAACCATTCCTTCGTATCGGAATGACTGGGGTTTTATCCGTACAAAGGCAGTCAGTTTAGTCAGTCTTCCCCATTTTTCACTGAACTCTTGAATTAATATACATAAGCCAGGTCTGTTTTGAAATTGTCTAAAAATACTACACTAAAATGGGGTCGAGTTTCTTTCGGAAGTTTTGCTATTTAATACCGCCTGGAAGCGACTTCTGCTTTTCAGTTGCAGTTTTTGACCTGATTTTTTTAAACGAAAATTTACTTGGAAATATGGTTCACTACGACAGAAGGGATGCCATCAGAAGAAATACTTTTTTAAACTCTTTAAATGGCTTTCAGTAATCACTGATTACCCTCCGAATTTGAATATTTCCTAGATATGTATTTTACTCCGAAAGATTGCTATTCTGACACTTTACCACAACACTCATATTTTAATTCACTTTAACTATCAATAACTTTCAGCCATACGTTTTCATCACTTACTCCCAATGTCACCAACCACGCATGCAACGGAGTCTTCTGTAGTCCACTAGTGATGCATAGCCAACTCATGTAGATGGTCACAAAACCGATGCACATTTGATTCAATACAAATAGCAATACCTCGAAATGATGTATTACTGACGAACTCAACAAACCCTTAGGCTTCTTGGAGCCAGGTTTTTCGTCGATATAGGTTTCCATTCTGCTATATGCGTAGCGGGGATAACGTGCTTGGCGAATTTGAAATCGCGAGCCTGATTTATCAATATTGACAGCTGCAAAGAGACTCGAAGTATAAGTTGTCAGAGGCTGTGGTAAGCTCTGGTAGGTGGCCTCGTTGGTCTTTGTTGAGCTACTACTTGGATATTGATGCCCAATCGAATGATCACTGTCGTAAAGTTCGTTATTCGAGTTCAAAGCACCTTCGTTAGCAGTAATGTGTATTTCCGCGGCAGTTGTATTTTGGTCTGGGTCAGACGTTGATGTGCGAGCTTTTAACGTTGTGCTGCCATAGTCACTGTGCTTGTTACTGATCGAGGTATCCAGACGTTCCGCGGAATCGACAATTTTTTTAGTAGAATACATTTGGTTGTATTTTTACTTTTTACATATAAATACATACGTAAATTATTGTATTATATGTTTAAGCGATCGTTTGAACTGATAAGTTTCTCATTTAATTATTATATTTTATTTCTGGCTTTGTAAATTTTTGTTGGTGCGTTCGGTATTTGTTCCGATTTACTTTCTGTGTGGCTTATCAAAACAAACATAAATACAAATATCGAGCGTCGCGTAAACTCGAGTTTCTGGTTGCCTAGTTGTCAGTGAGGACGATAAGAGGAGTACGCATGAGCTTTCGAAATTCCTGAAAAAGAATAGAAATCAAATTATAACGATCTTTGCTGCGCTCGTTAAATGCAAAACTGTTTGCGTTGAAGGAAGCGGCATTGCGGATAAGATAAGTATGATAACTTCTGCATAGATGTCAAAATTATAAGTATAACCGATCACCTGGTTTTTAATTGACTATCGTGGTCTGAAGATAGTCGACCGTGTGCGCCGTCATATTGAACATCCTCTCAGGCAGTTGACGAATAAGATATCACACTTGTTTTATCCACAATGGGAAGCGGAATTGTGTGCTCCTCCTTTTTAAAATGTATATTGACAGCAGTTTTTACTTCTGTTGAAGTGGGGGGTGTGAAGCTCGTTTTTAATTAAAATTACGTATCTGCCTACATAAATAAGGCTTTAAAAATATACACAAACAAAGCTTAAAATACATTGATGCATGTATTTGTGCAGACGACAGATATTTTTATACCTTTCATGAAAATGAAATGGTATATTAACTTTGGCACGAATCTCAAAATTGTAAGTCCTTAAAGGAAAATAGATAGACCCACCATTAAGTATACCGAAAAAATCAGGATGAAGAGCTGAGTTGATTTAGCCATGTCCGTCTGTCCGTCTGTTTGTATGCAAACTAGTCCCTCAATTTTTGAGATATCTTGATAAAATTTGGTGAGCGGGTGTATTTAGGTGTCCGATTAGACATTTGTCGGAACCGGCCGGATCGGACCAGTATAGCATATCTCCTCCATACAACCGATTTTTCAGAAAAAGAGGATTTTTGTCATATCTTCCTCAATTTATCAGATTGAAGCTTCAAACTTCACCGTATGCTTTCGTATATTGCACATATTGTTGTCTGAAAAAAAAAGGATGAGATCGGTCGTATGTATAGTATATATCCCCCACAACCGATTGTTCAGATAAGAAACTTTTCGTAATTACTGCCCCATTTTAAGAGCTAGAGGCTTCAAATTTCAACGAATGCTTACGTATATAGCATATATTGTTGTCTGAAAAAATCATAGAGATCGGTGGTACATATATTATATACCCCATATAAACTGTAATTTTTGCCCCTTTTTACGGCTACAAGCTTCAAATTTCATCAAATACTTACGTTTACGTCATATATTGTTGAAATACGTGATTCGTAGTCATAGTTTTTACATGCAGACCACAAAAAACGTGAAACTTTGCATCCTCACACAAAGTACCTACCTATTTTTTATTTTTTAACCTTAAAAATCGTTTAGGTATATACATCTGTTCACTATCACCCCTATTCTGCATTTCGACTTGGATTGGAATTTTTTCGATTTGGCAAATTTGGTATTCGATTTTGCGTATTCTGCATTTCGATCGTAGTTCCGTTTTTCTAAGTTGCAAATTAGTTGGCGGAAAAATGTTCCTTTTTATTTTTTTTATTAATTTATAACAGAATTTTAACAAAAAAAAAAAGTAAAACTTGTTAAGAAACGTAGAAGGCTTGATAATGATTATTTGTTATATGTTTCCAGGTCAAAATCACCATGTCGATGTCGAAGTCCTTGGACGTATTGGCCCTGCAAAAGTATATAACCCATACTTGAAAGCATCCTTATTAAGTCGAAAGTTCTTTTTGAACCTAAATAAGAAAATAAGTCATTAAACTTTACCACTTTTAAGTTCAATTTCTTACAATTCGTCACTCATCTCAAATGGATTATACAAATTTCGCAATATTTGCCTTTCCATTCTCGCCTGGCCATTTTCGTATGCGTTGCTTTCCAACTCCACAAATAATGCCGCGGCTATTGATTCCATTATAATAGACAGCTATAATTTGTGTCTGTTCGTTGGGTCCAGTTATATGCCAAAGCAAGCTGCCGGAGTAGAGGAAGGTCAAGCGAAAACGTAAACAATCCTTGCGGAAAGAATAAATAAAGAAGAAAAAATAAATCTTCATAAGGTATCATAGGCCAGGGCAGTGAAATTAGCATCCACAAAATTCTGAAAATGTCAACTATATTCGTGCAGGAATCCGTTTTAACAAAACTTGGTGGCCACGGCAGGGAATTGGCCAAAAGAACGACAAAAATGCACTTACAATTATGAAAGCACTTCACTCAAAAAAATATAACACGGCGGCAATATATTCTATTGCTTTTTTTGTACAAAATGGCGTGCATAATAAAATATAAACGTTTTTTAGTGTTTTTTAAAAATTTTCTTTAATTTATGTTGTTCCAATGTTCACACATTCCGTACAAACAGCTGATTTCGAAAAATCATTTGCTCTTCCTCTTCTCGTTACGATTCCGTCGTAATGCAGAATATACAGCCCATTATTTGGAGATTACTTAAATTAATAAGATTATTGTTGAGTCCCATTCATGAAAGGTATGAAGTCTTCGGCACAGCCGAAGACAGTCCCATCCTTACTTGTTAATATATGTTGTTGTTGTTTTTATTTGAAAAGTGTCACGTTTTTTCGGTATTGTTATTTTGCGGTTGAAATAACAAAAAAATTACGTTTTATTTTGCAAATGCAGGCTATAATGCAAATAGATTTGTATATGAATACAGTGACTCAAACCCGTAGTTTTAACCTGAACATAGTTGGAATATTTTCAATGCAAATTTTCGGGAGCGTGTCATTATTCTGTATTACAAAATTCTGTAAATTGCAAAAAAATTCTGCTTGAACAAAATTCTGCTTTTTTAAAATTCTGCTTTTTCAAAATTCTGCATGTTTAATTCTGGAAGTCAAAATTTCGGAATCATGGCATGGTGTAGCCGGTATTGTTTTAAAGTGCGGCCGAAGGCCGCCTACGCAGAATGGTATACTACGCAGAAGGACATCACCGTGGCGGTAGCCACGGTTATACCATACACCCAGACTTGGCATGGCGTAGCCCAGTGTTATTTTTTATAAGCGCGGCCGAAGGCCGCCTATGCAGAAAGGTGTTCTATGCAGAATTACTGTGCATGGCGCACTTTTTCAAAATAATTACATGACCTCTTTAACATTGTTAACATTATATTTTAATACAGAATTTTGAAAGCAGAATTTTAGAAGGCAGAATTTTAAAAAGCAGAATTTTGTTTTTAGAATTTTGTACATAGAGACTTTCGACACCACCCAAATTTTCAAATAAGACAAACTAGTTCATAAGGAAAACACTTAAACCTGTACATCAAATTTCTTTTGCGCTCTAACTGCATCTCAATTTACCACGAGCAACCTTTGAGGTCAAGCTCTTGTTACAAGCTCGTAAGCTTCCCTGCAAAAATGGTCGTTCCATTTGAGTACTTCATGAAGTACTTTTTTGGGATTTTCTTTATAGGTTAATATTCCATGTTCAGAAACATAGAAATTGACATGATAAAAAAATGGAGGTAGTTCCATTTAGTGTGACGTTAGCCACTTGACTTTTGCGGGGACAAAGACAATTTCACCAAAAACAAGCTACCAGATTGAAAAATGTTACGAATTTTTCTAATTTTGATGGATTTCATATTAACGAATACGACTAAATTACTTTCATAGTTATTTTAAATGAAAAAGAAAAAATAAGCCCCATGTCTTGGAAATATTTTAATACGAAATATCAGCCTAGAAAAGAAGGTTTTTACCTTCCCGAAAATTCTTTTGGTGGAAAAAATATGGATCGAAGTATGCAAAGCAAGGGAATATAGCCTTCTAAGTTTACGTTATAAACCGACACTGCAATTCTTGGTAAATTAGCTACAAGTCCACATTTTTAAATTTTTTATTTATTGTATAATTCAAGCATTGCGCTTTAGGAGGGAATTGTCAAACCATTTTTTAGGGAGAACATTTCCCTGTAGCTCTGCAGGTTAGCCATTAGTTATGAGAGAGTTTTTGCCCGTTGTACCAGGGGTCACCTTGGGGCAGCGCCGCCTATACACATTATGTGCCCTTTTAGCATTGACATAGATGTGCAGACTTTGGAGGTACACTTTTTCTCAACATGCCTTGAGAAATATCCGCTGTAGCGGCATGATAATAGGGCTATGCTAGAACAACAGGATTTTTCGTGTATTTTTTTTCTGTCTGGGCTGCCATAAAGATATGAGTCATTAACCAATGTATGAGTCATTATCCATTGTTTTTCAATAAAATTACATGTTTTACTGTATTCTCAATCGATATATATTATTATTGTCTCAGATGACCATTACGTTTTCATCCTAAAGCTCGAAAACCCACAATTTCGCCTTAAACAGTAACGGCATGGCAAGGCTTCTGACAAAACAACAAACATTATTAAACTTCAAAAATCCCCAAATACGTCAAAAAATTTTGAGTGGAACTACCTTCTTTTTTGTATCATGGAAATTGAGAACTCCATGGAATACCTACAAAAGAGCACAAGACGCAAAAAATATGAGTATTGAGCTGACAAAAATTAGAGTTTTTTTTGAGTCACTGTAAATGCATATGAATGTACTCGTTTATTGACACGAACACACAAAACAATTCTGAGCGGCGAAAAAACGAGATGTTTTATTTATTGGAAATATTCTAAGAAATCCCAAGCTTTGTCGCCTTGTCAAATGCAAATTAAATGAAATTTACATTCGTTTACATTAGCTCACATGTATATATATGTAAGTATAAATGTATGCACATTAGGGTGTGTTTTATTTTCTTAGTACAACGTCCACACTTAACACCTTACCAGAACATTGAAGCATTTCTAGTAAGAAAATTGATTTTCAGAGTACAAGGCCAGGCAGTGGCCCTTATAGGTTTGGCATAATCAAAGCAAATTTTAATCAAAATTCAATTTCCTTCATATATGACACGGAATTATGGGCTTTTCATGTCAAGTGTTCCGACTTGAAAAAGTTCATGTATCCAAAATTTACCAAAGTTGATGCAAATGTTGTAATTGTACATCACCTGTGCAAATGAAGTGATCGAAATATGAACGGGTTGCAATGCTACAAGGTGTTGAAAATTTGCTTTGTTTGCAATTTTTTTCATTAAATATTTCGACCACTAAGGGCCGTTTTATCATCACTAGTTAAGTTAGATTTTACCTGGGGGATAGCAATTTATCAGATAGCTTCATTTGACACTTTTAGGGTGACCCTCTGACCCTAAATCGATATTTGTGACTATTTTGGAAAACAAATCGCAAAAATCTATTGTAACACGAAAACTAGCCAAACACTTTTCCTTGAAGTTAATGAGACGCGAAGCTCTAGTTAGCATGGAGAAAACGAGAATTTTTATTACTTATAGAAAAGCGACTAACTGAAGATGGTGAGAACGGCCCTAATTTCAACGTACAAAAAAGGGTTCGAATAATTAAGAATCTAATACCGCTTTTACACAGAAACTTAATCGAATCATAATTTTATTTAATGAAATAATTAAGTTTCCCTTTTCATACAGAGCCTTTTGCTTCATTAAGCGAACATCTGTCAGCAGCCCCAAGAAAATATTTCGCTTTTACAAAAAATAGTTAAAATGGAAAGCAGCCGTTTCCTTCTTAACTACAAATACAATCAAAATAAAATGCATACGCAACTACCCAAAGATGTTGCACCTAACCAAACATGTGCCCAATTTCAAAATAGCCATATTGTCTTTTGCTGCAAATGCAGCGAAAATTAAATTTTGAATTTTTTCGTGTTTTTCTATTTTTCGTAAATTATTGAAAATAATTTATTTTTGATTGTCATTCGTTACATTGACAATAAAAATCGAAGCACCAAGTAAAGCCGACTGGATTGTTCATTCGATTAGGCGCTCCACAAAGCAATAATGAGATAATTAAGATTTTGTATTTTGTATGGAAGATTGAGTTCAATTAGGGCTTTAATGTAGAAAACTTGACTAATTATTTTATTAAGCCTCTGTTTGAAATTGGCATTACTTTTTCAAAAAAATAATCTTTTTTACAAAATTGATTACGATTTTTTTAATGTTGCTCAAACTAAACCCCAATTAATCCCCTACAAAAATTTATAGGTCACTTTGTGCGGCAAAGTAAAATTTTCGACGTTTGAATATAACTATCGCGAAAAAGTGTTCGCCTTCACTTCTTTTGTTCGGGTGAACTTTTTCCGCCTATCGGCAATTTCGGGCGAACAAAAGTTCACTTCGAAACAGCTGATGTTCTATTGTGAAATATTTGTAACCAAGCATATATTTCCTTAAAATACAACAAAAATAGAAATCAAAAATTTATAAAATAATGTTTAGTATTGAAATTAGGTTGGTATTGATTGAGCGCGGGGAGAATATAAATGTGAAAGCGATTCGGAGGCAATTAAGGGACAGTTCTAACCCTTTGGAGCTGAATAATTCACTGTAAGCTAAAAATTACTTTTTTCAGCACTTTTGAATAACAAGTTATTTTTTTTCAATTAGCCTTCGCCAATATTACAGTCTAAACAAGCCGGCATTTTAATATTTGCCAGATATTCTTACCAACTCCTTGCCACCATTGAAGCAAAAATTTGGAGTTCGAGAAGTTGTAAATTGAGTACATGTCTTCGTTTTTTCGCATAGGGAAAATGCGTTCGCAAGGATCATGAAGTGACTCTTAGCCAATCTTGTTTCAGTGAGGTGCTCAACATTTTGGAACCGTCGCTTTGTCTACAGTGGATAACTTGGCCGACTGATACGTTGTCATAAAAAAATAGAATTTACATACTTAGCAATACAGGAATTTCACTTTTTTCCCCTCAGCTTCCGATTGTGCATTATTTATTGATTTATTTCTAATAATAAAAGTACATATAAGAGTATCACATTTCAAAACGAAAAATTATTTACATTTTGTTTTCCTCTCGGTCGCCTGTAAAATATAAGTGAACAAATTTGGGTTTCCCCGCTGTTCATTTCGCCCGAACAAAGAGTTGCCGATAAGGTGAAATCTTTTTCGAACACGAAAAATTGTTTCACCACCCTCTGCGATAGGGTGAACGAAAACTGGGGTGATTCAGATTGACTTTGTTTATAAAGTGGTCTATATACAAAGGAGTACATGGGCTTCATTGGGAGCAACAATACAAAAAATCGAACCTATTAGGTATTCCATAAAAGAGAATCTTAGTTGCAATTTTTTAATTTTTTTTTGCATTCAAAATACATATATTTCTAGATGTTAGTGTAATAATGCATAAATAAAGATATTAAAAATTAATGCTGACATAAAAAAATGTAAGGCGCGGTAACCTCCGAAGAGATGTTAGGCTGACTTCGCTTCCATCTGACATATATCTTTTTTTGTGACTAGAAAGTTTTCATTAACCATGCCTGATAAGAATATAGAATATTTCAGCATTTTAGAAAAAAATTACGTATTGGGTATTGATTAAATAATTGATTAAACAATTAACAAGAATATGGCATGCTTTGTCTAAAAGTGGGAAACCCTAATGTGCATTTTAAGTAATTGAGTACACAAAAACATTTCAGTATCTAAATAAGATTCGAAAATATTTTTATACGTATTTTATAGGTTCTTTTAAGTTCTAAATCAATATATTGCATTAAAAGCAGACAACGTATGTATGTATATCCAAAAACATTTTTTTTTTTAAATTTATGTTTTTTATTGGACCAATAAAAGAAATTTTGAAGTATTGTTTATGAACGTGGATATCCTCAGCAAAAATGTGTTTATAACAGGGTTGCGCGTTGACAACATTTTTTGGATTGTTTACACTTTCATTGTAAACAATTGTAAACATTTATCAGCATGTCATTTCAACTCACATTGTAAACTGTCAAGTCAAACAGATCGATTTTAAATGGTCCAAAAGTTACTTTTTATTTATATTACAAAATGAAAATTGACCAAAACGATGAAGAATCGGACAGTGAAAATGAAAAAAATACTAAAATACTAAATATTAAAGCGTATTTATTTTTTATTTTTTTACAAGCTTGGAAAACTGTTTGAAAAATAGTGAAAACGCTTAATTAGTAGAGATTGTTTCTGACTCATAAAAAAAATTAATTGTTTACACAAATGAATTGTGTACGTAAACAATTACATTGTTTACATGTAAACAATTGCTGTAAACAATGTAAACAGTTTACAGGCCCAACCCTGGTTTATAAGTAAGTGAATCTTTGAAAAATTTTGGAATCAAGTTGAAAACTTTTTCTAGAAAAGGTACATATAAGGTATAGTCACTTCTCTAAATACATTCTAATATCAAGTTCTATAGGTGATAAGCTTTAGATAATGAAATCATGTCTTCTTTTTTCATTTGAATTGCACATTGTATTAAATTATAATACATTTTTAAAAGTAGAACACATTTGTCGTATATTAGTTATTTAAACTTCAACAAAACAAATACACAGATATGTATGTATATGCTCTGCATATATTTACACATTCATATGTGTTTAATTAATAATGTTTAATTAATAATCACCATACTTAAATTTGCAATATTGTGTATCCACCCACTGAGACTGTCGTTGCGTTACTGATAAGTCAGTTTTTGTGTTCTCGGAGACTCATCGCACGTTCATTCGCAGTATGCCGCCTCATTAATTTGATGGCAAAACGAGTTTTGCAAAACACTTAAAACAGAAGTAAATACACATAAAATATATACAAACATGCATATACATGTGTGCAAAAACAAATATAAACAAATAATAACAATTACTTAGAATCAAGTTTAATGGGAATCCGCTGGCGTTTAGCTGGGTAAATTACAAAATTGCGGTACGTCTGATACATTGAGACTGATAACAAATAAAATAAACAAATTCAAATACGGGAATGGGGTAAATAATAATTTTGTTTTGAGCTAATATGCAGGTATGTGAGTCTAACCAGTTAAGGTCGGGGCTTTGGTCAGATCTGTATATCATATGCCATACTAACGTCCCAGCTTTATAAAAACAGTTTTTGGGAAAAGGGGAACCTCGTGTAAATCAGTCAAACATGCTGCTTCTAACTTCTAGCCGCCAACTTATAATAATGATATAGATTATTTACAAAATAATAACATGAAATCTAATTTTATTGATTTAAATATAGTGAGCTTTTTCACAGCTAAAACCGATCTGTTGCTTCTGACAAAAAATTTCCCAAGAACTTTAGTTAAGCCCCACTGATGCATACTCCTCAGATAGAAGCGATTCGAGATGACCTCTGTTATTATGATCTAAGGCTTACAGCCTCCCCTATGGCCAGTATTGCCTCGTATATAAATGTAGCACAGCCAATAGTGCATTTTAATTGAATTGTTTTGAATCTCATTTATTCAAGAATATTTACATACGTATATACATAAAAGTGTGTTTGAATGCTTTTACGATCACTTGAAATATGGTTGTATGCTCAAAAAAGGCGTTTCAACCGCAAATTGGTTTGCGTTTTTCCAACCTTCAAAACTTCACCTAGTTAAGCGTATGATACAAAACGCTTATCGGCCAAGTAATATGTTATAATAATAATAATAACATTGAAAATATATGTATAACAATAAATATATGTATATATGGGCCGTTTAACCGTTAGCCACGTAAGTACACTTTTTGAGAAAATTGGTTTTTATGTGAACACACACATAAAGCATCGATACCTTTTTTGAAGCTTTATTCGCTTTCACGAAAATTTCTCAATTGTAGATACGTGTAGTGCTAAATTCGATTCGATTTTGTGAAAAATCGATTTTTTTCGATTCGATTTTGTGAAAAATCGATTTTTTTCGATTCGATTCTCAAAAAAAAGTCGATTTAGTCGTTAAGTCGAGTCGAAAAAAGTAGATTGCTGCTTAATGTTTCCACGATTTTGACCGTTTAAAAAAGCTCGGCAATTTCTTCCTCGTTTTATTAACTGGCTTTAATTCACAAATCAAATGGTACAACATTGTTCTTCACTTGGTCCTCCAACCGGCGTGGGATTGATTATTAGTGTATTCAATACTGAATTATGTATAATAATTTTGATGTTTTTTAAAGTATATTTGTAGCACAGATAGAGAAACCGACCTCGAGTAGCAAGGAACATGAACAATTTTTGTTTAAGATATTCCAATGCGCAGAAATTTCTTCAGTAAGTTCTGCCTTGCAATGTTAGCTTACGCAATTTTATTTTGACTATGAATATGCGCTGATGAAGGTAAATTTTATAAAAAATTACAATAAATATTATATATTCTGCCCATTTTGATCAATAACTATTAAATTGTACCTAGTGTTACTGTACGATGATCAAAACTTCGAAATCTAAAAAATTCGAACGATTCTAAAAAAAAAATTAACGATTCTTCATTCGTTAAAAAAAGATAAAATAAATCGGGAGCGGGTCACTTTTCTGCATTACAAAATTCAACTCCCCAAAATTCCGGAAGATTGAAAAATTTTGCTCGAACAAAATTCTGCTTTTTTTTATTCTGCTTTTATTAATTCTTACTTTTCGAAATTCTGCTTTTCAAAATTCTGCATTGCTTTCTTACTAAGTTATAACCAGTGTATTTAGATTCAAGAAACAAAACTTTTATTCCATATAAATGTACAATGTACGTATATTAACAATGTTTTGGTTTAGTAAATTGTCATATTTTTTGCAATTCGTTTCAAAAAATTCGTGTGACTTAATTCATTTCTTTTTCTAATAGTTCTTCGTATTTGTTTTTTTTAAATTACATCTCTTTTTTTTATTATTTCTCCATTTTCTCTTCTGGATATTTGCGATTTAGCGTAAATAAGTTCCCTTTGCAAATTTAATGCAAGATTGTAAAACTGTGAATTGCTTTTTTCAACAAGTACTTTTAAACGTCGATGTCACGCTTCGACATTGTTTTGAGTTCTAGGAAAGGTTTCCGTTTCCGATGAGGTGTGGTCATGTACTGACCAAAACTCAGGAGAATATTTCGGGATATAATTATCTATCCGGGATTTACACTGAAACTTGATTCTTTTTTAACAGAACCAATTATATGAAGCATTTTTATTTATTTTCTCTAAATAATAGGAATAACCATCAACATTTAACATGTCTTTGTTTTTATTAGATTTTAAAATGCTATTTTGTGACATGTTTGTAAATATAGTAATAAACCACGTTTTTTCGATTACTATTGAGCACATAACAAAGAACCATTTCAGGAAACTTTAATTTCACCACTATGGCAAGAATTGTCTTTAAAAGATAATATGTATAACTACCAACATCTATAATGCTGTTTCAAGAAATAATGTAAACAAAATACCGTTTGAAATAGAATGTAAACAATGTTAAAGAGGACATGTCATTACTTTGAAAAAGTGCGTCCTCTTTAACATTGTTTACAGAATTTTATAAATCAGAATTTTAAAAAAGCATAATTTTTAAAAAGCAGAATTTTGTTTTCCGAATTTTGTTCCAACAGAATTTCGACACCAACCCAATAAATCGATTAAAAATTGAATCGAAATCCAGCTCTAGATACGTTGTTAAAGAACAAACAATGATATCGAAATAATTTTTTCAAAACGCCTATTAGCTAATAAGACTTTGTTTTTCCTAAATCTCTGCTTTTATTCGCTCTTGAGCCGCTGTGAGGCACTGGCAGAGCGTGAGTAAAATATTGTCATGTTATTATTATTTTTTCAAAATCATAAATTTCCAGAGCTAAAGCTCTGTGCGACACGCTGATTTAATTTTTAAGAACTACGGTAATGTACAAATATACAAACATACGTAATAGTCTAAGTACAGGAATGATTTTTTTAAGTTTTACTCTATAGAATTTTGGAGTCATTGTCGACATACTGGCATTGTAGTTCAAATTAGTATTAGCGCACAATTAAGTACATACTTATTTACAATAATATAAATTGGATAAATATACTTTTTGCTAATAAACTAACTCGTCTAGGTCATTTGGCATTGACTAGGCATTTCACTTTCATTTTTTGTCTAAGCAGATATCTACTTATGTGCGGATTTTGACTTTGAGAATTTGCAATAATTAGCAAAATCATAAGCAAAAATATATTTTATTTTTATTGTTTTCTTTTTATGGTATAATTAAGTAAATTAAGTTCAACTGCTCCAACACTTACAATGTGTAGTAAGTGATATATCATTTTTAAATTAAATATTATCCAAGTAAGATATAAATGATATTGTAATTGTTTTACAGTTGAATGGCCTGCCTTTGAAATCGAAAAGTTTAATATATATATGTACATTAGGCCGGGTCGATTTGTGGGGAGGCAAAAAAATCGTCCATTGCTCTGTGAAAATCATATTCTAGGGATCAAAATAAGAAACTTTGCCAAAGGAACCATACCTCTAAAACGAATTCTGATGTCCCCCCTTTGGGTCGTAGGGGCAAATTTTGAAAAATCCCACTTTGAAATGCCTATGTTTTTTCTTTTTGGAGTTTATTTTTCTCTTTAGAAATTTATTTAGTCAGAACATATGTATGTAAATGAAAAAATGAATTTAGCTTAGTAATAGAAAAGAAATTAAAAAAAATATTAGAAATTAGCGTTTTTACAACCCCCTTTTAAAACCAAGGCATCACTGTGATGCATTTGCATGTCGTAAACATAGTTGTGTGGGTTTTTATTCAACCGTTTTAAAAAATGAAGGTATCACTGTGACACAATTGCAGATCGTAAAATTGCTTGTGTTGTTTTTTTAAGACACCACAAGACACAGCAGGTAGAATTGAAATTGCCTCTACCCAAAAGTTCGACCCAAAGGGGGGGACATCAGAATTCGTTTTAGAGGTATGGTTCCTTCGGCAAAGTTTCTTATTTTGCTCCCTAGAATACGATTTTCACAGAGCAAGGACGATTTTTTTGCCTCCCCACAAATCGACCCGGCCTAATGTACATATATATATTAAACTTTTTAGATTTCAAAGGCAGGCCATTCAACTGTAAAACAATTACAATATCATATATATCTTACTTGGATAATATTTAATTTAAAAATGATATATCACAAATTTGGAGTTCCACCAATTGTAAAATTGAGTACATGTTTTGTTTTTTCGCATAGGGAAAAGGCGTTGGAAAGGACCATGAAGTGGGTCTTAGCCAATCTTGTTTCAGTGAGGTTCTCAAATGTTTCTTTGTCCACAATGGATAACTTGGCCGACTGTACGTTGTCATAAAAAATAGAATTTACATACCTACTTAGCAATAGAGGAACTTCACTTTTTTCCACTCAGCTTCCGATTGTGCATTATTTATTGATTTATTTCCAATAATAAAAGTATCAAATTTCAAAACAAAAAATTACTTACATTTTGTTTTCCTCTCGTTCGCCTATAAAATATAAGTGAACAAATTTGGGTTTCCCCGCTATTCATTTCGACCGAACAAAGAGCTGCCAATAAGGCGAAATGTTTTTCAACATGAAAAATTGTTTCGCCACCCTCTGCGATATGGTGAACAAAAACTGTGAATATTTTCGGGTGAAAATAAAACTCGCGGTAAGGGTGATTATTGACAGGTTGACTTAGCACATTTTTTTTAACAGCTGACGACTTAGCACATTTACACATCATTGCCCACAGCACGTAAAAATGAAAAATTTAAATATTTTTTTTTTGTGATCGATGTATTTTGAATTCAGTTTTAAAACTGCATTTAAATACAATTTTTCAAAAAAAGTGACTTAGCACATTTTCACATTAAGCTAACGATATATTTATTTCATGTTTTTGTTAGCTAGATAATGTGCTCCAAAGATTGGTTGCCCTGACAAATTAAATTCTTATCGTCGTGCATATATATTTTTATTATGATACGTAATTTTTTCTACACACAAGCTTTATCTAAAACCCATTCTTATTTAAGTTGTCAAATTATATTTAAATAAAATTTATTTTAATGAATGAATCCCACTAAAGGCAGTTAATATTTATCATAAAATTCAATCAGCCCAATTTTAAATATTCCCTCGGAATTTTGATTTCGCGGATTTTTTTATTCCCGCGGAAAAATTGCTCCAATTCTTTTCTCCTAGTGAGAACAATAATTGGGGAATAGGAATTTCGAATTTTCGAAGTCAGCTGTTTTGTCAATTGCAATTTCGTTGCGCATTTCTTTTTTTTTTTTTTTAATTGAAGAGTTTAATTATTGTTGCAAGTTTGTTTGAAGTTAAGAAATAAAATATAAACAATTGTTGAAGGAAATAGATGAAAAAATATGCCAAGATAACAAAGCAGTTTTTGTAAGTTATACATGTATCTGCATAACCATTGTATGTACATATGTATGTAACTTTGCCTGCACAAATGTATGCAGAGCAGTAGTGTTGTTGTCAACTATTCGAATAATTCAAGGTTCGATTCGAGCTCAAGGCCAGAACAATAACTTTTTTCTAATGATAATTATTGTTATTTTTTAATTTTTCTAAATTTGAAAAATTGTATTTTCGAAGGGTGCTAAGCCGTCATCATCAGTACGCGTTCTACGTACTACTGTTATATTGTTCGAATTTTTTATAACTGTCGAATAAAAAAAAAATTTTTTGAATAGTCCCACCCTTTTGTTTACATAATAAATTTGTCTCATGTCTTTGGCAGATCAAAGCGCTAAAAACGCTACTGAAGGGGAAATTGACAAAAAAAAATAGATAACGTATTCAGCACCGAAGTCATCATCGCCATTAACATAGATGGAATCCACGGAAAGCAAGGACTAAAGGAATATCGGCAGTTCTTCGATACTTTATTAGGTAACGTAATTTTTATTTACATATTAGCCTTATTAATTAACAATAATGTTTTTTTCATACAGCTGCAATTGATAGTCCGGATCCAACTACTGAACTCCGGCGTGCGTTTGCTGTAACAAAAAAAAGATACTTTCACAAAGTATCTATACGAAAAGCTGCGGAGAAAAAGCGTAACACCGAATTAACTTCGTAAACACTTTCTTTTATTCTAATTTTAGTTATTATCATACATATCGTTACCCTAATATAGAAAGGACCTAACACAATGCCAAATGCTGAAAATTAATTAAAATATCACATTTATTATCACAGTTATTGTTTTTTAGAATTACAGTGATTTCGTAACAGGGCATGGCAAAGGCTCTTGTGACGGTATTGGAGGCTTAGCGGAATATTTTAATATTAAAAAATTCATATTTCGAAAACAACAAGCTTTGGCTAAAGGATATTTAGCCAAGTTAAAATATAAACTGCTCACTCGATATAGAAAAAGCTTAAACAAAAAACAGTAACCGTTTTTTTGAAATATTAATTTTTGAAAAAAAAGTCATAAATTTTTACTAAATACTAAAAAAATAATTTTTTTAACTATATACAATTGCTATAAATTTATACAAAATTAAAAGTAATAACGAACATTTGAAAGAAAAAATCATGAGAATCGGTTAATTTTTGACAAAGTTATTGACAGTTGAAAAAATGGATGAATAATATACCCATTGCATTTTATGGAATTCAATTGCTGATAAATCCGAAAAGAAATTTTTTAAGGCAATCAAAAAAAGCCCGTGTTTCATTATTTTGACCAAAGAACAACATATTAAAATTTCATCGAAATCAAAAATCATGTCCTGCGCGGGCCGGGTGTCTTGAAATGGAATGAGCCCTATCCATTTTCAATTATTACTACTGTTTGTCAAAAAATAAATACACAAAAAATTTATTATTTCATGTTAGTAAGTAAATAGATTGGCTTTTTATTTTTACGTTACAAAAATATATATATATCTATTTTCAATTATTATTACGGTTAAAAAAAACCTTAATACATTAAAAAATTTTATTTATTTATTTTTGTAAGTAAATATATTGAATTTTTATTTTTACGTTAATACATATACATATTTAGTTTTTATAAATATCAATGAAAATGAATTTAATAAATAAATAATAACGGGTTTACATCTGGTTTTTAGCACCTATTAATAAACTACCATCTTTCTAAATAGCTTATATGTAGTATCTAACACACTAGGTACTAGCTGGTTTAAAGGTGTGGGTTTAAATCTGATGTTTAGTAGATACTAAGAAGCTACCATCTTTCTGATAAGCTTATATATATTTTCAAACAAACTAACTACCAGCTGGTTTAAATGTAGTCAAAAAGTAGCCATTGGCTATTTTTTGGTTGAAAAGTAGTTAGTTAGTAGGTGGTTGGCATCTCATGCAGAGGTAACCATAACTGTCCGGATTCCGGCCATCGTCGAACAAAAATAGTTAGTCCGCGTATATGAAAATTTACAGTAAATATACAGCTCTAGTTGATTGGTAAGCAACTTAAAGTTACTTTTACGTTAGATACTTCTCCTGCAGGGAATGCACAGTTTTGCATTTCATGTGGTATGCACTGAAATGAGTAATGTATTGGTGCCACAGCAACATCAACAGAGGATCATAAGAAGAAGACGGCGCGATAACACAAATCCGCCAGAGCTGCCTGCTTCCATTCAGCAAAGCAATTTTCTGGCGGCCAAGTCGCCTTTCGCCATATGCCAAAATCTATTTAAGCCTTCTTAAAAAATCTTTGCGCAATTTCTAGATGGCTGCATCAAATATACAAAGAGCTCTTCCGTTGCTTATGATATACTTTTCGACTTAAAATAAAGAATTTTGTGGTAGAATGTACATTAGACTGGGTCGATTTATTAACCGATATCGCGCCATCGATTTTTCGATAGGATTTGGGCTCAGGAAAAAAAGTTCCACTACGCATACCCAAAAAAATAATTTTCGCGCCTGCGAAAAAAAATGACGCAAGGGTTAATTTTTCCACCAAAAAAAAATTTTTTTTTTCAAAAAACTGTTATCGCCAACGTGTTTATAACAGTTGTAAAACACAGGCTCGCTTTATGTGTACATGTGAATTGAGTTCTGCAACTCTCATATCGTTCCAGTCAAGATTTGATCGTGATCGAGACGTATATCTCATCAGAACGCCCTTTTTGTTTCGTATTGACATTGGTTGATATGCTATTCATTTCTGAAGAAACAAACTACGGTTTTTGATGTTGCGAATTTGCAATGGCGTAGCAAAAGCAAAGCCGTGCACTTTGTTAGTGTGTTGTAATAAATCTACAAAAGTTTTCAGTGTAATTATGCTGGACTATTAGCACAAAATCATGAACTGTCAGACAAGTACCGTTAAAAACGCAGCTCCATAACCAAATTTTGACGAAGATATTCTTATGACCGAGACACAATGAAGTTCTGCATATAGATGCGTTCAACATAATCTTATGCATGCCAGTAACATCGCCAGAATCACGCAAAATGTTGCGTTTGTAAATCAGCCCTATTCTGCATTTCGACTTGGATTGGAATTTTTTCGATTTGGCAATTTTGGTATTCTGTGTTCAAATCTCTTTCGATCCAACTTCGAATCGTTCGATTTTTTGTATTCTGCATTTCGATCGTAGTCCCGTTTTTGTAAGTTGCAAACTAGTTGGCGGAAAAATATTTTATTTTTATTTTTTTATTATTTTATAACAGAATTTTAACAAAAATGTAAGCAAAACTTGTTAAGAAACGTAGAAGGCTTGATGATGATTGTTTTTTATATGTTTCCAGGTCAAAAACAACATGTCGATGTCGAAGTCCTTGGACGTATTTGCCCCGCAAAAGTATCTAGCACATACGTGAAAGCATCCTTGTTAATTCGAAAGTTTTTTTTGAACCTAAATAAGAAAATTAGCCATTAAACTTTACCACTTTTTAAGTTCAATTTCTTACAATTCGTCACTCATCTCAAATGGATTACACAAATTTCGCAATATTTGCCTTTCCATTCTCGCCTGGCAATTTTCGTATGCGTTGCTTTCCAACTCCATAAATAATGCCGCGGCTATTGATTCCATTATAATAGACAGCTATAATTTGTGTCTGTTCGTTGGGTCCAGTTATATGCCAAAGCAAGCTGCCGGCGTAGAGGAAGGTGCAGCGAAAACGTAAACAATCCTTGCGGAAAGAATATATAAACCTTTATAAAGTATTTTAGGACAGTGCAATGAGATTAGCATCCTTAAAATTCAGAAAATGTCAACTATATTCGTGCAGGAATCCGTTTTAACAAAACTTGGTGGCAGGGAATTGGTCAAAAGAACGACAAAAACACACTTACAATTATGAAAGAACTTCACTCAAAAAAATATAACACTGCGACAATATATTCTATTGCTTTTTTTGTACAAAATGGCGTGGATAATAAAATATAAACGTTTTTCAGTGTTTTTTAACAAATTTTCTTTAATCTATTTTGTTCCAATGTTCACACATTCCGTACCAACAGCTGATTTCGAAAAATCATTTGATCTTCCTCTTCTCTTTACGATTCCGTCGTAATGCAGAATACCAAACTTCGATTAAAGCGGAGCGTGGAACGGGAACGTAATCGAAATGCAGAATAGGGGTGAATATAAAGGAACTTCAGACTTGGCAATCGAAGTTTATTTCACCTTGACCGTTCACATACAAAATTTCGCGAAGCACTGTTAAAAACATTGTCACTATACAACAAAAATACTTGCTAACATATTTTGTGCCCTATTCACTTGTTAAATTGTAGTTTTTAATTCTGAAAAAGTTTGGAAAAGCACCAACTATTGGGAAATATAATTTCACTTGCAAAGTGTGAAAGCACTCTTAGCCATGTCAAATTCTTATTCTTATGCTTTGCTTGCATAAAAGTTGGAAGATGGCTATTTTTCATGTCGGACGTCGCTCGATCTGCCGTTCTCTATAAAAATAAGTGCAATCTACTCGTGATGCATTAGATTGTGTTAAACGCATCTATATGAAAAACTGCTTATGTGACGGGGCTTTTAAGTAGAGTTGATCAGACTGGCCCATAGAGAGCATCTTCCGCTATATGGTTGTACGATGCTTCCGTGGTTTTGATGCTTTACAAATCGAGCTGCTCTATTATGCGTATCTATGTACATTAGGGTGGGTCGATTTGTATGGACGAAAGTTAACCGATATCGCGCCATCGATTTTTCGATAGGATTTGGGCTCAGGAAAAAAGTTCCATTACGCAGGCTTATATATGAAGGAACCTGGCTATCTGTATCGGAGGCTAAATTTTCTCCAGTCGTCTAGATCTGTTCTCCTTACCAACTTCAGACATCGTATGCCAATATCTGATCGCCAGTTCTTCATTACTTCCATACGTGTTTGGAACTCGCTCCCATCTAGACTTAGGCTCATAAGCAATGCTCTGCTCTACAATAAAGAATTAATAACCTAGACAATTAAATTACTGATTTCTGACTAAGTTAATGTACTCTATCATTCGTTTATTTATTATTTATTAAATAGATTATTTATTGTAACCTTTTCTTAGTCATAGTCTTTAGCTTTAAGTTTCAAGTTTAAATTGTTCCTATTTTATGCCTTTTACCGACTAGAACTATAAAATAATTTTTGCCAAATTGTTGTGCTAGGATGAATTGCCCAATAAATACAAATACCCAAAAAAATAATTTTCGAGCCTGCGAAATTTTATTTTTTTGACTTTTTTTCGACTTTGATTATTAAGATTTTTTTCATGACCCACTAAAATAAATTATCATATGTATACCCTGTCCGACCCAAAAATGTCCCACTATAAACGTTGGCGATGGTATACATGAAAATTTTACAATCAAATGAAAATTGTTTTAGTGGGTCATGAAAAAAACCTTAATCAAAGTCGAAAAAAGTAAAAAAAAAATGAAATTTCGCAGGCACGAAAATTATTTGTTTGGGTATGCGTAGTGGAACTTTTTTTCCTGAGCCCAAATCCTATCGAAAAATCAATGGCGCGATATCGGTTAATAAATCGATCCAGTCTAATGTACATAATATCAGAGAAATTAAAAAGATTGTGATTGGGGAAAAAAGATTTCTAAATAATGAAAGTTTGTAGTTGAAGAACATATTAATAACTATTTAATATGAGAGGGCACTCACTCTAACTACATAGTACACCAGATATTTCATAATCGCGTATGTAAGTAGAATAATTCGCTAATTGCTAATTAAGGAGCTAATCACATAAAAAATCTTAGTGTTCTAAATTTAATTATCCACAAATGATCACTGCTGCTTAATCAACAAAAACAAAATATGTATCTGCTATATGTAAGATAACCATATGTATATATGTGAATAGTATGGGGTTTACCAGCGAAAAGCTAATATGTACATAGCAGTATTGCAATAAAGCCGGATTGTGACGTCACGCTTACTCAGCGTCCAAGTTCAGTCAATTCTTTGAAAATTTGTTGATGTTTGTAATGTTGGCGCAAAACTTTCGGAATTGTTTTTTAATTTTCTGAATTTATATTTTAGCATTGCATGAATTTGTAGTGAATAATTGTGGCTTGAAAGGAGCGGATATTTAGTTCAGTCGTATTTGAGACTAAACAAGAGGAAGTCGTTATTATACTTAAGCGGATAAACAAGAAGAACAGAGCTTGACGCTAAATGAAATCGCGTTAACGCGAAAAATTGTGATTTAGAAAATAAAGTTTAATTTTAAAAGAACATCAATTAAATTAAATAAAAAGGTAACAGTAACCGAAAATATAATAATAAAATTAAATAATCTGCTTTAGTAATTCGTTATTATTTTTGTTTGTGGTGAGTTGATGAAAATACATAAAAACAGCGATCGTGTGATATTAATAAGGTTTCTAATTTTTCCCCTTAGCACGTGCGCGAGTTTTTGTGTGAGTGTTAATAAATTCACTGTTATGCTAGATTTGAAAGCATGACACAGCTGACAAATGGTATTGAAATTAATTTAATAGCTGGTATTGCACTGTGTGACACCTAAAAGTACCTGGCAAGGCAGTCATATCCTTTTTCTAGTAGATATTGAAAATCTAAGAATGACTGCATACACGATGTTCCCGTGATTTACGGGTTAAACCCCGTTTTTCGTCTCTTTGGCCCATTGCGAGAAGATATTTAGACCTTTCTAGCAATGTATGTGTCGACTAGGAAAACATAACAAAACTGTGAAAATTTTCCAATGAACACCTGTTTTTGCACTAATTTATAAGAAGACTACACCAAACCTGAATCGCATCAAAACTGAACTTTCTTAGTTTAGAATCATCTTTTTGCAAACTAATAAGACTGTAACTTTTGTAGTTATCAACCGATTAAACTTTTCGCCAGTCAAAGAGCATAAAGGTCGCGACATTATAAAATTGAGTAATTGTGGGGAACTCATTGCCATACCATACACTGTAAAAATTGCACACTAAAAACGTTTTAAGTTTTTAAATCGAATTTAAATTTTTCCTAATAAGAGTGGCATCGCCGACTTTTCCGAAAAAATTTTAGTTTTCTCTGAACCGCCAACATTATAAACAAAAAAATTATCGAAATCGTTTAAACCGTTTTATAATTTTAGCGAGGCTTGGTTTCTATACATAAGTTCAAAATGAAATTTTAATAACAATTTCTGTTGTTATATCGGCCTACTGATTTGTAAGATCGCGAGTTTGAATCGAGCTCAAGGCCTAAAAATCATTATTATTGTTATGATATATTTTTCTTAATTGAAAAAATTTTAAATTAGAATCATATATGTAATACTCCTATATTGCTACAAAAGGCTAGGTACATTCCCAAACATCAGAGTACCTAATTTTAAATTTTTTCTTGTCACACTTATGCTGCTACAATCACAACAGATTTATAGGCTGTCTTATTTTGATTTCGAATTCAAAACATATTGCGAGCATTTTCTATTAGCAATATAGGAGTATTACATATATGATTAGAATAGAAGAGAAAAAATTTAGACAACTGCCAAAGCTCGTTGTATAGATCCATTTCGAATTTAGCAGTTCCCGAAATGGATCTATACAGCGAGCTTTGGCAGTTGCCTAAATTTTTTCTTTCTTCTATTCTAATTTAAAATTGTTTTCAATTAAGAAAAAATATATCATAACAATAATAATGATAAAATAATTATTGTTAGGCCTTGAGCTCGATTCAAACTCGCGATCTTGAAATTTTAACATCAAATGTGCCAAGCAGTTGGTCAATTGTCGTTTTCAATTATTGGTCAATTTAATTTTCCTTTGTAGTCAAATCGGGCGTCAAATTTGACGTTATATGAAAATCCGTTTTCATGATATGGCCAAGTCTGTGGTCAAATTTGACCTAATGAAAATCAATCATTACGCACAGCAATTCATTTTTATATATATATAATGTTAATAACTTTGAAATGAGTTTACGATTTCGTCACAATAACCAAATGCGAAAAATTGTTATATTATAATCAAGTGATCTTGAGTGAACGTATGTAACAGTTTTTGGACCGTGAAAGATGCAATTTATTTATTAGCTTAGAGGGGGGTCTGATTTGGGGGAAACTCCCATCTGCGAAAATAGACGAATTTTTTTGTTGAGAAACTTTTCATGGCAAAATACAATCGGTTGGCTTGCCAGAGATCACTACCGGGAGGATTGCTCGCTCGAAAAAACTATTTCTAAAGTGTTTTGAAATGAATTGTCCTGTGAATTGAAGCTGCGACCTTCGGACCATATCGTAAAAAAACTAAAAAATTTTATAAGCTGCATCAAAATTATAAATATTTAACCGATTTGCACTAAAATTTACATCAGGAGTTGAAAATGTATATGTACCTTAAGGTTACCCAAAATATCTTCGCAAATAACAATTGAAATGTTGAAAAATGTATCTGACAAATTCAAAGATCTTTAGAAATTATGAGGAATTTACCAAATAAGTGAGGGATTATTTGCGTAAACAAAAAAGTAATTACATATTTAAAACTAAGTGGATATTCAGATTTTAGTTTTTTTTAATGTTTACATATTTGGAAGGTTTGTTCGACAAATAGCGGCTAATACAAAAAAAAAAAAAAAAACACGAGAAAATCTTAAAATTCTTAGTTTTTAAAATGTACTTACCTTTTTGCGTTTTACTAATATCTAACATCTCGTATGCTGCAATGCATAGGGTTGAAAGTGGTTTTCTGATTTGGTGCTCCAGCCTTTTTCCGACAATTTAAATCCAAATCCCTCACTGTGCTCCATTTGCAGCTGGTTAAGTATAACTATTTTGAAATTGATTTTTATTGTAATGTAAGATTCGTTGTAGAACTATTCGAAAAAAAGAATTTTTAGGTAATTGATAAATATTTACTAATACTACTTTAACTACTTTTCACATAACTAATAGCAATACCCATTAAAAATTGATTGAAAAAAGTATATATAAAATAGTATATCTTAATATGTATATAGTTTATTATATTTTAATCCAAATAATTTCTAATTTTTTGATAAAGAGCTCTTAGCGGACCTATTGAAGTTAGAGCCCACGAAACAAGTGTCACAACTTGTAACACAATTATAAAAGAATAATTTATATCAGCATGAAAAAATTTATAACCGTAAAATTGTGCTATCAATGCCGTTAAAAGTGTGCCAAATCCTATTAGATTATGAAAACCTTTAGTAAAAGGACTTAGCATGCGATGAAGATAACTGGAGAATAAAGCACTTAAACCACTCAACATACTGATCATGCAGAGTATGAATGCAGAAAAGCCTAGTAGCAGGAAGGAACAAAGATAAAAATATGTATCAGCATGCAGTCTAAATCTGAATGCAACCATTATCCATTAACTTACCCAATCTGTTGTGCGTTTTATCCATGCTAAATTTAACTATATTTATCATTATAGCACAGCCGGCTACGCCAAAACCACCACCCAGTGTTAGTAGTACCCAATGGATTGTAGTTTTCGTAAATCGTTTATATCCTTTTGTTAGTGGATTAATATTATAATGGCACATTATACCCTCTGCCATGAGTAAAGAGAACTGTGAAAAATATTTAGAAAATAATAAAAAAAATAAAAAAGAATTTCTATAAAACAATAATTTTTTATGGCCAATACGGTTAGCACATTGTGCCCTTTCAGAAAAAAAAAACTGTAGCTCAACCATTTCATCAATCACATCTTGAGCGCGCCATTGATCAAATGAGAAGATGATTTTACGCCAAATCTCTCTCTGTCTGCTAGAAAATAGCATATGCTAAAAAAAGGTTAAGGGATTCAACGGGTTGTGTAGCGTAATATATAGCTTCTCCAACCCAATTGTCAACCTCACCTTCGGGCAGCGAATCCCGTTTCACTAACAGACGAGGCTCTGGCGACCCCAAGCTCCTCATGGAACTTGGTGGTGGGGAGGGAGGTGTGACCTGAAGGTTTAATGTGGCCATATAAATCGTTCCCGAGATGGTCGGGCCAGCACCTTAATTATGATGTGTTACCGCAGCGTACCGGATCTGCATCCGACGAAGGACCATCACATCGATAACACTCCCCAAAGCCTTCGGGGAGTAACCTTATCGCTATAACAACAACAACACCCTTGTTAAGTGTTTATTTCAGAATTTGGTTTAAAGACTACAACCCTTAGAAAAATGCAAATCCAGTTGATATAGCACAGTTTTGAAGTAAATTCTGAGATAGATCCTGCATCGAAAAAAAAAAATTTTAATTGGGCGTTTAAATCAAGGCCAGGCTTTATATCCGATTCGGAAACTATTTCTGGGTCCTCTTCGATATCTCTTCATGAATGCTTGGAAATCATTACAGATAATTTGGAGACTAATTGATGATAATTTCGGGATTGCTTCCGAAATCAATTTGAGACTTTCGGTACTGTCACTAAAGTTGTAGTTGGGTATTGTTTTCGTGGTTTGATTATTTCAGAAACATTTCAGGGTGGGTTTCGGATGATTTCGGGATCATTTTCGTAATCATTTCGATTCTATTTCCGAATAATTTCGTTATAATTTTAATGCTACTTCAGCATTGTTTCTGAATTGTTTTCGAAAAAGGTGAAATAAGAATAGCAATATCACGGCTCAAAAATATTATTATTATTATTATTATTACTATGATTTATTAACATAATTAAATAAATTAACTAGTTAAATAGACTAGTGAGCACTAGCTGCCAGGGCTATCGGCTCTATATTATAACTTAAATATATGTAATTAACAGAAGGAGTTTTTTGAGTTGGTTTGCTAGATTGTTGCTTTAATAGCTTTGATGAAATTGTATATTGCGTTTAGGTTGTCGTTTGTGGGATTTTTTAGAATGGTTATCCAATTTTTCTTTAGATAGATGTTTCTTGTTGCTTGTAGTATGGTACAGTCGGAGAAAATATGTTTCAAGGTTAATGTATTTTGGCAGAGTGCGCATGTTGGTGCAGGCTCTCCTGAGAGCAGATACTCATGCGTACATCTTGTATGCCCAATTCGAATGCGAGAATAGATTTCAATTTGTTTTTTCCAGATGTTTGGTGGATAGGTTGGAGATACCAGTTCTTGGTTAATTGATTTATAGTGTTGGTGGTTGTAGCTATTCCATTTTTCTTTATCTTCTTGTCGTAGACGGTGTAGAATGAACCGTCGCATATCATTTTTTTCAATGGTGCTATCTGCCGTTACAGGCAAGTTGCTAGTTGATTTAGCCGCGGTGTCTGCTGCTTCATTGCCTGAAATATTTACATGTCCTGGTATCCAGAGAAGTCTAAGTGTTTCGTTGTGATCAATAAGGTTATCTCTGATCATCTGAATTGTTTTTGACGAGATTGTTGGGTTAAGAACTGCTTTCAAAACCGACAGGCTATCGGTGCATATGATAGTTTTGGTGTTTTCTTCTATTGCTATATCTGTTAGGGGTGGTACCCTCAGTACGTAACCGTTAGTGTCTACGACAGAGTAGCTGGTGGGTTCGTCTACGGTTTTTGACCCATCTGTGTATAAGAATTTCCATTCATTTTCTTCGTAGTAAGCTTTCCGTTCTTGGAAGAGTTGTAAATATATGCTAGGTGGTGTGTTATGTTTTTTGTATCTGGACAGGCTGAGGTCGCATGATGTTTTTCGGATCGCCCACGGGGGGTTATTAGTTTGAGCCTCTTCTTCAACGTATAGTAGTCCCAAATTTGTTGCGGTATCGAATATTCTATACAGAGCAGATCGCAGTCTTGGACTGCTGCCAGGCGAACTTTGCATTATCATTTTTACGTCTTTATATATAATGGAATCGCATTCAATCATTATTTTGGGAGTTAATCGTGTCTCTATATGGTGGATTCTTTCTTCCAGTGTGGGTAGATTCGTCTCTGCCAAGATGTTTCTTACTGGTGTTGTTCGGAAAGAATAGGTGCACAATCTTGCTGTTTGATGGTAACTCGGACTTAATATTTTAAGTGTGGATTTCGGAGAGTTTCCGTAAAGGTATAGCCCATAGTCGATCTTACTTAAAACTAGTGCCTTACTGAGATAAATTAATGTATTTATGTGAATGTGAAATTTTTTGCTTGAAAGATATGATATAAAATTTACTTTGGCAGCTAATGACCTCTTTAATTCTAGACAATGGTTATTCCATCTGTAATTGTTGGAGAATACAATACCTAATATTTTAAGATGCTTCACATTCTCTAGTTCGACATTGTCAATTGATATTTTTAGATTGTTAAAATCGCATTTGCGTTTTCTACATACGTGAAAGTTTTTTGTTTTGCTCAATGATATTTTGGCTCCGGAATATTTAGACCAATTCAAAATGTCGTTCGATATATTTTCAAGTATGTTTTTTGTTTCTGTAGCATCTCTCTTGCAGATAATGTACAAGTCATCTGCATAGAGACAGTGCTCTATGGAATTGTTTGTTTTGATAATTTTACTAATTGCGTTAAATGCGATAGAAAAAAGGACAACAGATAGGGGAGATCCTTGAGGAATTCCGTTATTAAGTGGGTAGACGTTGGAGAAAGTATCACCAATTCTTACCCTGAATTGTCTATTTGATAAAAAGGATTTGACAAACTGAAATATTTTTGGGCCAATGCCCCAGTTATGCAGGCAATTGAGAATGACATGTGAACCAATTCGATCAAACGCTTTTTCGAAGTCAACCGAAAGAATAGTTGCGTGATGACGGGCAGATAGTGCTTTGCACACGTAGTGGTCTATATGAAGTAGAGCGTCTGTACATCCTCTATTTGGCTTGAATGCTACTTGGGAAGAATCAACGAGATGTAGGGTTTCCGTAAACCATGATATACGATTAGCTACTATTCGTTCTAGAGTCTTTGAAAGGCAGGACAATAGTGAGATCGGTCGATATCCGCTAGTTGAGAGTTGGTTTTTTTAGGTTTAGGGATGGGAATTATTGTGGCTGTTTTCCAGCTTTGTGGAATTACACCGCAGTCAAAAATTTGATTGTAAAGTAATAATAGACGGGACTTGGCAAAAGGAGATGCCGACTTCATCATGGCATACGAGACACGGTCGAAACCTGGCGTTTTAACATTAGCTTTTCCGAGACACATTGTTAACTCTGTGGTTGTTATTTGGGTTTCGATGGCCCTAGCTTTTGTGTGAACGTTGGTTATTGAGGAAAGATCGATAACTTGGCTTTTAGCTAATTGAAATTCGTTTGGGAAGTTGGAGTCAGAGGAGTAGTCAGACCATTCGGAGGCAAATATATTTGCAATGGTATTTGGATCAGTTGTGGTTATATTGTTGGTTTTCAACGCTATTGGGGGTTTCGCTGTTTTTTTGTTGTCGAGCATATTAATATTGCTCCATATTGACGTGATGGAAGAGTTAGGGTTAATAGATTCGGTGAACTGCCTAAAGCTATTTTTCGTTTGAATATTCATTTCTTTACGGAATTTTGCATTGCTTTTTTGAAAAGAACTAGATTTTGAGTAGTGGGATTATTTTTGAAATCGTACCAAGCTTTAATTTTTTTTGATCTTAGTTCTGCTAGGTCCCTGCTCCACCAGGCCACATTATGTCTTTTGGTATTTCGAGCTTGTGGGATAGATTGGTTTGCAGCTACTCGAATGGCTTTAGCGAAGTTTGCTGCATCGTGATTAGTCGCGGCTGTAGGAGTTCTAATTTCTAGCTCTAGGTCTACCAATCTTGCAAAGGTGTCCCAGTCGGCGAGATTTAGTAAGAATTTCGGAGGATATTTAGTTCTGCTGGGTCTATTTGTGTTAAAGTAAATTTTCAAGATGATTGGGAAGTGGTCGCTATTGTACAAATCGTCGATCGTTTGCCAGGAGATTATTGGAAAAAGGGAGGGTGAACAGAGTGAAATGACTATATGTGTAAAAGTGGCGTGGGTGGAAAAGTGAGTTGCGCTACCATCATTCAAAACGCATAGGTTGCATTGTGTAATTGAATTTTCAACAAGTCTTCCTCGGTGATTGATCACACTAGATCCCCATAGTTACTCCAACTGTTGAAGTCTCCTAGAACAATGATAGGAGTATTAATAGCCGAAAAAATGTTTGTTAGGTCTCTGCTATTAAAGGTTTCATTTGGTGGTATGTAGACGGACAAAATAGTGAACTTAATATTCATTTCAACCTCGACGGCAACCACCTGAAGTTGGGTGTTAATATTTATTCGTTTGTGAGGTATAAAGTCTTTGATTAGAATGCTACTACCTTGTTTTGACTGGGTGTTTGAGACGGCGTTAGTAAAGTAGCCTTTGTATCCTTTAGGGAGTATTGGAGTGAAATTATTGCTACAGTGGGTTTCTTGGATTGCTATGATGTAGGGGTTGTAGTGTTTGAGAAGTATTTGAAGTTCTGAGTAGTTATTTATGAAACCTTTCATAATCCATTGAAGAATATTGAAGTCCATAAGTGCAGAAGTAAACAGTAAACAAGGGTTTACAAAAACGATAGGATATATAGAGATGTAGGGGGTGTGTTTGCTGTTTAGAATAAAGCTTTTTCTATGGATCTTCTTAGGAAGAGTCCATAGTCATCTATGTCTTTAGAAATGTTGACAAAATAGTCATTGGTTTTTAGTAATTTTTGGGTAAATTGGGAAAATGGGGATATATTTGGAGATTGTTGGGATAAGGAAACTGGAGTTGTTAAATTGACCGAGCTGTGAGGCTCTGGGGTGGAGAATGAGGTATATTTATTTGATTCTGTGGTGGTTATGTTGTTGTTTTCGGTTGTTTTTGTTGTGTTGGATGGAGGTTTTTCTACTTGGGTTGATATTGGTTTAGTAGTGTATATATTTTGTGAAGGTGGTGGGTTAGTATTTGTTTCTGAAATGGATGAGGAGTTGGTTTTTTGGATAGGATTGGCTGTTGTGTTGGTTTTTTGAGGAGGATGGGTTGTTGTGTTGGATTTTTTAGGAGGATTTGTTTTGGTCATGTTAGCGTATGAGGCTGCTTGTTGTTGGAAAGGGAGTCTTTCCTTGTACATTCGGCGTGCTTCTCCGATGCTGCACTTCTCTAGCGTTAATATTTTGAGAATCTCTTTGGCTTTGATATATTCGGGACACTTCCTATCTGATGATTGGTGGTCACTAGAGCAATTGGCGCAAAGGGTTCTTGTACATTTTTTCGGCGAATGGGGTGGGATGTTGCACCCATTGCACATTGTGTCCTTTATACACCGTTTTTGGGTATGTCCAAGTAGTTGGCATTTTTTGCAACGCATGGGATTAGGTATATAAGGTTGTACTTTTACTTTATACCAGGCGATATCAACGGATTCTGGTAGACGGAAAAGATCAAATGTGAGGACCATTAGTCCGGTGATGGTGGGTTTGCCTTCAATTAGGCGCGAAAATTTATATACACCGGTGACATTTTGGCTTTTCATCTCGTTTACGATTTCATCTTCTGGCACGTGTTTCAAGCAAGGAGCGTATATTACACCCTTGACAGAGTTTAAACTGTCGTGAAGTTTTGCTTTGATTGGACATATATTTAGGAGGGTTTTAGCTTTTAAGAACTTTTCGGCGACTTTAGCATTGCGTGCTAGGATTAGGAGGTTGCCGTCCCTAATCTGCGAGATCGATTCTACTTCCGTGGAAATAGATTCAACCCACTTTTGGATCGCGAATGGGCTTAATTGTGAAAGACTGGTATTATTATCAGCAGATGATATTAGGATAAACTTGGGGTTATTGGTTGGGGTAGCTTTGTGGGGGAGTAGTGGAAAATCAAATTGTTTACTGTTTGTTTTTTTTCTTTTTTACCGGATTATCATCGAGATCCGCCAAAGCGGAAAATCGATTTGGTGGCCTATCCGTAGGCCACGGCATGTTGACAAAATAGCTATATAATTTTAATTTTGTTAAATTTGGTTACTCGAAATTATACACGTGCAAATCGTGTAAGAATGACACAACAAAAGAATTGAAAAGTAAATAGAATATCGGTACTTAGCACAGTAGTGAACACTAATACACGTCTAATCGCTTTGAATGATAGTCGGCGACTGTCAAAAATATTAAAACGCAGGGAAATAATAGACTATCCTTCGAGATATTCGAGCACGGTACATCAACTTGGACCCCATGTTTTTACTTAACGAGTGAAACATCCACGTTCATATTTGTACAAAACCCAGGACAATGAGCTCTTTAAAGGGCCCAGGGTTGCTGTTCTTCGTTCTGTGCATGGCAAGTGTAATATTGGCGCTTTCATTGAGCACAAATTCATTTATTGGTATGTTGCAACCATCTTTCTGTCAGTTGAAGTCAAGTAATTTGTGCATTATTCGTCACCTCTTCAAAACAGATATCTAGATGGGGTAAAGACCAGACCAGTATAGGCACCTAAGTATATAAATGTGAAAATATGTTGTTCGACATACGGATTCCATATTCTTGGTCGGTTTTACTCGAACACCTCAAAGCTCCAAATAAATTGGTAAATATTTTATTTCACCAGTGTATAATTTCCGGTTTCATCCGATCGTATCGATATTATGCTTACCCCAAGCGTTACTACAAATGCATGTAGCTCCATTGTGCCCATATTTTTATAAATGCAAATCCAAAACATATAAATGGTTACAAAACCAATGCAAATTTGATTTAAAACCCATAGGAAAGTCTCAATGCGTTCCAAAACATTTGACCAAAATAGATACTCTCTGGCTTCAAAATTTGTTGAGACCATTTTGCAAATTAAATTTTTTTATTTCTGTATACGTTCGATGCTAAAAACACTTTAAAAAAATTTGTAGTCAAATGATTGTTGGGTGAACTAACAAGCAGCAAATACGAATTTAAACTGAATTGTTTTCAACAGGAAGTTAATTATTTTGTCAATTTCTGCATAAAATAGTTTGATTTTTAATATCATTGGTATGTTCATGTATTTGTATTTGTATTAGAGTGTATCAAAATTTTTTTTAATATCCTCGCTGCGCCAACAAAAACAGTTATATATTTTTCATTACTTGTAGTTTGAGCATCCAGTAACATTTGATAACTTCTTAACTCAGCTGCACCTCGTTATGTGGGTATAAAATGATATTAATAAAGAATGCAACAAAAAATGTTGACAAAGAAACATATATATATGTAACTACTTTCGTTGACGCAGCGACGAAATGCTCTCCAATGTTTTGAAGATTTACTTCGGGAGAATATTAAAATTTTGTTTTGAAGCATTCGCCTTAAGCTTATTTGGCCTTCAGAAGTTCTAATGCTCTCTGTCTAATTTCAGTTTCACTCTTTATTCGTGAATTTGAAGTATAGATTCATAGATTTCATTCATT